>NC_061111.1:129917171-129998196 GCF_002878395.1 Capsicum annuum
CTTCATTAGTCTTTAGCTTTTCTATCTCATTACCCATACTGTCCACTTTCATTGAAAGCGTAGTTAGGGTGTTAAGTATTTTTTCTAGAGTATCTTTTTCTATTATTTCAGTCTGTGTAGCTTTGTCTTGATATGTAATCTGCAATAACATTTTTGTTAGTACTGATCATTTCAATTGTAAATGTGAAATTTAATATATTCAAAACTAGTCTCCGAATCTCTTTTGTTGTAACTGAATTTTGTATTTTCTTTGTTAACCACCAGCGTACCTGTGTATTATCTGTTCGTACAATAAATTTGTTATATACAATATATGGCTCAAATGCTAACAAACATTTATATAATGAACATAATTCTTTCCTATTTATCTCCCATTTTATTTCTGTCTCATTGAACGTACCTGAGTAGTATCTACAATGGTGTTCTATTTTTTCTGCTTCATATCGATATTTAAGTACTCCTCCATAACTATATTCACTAGCATCTGCTTCTACTATATATATATATAAATTTTCTATTTTCATCTGGAAATTGTAATTTTGGTAATTCTTTACAAAGTAATTTTATTTTTTGAACTTGTTTTTTATCTTCTTCATTATAGTTATATTCTACATCCTTTTTTAATTTTTTCTGTAGTGGTTTTAAAGTTTCTGCTATTTTTGGAATATATTCTCTTACTTGGTTTACTAATCCTAAAAATGATTGTAATTTCTTTTTTGTATCTAATTCTTCTTTTGAATTTATTATTTTTTGTACTATATGTTGTTGCATTTTTACTCCACTTTTATCTATTTGTATTCCTAAAAATTCTATCTGATTTTTCATAATTTCAGCTTTCTTTTCGCTTAGACTTATTCCCGATTTTACTATTATATCTGTAAACTGTTCTAATAATTTTAAATGTTCTTCTTTGGTTTTTGTATATAATAATATATCATCTATGTATACTATACAATTAGATAATTATTTAAAATAATTATCCATAAAATGTTGATATCTACCTGGTGCATTTTTATATCCAAATGGTAATACGTTTCATTCATAAAATACTTGTGGTACCGTAAATGCGGTTAATTCTTTAGATTCTTCTTCTAGCTTTAGGTGGTAAAATCCTGATTTACAATCGAATTTGCTAAAATAATTATATCCTTGTATTTGTCTTATTTTTAATATCTTATTTGGTATTGGATAATTATATGTTATAGTTTTTGCATTTAAATTTCTATAGTCAATAACCATCCTACTTTTTCCTCTTTTTTGTTCACTATGTTTATTTACTATAAATGCTGGACTATTATGTTTATTATTACTTTTTTGTATATATTGTTTTTCTAATAATTCATCTATGTGCATTTTAAATTCTTTTAAATCGTCAAAATTATATGTTAATGGTTTTTGGATTATTATGCTATTTTTATCTATTAATTCAATTTTTATAGTAGTTTTATGTTTTTCCCATCCTTTTAATGGATCTTCACTATATAATTGTTCTAATTTTTTCTTAATTATTTCTATTTTATTTATTGAAAATATAGTTATTTCTGTTTTATTTATCGAAAATACTACTAGTTCTATTGTATCTTCAGTGTTTTTTATATTTTCTAACTTTTGTGTAATTTTTTCACTTCCTTTTATCCAATCAGTTTTCTTTCTTATTTTATTATTAACTCTTTTTGCTCTTACTTTCTGTTTACATGGTGTTGTAAACCACCAGTCTGTTTTGGTTATTATATGTGGGTATAATTTATCTAAGAATGACATTCCTAAAAGTATATCTTTTGATGTTAATTCATAATTATAAATTTCTTCTATTGTTAATATCTTATCCCATACTTGTATTTTTACATTCCTAGCTTTATAAGTAATTAAGCTTCCTTCATTATTAAATCCTTTAACTATTATTGGTGTTTTTAATTTATCCCATTTACTTTCTGGTAAGCAATTATACCTACATAAATTAGCTTCTGCTCCTGTATCTATCATAGGCGTATAATATCTACTGTAATATCCTTCTACTACTATCTTCATTAATACATATATCTTTATTTCATATTAAGGCTCTTTTTAAGAATAACTTTTCTTTGTTATATGTTAAGGTTAATTGTGTATGTTCTATATTATATGGTTTTACTTGTTCTAACCATTTTATTCCTAATATTATATCTGTTTTTTGCATTTCTTCCTTTACTTCGAATTCTATTTTTATTTTTCTAACTCCTATTATTATTTCTTTTTCTGCTATATTTTTATTATTTATTAAACTTTTTGATAGATCTGGGCACATATCATTATCAGTCTTTATTTCTTCATTTTTTACTAGATATTTTGCTATATAATTTTCTTCTTGTCCTGTATTCAAAAGTATTAGATATTCTTTTTCATTTATTTTTCCTGTTATGTAATATTGGTTTAAATTACTTATTGAATTTGTTTCATAACTTGTTCTTTTTGATGAGCTTGATGATTCTGGTTTTTCATTAGCTATTCTTTTCGTTGTACTTACTTTATCATTTACTATTTCTAAATTTTCTTCTGTATCTATGTCTCTATAGCTATAATCATTATAATCTATTGTTTTTACAATTTGTTCGAATGGACTTTCTATTCGTATTTTGTTAATCTTATTTTTTCCTGTTATTTTATGTTTTGTTGTTAATACATATAAATTTTTACATCTTGCTGTAAATATTTTACTTCCTGGGGTTAATTCTATTCCTGATATTTTCCAATATAATACGAGTGATTTATCTATATTTCTATCTGTTACTGCTACTGAATAATTTGCACTTATTATAAATTTAAATTTTTGATATATTAGATTTCCTTTTACGACAATTATTATGCTTTTTTCTATAGGTTTTATAATTCTATCATCTGCTAAGTATAATTCTATTGGTGTATCTATTCCTTCTCTAAAACATGCTTTTATTAATATCTCTGTACCTCTAAGGTGTACATATTTTATTGGATCTCCTTTACTTTTTATATCATTTATCTCTTTATTAATTATTCTTTTTGTTACTAGTGGTATACTAGCTTTGCCTTTTGCATATCTGCAGTCTATTACATGTTCTTTTTGGCATACTACATAATATTCATCCTTTTTCCTAGTAAAAATATTTTTTATTGTTGGTATTTTAAATATTTTCTCTACACTTAAATCTAATTCTTTTCCTTTTATTTCATCAAATATGTTACTATCAAATATTATTTTTTGTTCCGTTCCTTCATCATTTAAATATTCTTCCTTTGTTATTATTTTTATATCTTCTTCAGTCATTTAATAAATCTATTAATAAATCTATTTCATTATCTGTTTCGTTTTCTGAAATTTCATAAATACTATCCTCACTTTCTAATTCATAATCTATATAATCTATCTGCATATATTCTGTATTGTCTATTTTTATTTCTGATATTTGTTTATTTTTTGGATTTTTAGGTAATTTACAATCTCTAGCTAAATGTCCTAACTTTCCACAATTATAACAAGTACATTCTTTTATAGATTTCTTCTTTCTATATGGTATTTTATATTTATAATTTTTTACATAATATCTTTTTCTTGGTTTCTTATGTTTATACTTTGATTTTTTATATTTCTTATATTTCTTATGTCTTTTTCTTTTCTTATAATATCTTTCTTCACATCCAAATTGGGGTGCTATTTTATTTTTGCAACATGCTAAATTTCTTATTAATGTTTTTTCCATTTTTAATTCTTCTCTATATTTTTCACATAAGTTTCTATACCATTGTTGTAAAAATTTTATTCTTGCTCCTAACGTATCTACTATTTTTGCTTCTTCCCAACTTTTTATTATTTTCGAACTAAATGGCTCGGGTAATTTATTAAAATATAATTTTCTTATTTCTTTACTTTCTTCTATACTATATGCTCCTTTATAATAATATTCTTTAAATGCGCAAGTATATTCATCTATATAACACATATTACATATTGCTAATTTTAACATTAAATTCCTATTTGTATCTTTTTCTTCATCTTGTTCTTCTTCTATTGTTGTCGTACTACCAAATTCATCTTTTATAGCTGTTTCATATTTTTTTAATAGTTCTATAGGTGTTAGTTTAGTTGTTGTTGATGATGTTCCTTCTATAGGTTTATTAGTTCTTAATACTTTTTTGCTATTTTCAGTTAAATTTGAAAACCATAGTTTTACTGAGCCTATTAGTGTTTTTTCTATATATTCTGGTGCATCTGTTATAATTATATTATTATCTAATAATTATTTTGTCATATATCCTATCCATAATTGTATTGTTTTTTCTGTATCGATTACACAGTCTAGGTCTAAAAAGTTATAACTTTTATTAATTATTTGTTTTGGTATCCATTTATCATATTCATTATATTTTTTAAACTTATCCTTATAATATATAGGTTTTCTTATTTCTGTTGTTTTAGGTATTATATTTTTATCTTCTTTTTTATCAAGAGTATTTATTTCTGTGTGGGTACTTTCTGAGTTTTCCTCATTAATTTCTTTTTGTTTTTCATTGATTTCTAATTTTTTTGTATTTGTTAATATCTCTGTATATGTTTCACTATCTTTTTGAATCATAATTATCTGTCTCTGTTTCTTCAACATCTATATTATTTATTTCTAAGTCTTTGTTTTTTATTTCCAATTTTTCCTTAAATTGATTTATCTCGTTCAGTAATTTTTGTTCTCTATCTTTTTCTTCTTTTTCTTTTTGCCTTTGTTCATACAGCTCTTTTAACATTTGTAATTCTTTTTCTAATTCAGCAATCCTACTATTTTTAGTTTCTTCTATTTTTCGTATTTCTTCCGTAGTTTGTTGTTTTATTTTTTCTATTTCCTTTTTCCTATCTATCTCTTCATTTTCTTTTTCTATTCTTACCATTGTTGTCAATTTATCTTCTAATTTTAATTCTTCTTTTTCTAACATTAGATATAAATGTTCACCTATTTTCTTATATCTTCTTCTAGATTAGAAAATACTATTTTTATTTTTGATCCTTCGTGGTTTTCATATATTTTTTCATCTATTATAAATTCTTCTTTATTCATTTTATTGTGAATAGTTCATGTTGATATATATATATTCTAAACTATCTATTTGTGATTCTAATTTTGATATTTCATCTTTTTGTGTATCTATTGAATTTTTACTAACTCCGGTAAATATATTATAATGTAGTCTTTTTATTCTTATTTTTAATTCTTTACGTTTTTTAGAAATAATTTGTTTTAATTCTTTGTATTGTTGTACTTTATTCATTTTAAATTATATTTATAATATCTTGGCGGATATCTAAATCTAATTTTATCATAATTAGGTAGTATGTGTTTCATTCTTCTAGATTTTAAATGGATTATTAATTTTGATTCAATACTAGATACTGATGTAATTAAGTAGGCTAATCTTTGTGGGTTTTCTTTTGTTTTATTTAGACTTATATATTCTAAATAATTACTAATTAAAGATTCTTTGATTTTTCTAAAAGCTTCTCTATTTTTAAATGGTCTTCGCATAACTAATTTAATAATTTATAGGTAAATTCTAATAACTCTAACATAAATTCTAATAACTCTAAATCTAATAACTCTAATTCTAACAATAACTCTAACATATATCTCACTTCCGTAGTTTTTGAATTATTGGGCTCTGATACCAATTGTAGGGGGGTGCGGATATCTGACGTATGAAATAGATTCACTAGAAAAAAATCATGTGGGTTTAAAAATTGATATCTACTGCTTATGAAATTATATTGAATATGTTTTTTTTATCGTATTGAAATTTAGAATTCATATCTATATATTTTAAGAAGATTAAAAAAATGTACAGGTTTGTTTACTTCTTTGGTTGCTTTGCATTTTTCTTGTTTTTATTTGTTAAAAATTTTATTAAAAGAATTACCTAAGAAATATATTTTTCTCCTTGAAATTTTTTATATAAACACACTTGCATATATAATTAATTGATATTTACGTTCTTGATGCTAAATACTTTACCATTATTGATAGGCATATTAATGGAATAAGAGCATATAAATGGCAAATTAAGAAGGATGTTGATCAAGCTGAGGTGCAGTTGACGACTACAGAGGAAGAGATAGGAGAAGACTAGGTTGCTTTGCACTCAAACAAGATGGTGTTTCAAAAAATTTTAAATTGTGACTATTTTTAAAAGAGTAAAATGTAGTTATACGTTATTTGACAATTGCTTCATAGTCTCAAAAATGAATTTGTAGCTATATTAGGTAATTTTTCTTGCAGAAGTTTTTTTTTAATTTGTTGTAATTAAATTGTTGACTTTTCTTTTAATTTTAGCTACATTATAGAAGTTTTTGTTATTAATAATATTTGTAAAATTATTTTTCAATTTGTAGCAATGAATTTTTAGCTATATATAATTATAAAAATATGACTATATATATTCACTTTTTGTAGCAAATTAAAAAGCAACTATTATTTATGTATTTCGTAGAAGAATGAAGCTACGGATAAAATGTTTGTGGCAAATACTTTATTTATAGCTATGAATTTTCTAACACGTAGCTAAATATAAGAATTGTTATTATAAGACTAAAACATAAACTAGCCACAAATTTTGAAATTTATAGTAAAGTTTCTTGCCACAATAAAATATATTATGGCTATAAAATAAAAAAAATTGCTACAGGTTCTATTTGACGTGGAAGAAAGTAAAATTGTTTTCTATAAGTATATATTTTGTAGCAAGATTTTGTTTACCATCACAGTTACAACACAACTTTTTCGTAGTTGTAAGTATTTGTCCTTAGCCACAAAACATGAAAAATCTGTAGCTACTTTTTAGTTACCCCACTTCTTGCTACGAATGCTACTGAAAAATAAATTATGGCTAAAGTGTTTAGCTGTGTAACTTTTCATATTTAGTTATGATATGTTGTGTAGCTATATATGCATTTGTTGTGTAGCTATATGTGGCTTTTGCTTAATTTTTTTAATTCAGTGCTTATTTATCCTCGCGGATTGTTATGTGGCGAAAGCCCCAACTTTACATGCATTCTGATTTTTTGAACAAATTGCTAATATGACTGTTATTTTCCACACTACGGGTACGTAGAATCTGTATCACAGAACAACAACTTCAACTTGAGTTCAAGTATGAACAAGAACACAATGAAGTATTAAACACCCTCAACACAAGATCAATAAAGACCTTTCCAAGAGGTGTATTTATTTTTCAGAAAATAAAGATGAAACAGAAATGATTAAGGCTAAGTCGTCCGAATTCACGGACTTTTCTTAAGGAATAATTCCCCTCACTGTACCCAAGGTTATGGAATCTTACTCCCAGAATAAAATGGCCTTCAATACGACTATAGCGGTACCTCAAATAGGCGAATTCTTAGAACACACTCACGGTTTGAATGATCACACTTAAAGTATTTTTAAGACAAGAACAATGTTTTGTAATATGAAAATTTCTATGTTTTTTTTTTCTAACCTGTAGATGAAAACCAGGTTATTTATAGCCAAATGATGCCTCTTTAGAAAGAAGGCAATGGTTCACTCCAAAGGTTGCACTTTTGCGGTAAATTTATGTCTGTTCATCAAAGATTCCATCCTTTCATGAACAGTCATATCTTTCCATAAATCAGTGTATCTTTTGCTGAATGGTTGCATCTGTTTATTCAACCAGTGCATTAGTTCAATTAAATAACCAAAACCAGTGCACCAATTCTAAAGCAATGCAATATTTCCGAAGCAGTGCAACTATTCTGCATCACTGTTCACGTAAAACAACAGTAGCATCGCATCATTGTTACTGCATCTAAATGGAGGATTAAAACTCAAAAATATTTCCTCATTTTTCATCATTGTTCAGATTTTGTCAAATAAAATTTGTCCAAAAAGAAAGATCTCATCGATCGATCATTTGACAAATCCAAATCCAAATCCGAATCCGAGCTGAGCGAGCGATGACGATGGCGCGAGGCATCTCTATTTCCTTGCCTTAATTACCATGTGGAGTAAGTGTTTCTCATTATAAACACTCTCAAGTTCTCTTCTTCCACCAATGCGGGAGAAAGAGTAAACTTGCCAAAATTGAGTACACTTTCCATTTTTTGGTGTTAACTCAATTTTTCTCTTCCACTTGATTTCTCCATTTTCTATTCAACACACTTTCATTACTATGAACCAAACAATCCCCCACATGAATAGGGAATGGCTATTTTTCGTAAAATTCTTACAAACAAGTATGTGATCATCAAGCAAAGACTGATTGCATCTGGATAAGTGGGTTTCCCTTTGAACTTTCCGTAGTAAGCATGCATCGGATGCACTCGGTCAATCGGTAGCTTTGATATATTTGAATCGTCGAGCTTTAATGTACACCTAGACAACATATGTCACATAACCAGCTTTTTACCGTTTATGGTTCTTACGGTTTTGTTCTTTTCAGCCATGAACACGTCTCAATTTTCATGAGAGCTTAGAGAATAAGCCTTTACTAACATTCTCTTTGAAGCGGCTTCCACTTTGCCCACACATAGGTGATTTCTAAATGTCCAATCCTATAGATTAAACTATTTTGTCAAATCTTCCAAATTTAGATAATTATTAAAAGACTTTTCACCTTAAGTCTTATCCTTGTTTACTATACATCGTCTACATCATGAGAATGGGTTGGGTAATTGACAATGTTGAACCTGTCAGACACAACTTTGTTTGATCTTCTTGAACCTAGCTCTTGGGATCTCCAGTCTACTAGGTAGAGTTACCGCCATGCTGACTCGTCCTAGGCCTTAAACCCATTTTCTTGGATGTCCTTTCTACTCCTTCTCTAGATAGACCTTTTGTAAGTGGATTCGACAAATTATCCTTTGACTTTACATAGTATATAGTGATAATTCCACTAGAGAGAATTTCTCTTACGGTATTATATCTTCGTCTTATATGATGAGATTTACCGTTATACATCATGCTCCTTGCCCTACCTATTGCCGCTTGGTTATCACAGTGTATACATTTTGGTGCCACTGTCTTGGGCCAATACAGAATATCTTCCAAGAAATTCCAAAGTCAGTCTGTTTCTTCACCGACTTTATCTAAAGCGATAAATTTAGATTCCATTGTAGAGCGAGCGATACAGGTATGTTTGGATGATTTCCAAGAAACTGCTCCTCCACCAATAGTAAATACATATCCACTTGTGGATTTTACTTCGTTTGATCCGGTGATCCAATTTGCATCATTATATCCTTCAAGTACCGCAGGATATTTATTATAATGCAAAGCATAGTTTTGAGTGTATTTAAGATACCCCAAAACTCTTTTCATGCCATCCAGTGAGTTTTGTTGGGATTATTCGAGTACCGACTCAATTTACTAATAGCGCATGCTATGTCTGGTCGTGTACGCTTCATTATATACATTAAACATCCCAATACTCTTGCGTACTCCAATTGCGAGTCACTTTCACCTTCATTCTTTCAAAGTGTAAAGCTCGCATCCAATGGAGTCTTGGCAATACCGAATTCCATATACTTGAACTTGTCAAGTACCTTTTTGATATAATGAGACTGTGAAAATGCCAACCCTTGTAGAGTTCGATTGATTCTTATACCTAAGATCACATTTGCAACTCTAAGGTCCTTCATATCAAACTTGCTCTTGAGCATTCATTTTGTTGCATTTATGTCAGAAATATCTCTATTGATGATCAACATATCATCCATATATAAACATAAAATGACTTGGTGATTAGGAGTGTCTTTAATATAAACACATTTATCACATTCATTTATTTTGAATCCGTTTGCCAACATGGTTTGGTCAAACTTTGCATGACATTGTTTAGGTGCTTGCTTTAGTCCATACAATGACTTAATAAGTCTACACACCTTGTTTTCCTTTCCTGGAACCACAAAACCCTCAGGTTGTTCCATGTATATTTCTTCCTCCAAATCTCCATTTAGAAATGCGATTTTCACATCTATTTGATGGATTTGAAGATCATATACCTCCGCCAAGGCAATTAACATCCGAATCGATGTTATTCTTGTTACTGGCGAATATGTATCAAAGTAATCAAGGCCTTCCTTCTGTTTGAAGCCTTTTACTACAAGTCTTGCCTTGTATTTGTCAATAGTACCATCCGCCTTCATTTTCATTTTGAAGATCCATTTAGAACCTAAAGGTTTATTTTTGGGAGGAAGGTCAACCAATTCCTATGCATGGTTGCTTAAGATTGAATCAATCTCACTATTGACTGCCTCTTTCCAAAAGGATGAGTCTGACGACCATATCGTTTCTTTAAATATTTGAGGTTCATTTTCTAAGAGAAATGTTACAAAATCTGACCCAAACAAAGTTGACGTTCTTTGACGTGTACTACGTCTTGGATTTTCTTCATTATGTACATTCTTACTTGGTTCATCTCGAGGTCGTTTAGATCTTCCACTAGACTGTTCATGTCTAATTTTATACGGGTAAATATTTTCAAAGAATTCAGCGTTATCTGATTCAATTATCGTATTTTCATTTATATCCGGATGTTCAGATTTATGAACCAAAAATTGACATGCTTTACTGCTTTTAGCATATCCTATGAACACGCAGTCCACCGTTTTAGGCCCTATCTTAACCCTTTTAGGTATAGAAACTTGAACCTTCGCTAGATACCCCCATACTTTGAAATATTTCAAGTTAGCTTTCCTTCCTTTCCATTTTCCGTAAGGAATTGATTGTGTCTTACTATAGGGAACTCTGTTGAGTATACAATTGACCGTAAGGATAGCCTTCTCCCATAAGTTTTGCGATAAACCAAAACTTATAAGTAAGGCATTCATCATTTCCTTCAAAGTTAGGTTTTTTCTTTCCATAATTCCATTAGATTGGGGTGAATACGGAGCCATAGTTTGATGGATTATTCCATTCTCTACACATATTTGCACAAAGGGAGATTCATATTCTCCACCCCTATCACTTCTTATCATTTTGATCTTTTTGTCTAACTGATTTTCAACTTCAGTTTTATATTGCCTAAATGCATCTATTTCTTCATCCTTACTATTTAGCAAGTAGACATAATAATATCTAGTGCAATCGTCAATAAAAGTTATGAAATACTTTTTTCCACCACGAGATGGTGTTGGGTTCATATCACAAATGTCAGTGTGTATTAAGTCTAAGGGATTGGAATTCCTTTCAACGGACCTATAAGGATGCTTTGCATACTTCGATTCCATACACATTTGACACTTTGATTTATTGCACTCTAAGTTTGGCTAAATTTCTAAGTTAATCAGTTTTTGTAACGTTTTGTAATTAACATGGCCTAAACGCTCATACCATAAATCATAAGATTCAAGAAAATAAGATGAATTCAAACTTTTATTCATTTCAACAGTCATTACATTCATATTATAAAGGCCCTCCGTGAGATAGCCTTTTCCTACATACATTTCTCCTTTGCTAACTACAATTTTTTCAGAAACGGTTACACATTTGAATTCGTTCTTATCTAGGAGTGAAATAGAAATTAAGTTCCTATGTAACTCCGGAACATATAGCACATTGTTCAGTGTCAAGACCTTCCCGGAAGTCATCTTTAAGCAAATTTTTCCTGTTTCCTCCACCTTAGCAGTAGCGGAATTGGCCATGTAGAGCATTTCTTCTACTTGAGCCAGAGAAAATGACGAGAACAACTCTTTGTTTGCGCAAACATGGTGTGTTGCACCAGAATCCATCCACCATTCGCGTGGATTCTCCACCAAGTTGTATTCCGTGAACATAGCATACAAATCATAATATTCTTTGTTGGACTCAATTATATTCGCTTGGTCATTTTTCTTGCCTTTCTTCGGGGCTCGAAAATCTGTGGACTTGTGGCCAATTTTACCACAATTGAAGCATTTTCCCTTAAACTTTTTCTTGGGTTGATTGCTTTCATGTTCAACTTTCTTTCTTTTCTTCGAGTTATTTTAGCCATCTTCTTCAATATGTGCTTCATTCATTGTAGAATTTCCCTTTGACCTTCTTTCGGTAGCTTTATTGTCCTCTTCAATATGAAGTCGGACAATAAGATCTTCAACAGTCATCTCCTTGCGTTTATGCTTTAAGTAGTTTTTTAAGTGTTTCCACAAAGGTGGTAGCTTCTCAACTATCGCTGCTACTTGGAAAGCATCATTCATAATTAAACCTGCAAAACAATTTATGTGAGTATTAAGAACATTTTTAATTTGTTCAACTACGGTATTTTTCAAAAATATACCTTCTGCTAAGAGATCATGTATGATGACTTGCAACTCTTGTACTTGAGAGACAACAGATTTGCTATCAATCATTTTGAAGTCCAGGAACCGTGCAACAAAGAATTTCTTAATTTCCGCATCCTCCGTTTTATATTTCCGTTCAAGTACCCCCCACAGTTCCTTTGATGTCTTGGTTCCACTATAGACATTATAGAGATCGTCTTGGAGACCACTCAGAATATAGTTCCTGCAAAGAAAATCCAAATATTTCCAAGCTTCTACAATAACGAAGCGGTCTTTGTCCGAGGTTCGCTCGGGCACCTCAGGAGCGTCTTCGCTAGTGAACCGTTGTAGACATAAAGTGGTGAGGTAAAAGAACATCTTTTATTGCCACCGCTTGAAGTCTATGTCAGAAAATTTTTTGGGCTTCTCCGTTGGTGCCATTGTTGGCGGAGTATTTATGCGACTTGATGTGGCAATATTATTTGCCTCCACAGACATTGTCGCATCCATCATTTGACTTTCAATTGTCATTTTTTCCTGTCACCACAAGACAAAAAACTTAGTATTTTTTAGAATACTATTTATAAAGTTAAATAACTTTAAACTCTTCTTCTTGTTTCTAGTTAACGATGAAGTTTTTATTACTTCGAATCGTCAACCGAGTAAACCTTAACTCGTGATGAAGATTTTATATTTTCTAATCACTAGTTAAATTCAAGCAGAGTAGAAAGCCTAAGTTTTAATCTCCAAAAACAAGCAATACAGATTCTGTAAGAGATTATTCCTTAGGATTGTTATTTTCTACAATACGGGTACGTAGAATCTGTATCACAGAACAACAAATTCAACTTGAGTTCAAGTATGAACAAGAACACAATGAAGTATTAAACACCCTCAACACAAGATCAATAAAGACCTTTCCAAGAGTTGTATTTATTTTTTAGAAAATAAAGATGAAACAGAAATGATTACGGCTAAGTCATCCGAATTCACGGACTTTTCTTAAGGAATAATTCCCCTCACTATATCCGAGGTTATGGAATCTTCCTCCCAGGATAAAATGGTCTTCAATCCGACTATAGCGGTACCTCAAATAGGTGGATTCTTCGAACACACTCACGGTTTGAATGATCACACTTAGAGTATTTTTAAGACAAGAAGAATGTTTTGTAATCTAAAAATTTCTATGTTTTTTTTTCTAACCTGTGGATGAAAACCAGGTTATTTATAGCCAAATGATGCCTCTTTAGAAAGGAGGCAATGGTTCACTCCAAAGATTGCACCTTTGCTGTAAATTCATGTCTATTTATCAAAGATTACATCCTTTCATGAACAGTTATATCTTTCTATGAATCAGTGTGTCTTTTGCTGAATGGTTGCATATGTTTATTCAACCAGTGCATTAGTTCAATTAAATAACAGAAACCAGTGCACTAGTTCTACTGTTCTGCATCACTGTTCACGCGTCACTGTTCACGTAAAACAGTAGCATCGTGTCACTGTTACTGCATGTAAATGGAGGATTAAAACTCAGAAATATTTCCTGTGTTTTTCATCATTGTTCAGATTTTGTTAAATAAAATTTTTCCAAAAAGAAAGATGTCATTAATCGATCATTTTCCAAATCCATCCAAATCCGAAGCCGAGCTGAGCGAGCGACGACGACGGCGTGAGGCATCTCTATTTCCTTGCCTTACTTACCATGTGGAGTAAGCGTTTCTCATTATAAACACTCTCAAGTTCTCTTCTTCCACCCATGTGGGAGAAACAGTAAACTTGCCAAAATTGACACTTTCCATTTTTTGGTGTTAACTCAATTTTTCTCTTCCACTTGATTTCTCCATTTTCCATTCAACACACTTTCATTACTATCAACCCAACAATGACAACTATTGGTATATGTTCATGCATTGAGATTTGGATTATTATGATACTACATGTTGGCGACCGATATGTTTTCTTGCTTAGATTTAATCTGTGATTTGTAGTCTGTGCGATTGATGATTGACGACGGTATGCTCATGATTCCCGGCAGTTCGCACTAATTTATTAGGTTTAATGAGTGATTATTTTCTTCCCATTTCATGTGTTGCGATTTTTTCATCGATGGGAACAATGTTTGTGTTTTGGCTAAATATGGGTTATGATTCTACTTTCTTGTGTATGACAGCTTTTTATGTTTAACTATGGCAAATTGAGATTTTAGTTTGATATGGACAGCTTTGCTATTTAATTATTTGTGGCAGATTTATTGTATTTTCACACTAATTGTGAGGATTATTTGACAGATTTTTGAAAGGTTTGATTTGAAATTGTGTGACAACTTCAGTATTTGATTATTTTTGGGTAAATTTCAACTGTCTGTGTGCCTTTGTTTATTTATCTATCCTCTTTTATATATATACTAGTCAAGTATACGTGTTTTGTATGTGTGTCACGTTAATTAATAACAAAGATATGAAATGTAATTAAAATAGTGTAAAATTATACTTCATAAACGTAATATCAAATTACTTTCATATAAATAAATAGCAAAGTCTTTGACTATATGAACATTTTCATATCGTGTATATACATGAGCATTTTTTTTAATCAATTAACTCAAAAGTTGAACTGTTAAGGACCTAAATCAATTATGATTTGGTTATCAATTAACATGTTTAGAAATCAAATCGATAATACATAAAATCGAACTATAAGTCTTTTTATTTATAATTCAAAATAGAAAAAAATTCACGAAAAATTTATATGTAGTTAAAATAGAAAATAAAAAAGCAAAAAAAATAAAGACTCCAAAATTAAATGAAGCTCAAAGTGTTTTTTTTTTTCTTTTTAATCCAATATATATTCTATTACCTTAAAACTTGTGGAAAAAAACCAAGAAAGAAAATCACCATTCTCGTAATTTAAACCTTAATTTTTAAACAAGATAAATATTTAAAATTAATGCAAGAATAAAAATAATTAAAAATAACTATATTTAAAATGAATAATTATGATGATCCATGTTTACATACACTTAATATTTATGTTTAAAAAGTATTACATACCAAAAATATATATTTACTTTTCGTAAGCAATAAATATAAAATATTTAGTACACTTAAGTCCTAAACATTAGTGTCATAATTAAATATTTATTTTTAAATGCTAAGAATGTGTTCTACACGTAAACGTCTCAAGTTAATCAATAAAAATATATATAAAAAATAAAATTATTAGAAGTGCTAATTAACTTTAAAATAAATAAATCCGTTGGAAGGCTCTAACTTTGACTTATATACGAAAGAAGAACGAAAAAACAGATAGCAAAACAGAGATATGCCCCAGGTTTGAACTACTACTTTGAATGAAAAAACATGTTTGTATGCAAAGCATCATCTATTAGAGAAAGTTATTTAAATTGCTAATCGAAACTAAAATTACCTCTTAAAAGAGTGTTTGGTCATATTTTATATGTGCGATAACCATTAGAGTCTGTATCAAAAAAATTATTAAAGTATATTAATAAACGTAATGATGATATGTTAAATCTCATGATTTATTCACAAATTAAAATAGTTGCATAAGCAAAAACAAAAATTTAAAAGGAAATTCATATAACAAAGAAGGCTGGAAAACCCTAAAGAATTCATGAAGAAAATTTTAAATAATCATCAATCAAAATCAAAATAAAAATAAGAAGAATAAGAAGTAAAGCAGAAGTAGAAGAATTGCACATATTTTTCTAGTAAAATTTAATCAAATAACTATTTAATAGAATTGTAGACATTCTTTTTATAAATAAGGTAAAATTCTTATTGATTTAGAAATTTTAAATATTATGATTTCATAGCTTAGTAGAATATATTTTTTTCTTTCCATGCATATGTTTTTTAAAATATATATATATTTTGATTCTTAAAGTTCTTCCCTCAAAAAGTTTGAGTAGGAATTTTTTCCTCTTCATGCGTTTATTTAACTCTCAATTTGATTCTTATTTTTTTTTTCTTTTTATGAATAGTTTCTTTCCATGCGTATATTTTTTTAAGACAAATATATTTTGATTAATTTGAGTAGGAATCTTTTTCTTTTCCATGAGTTTTTTTTTTAACTATCAATTTGGTTCTTAATTTTTTTTTCTTTTTATGAACAATTTTTTTTTCTAAAAATTTGCATATGATTCCTAATAAAAAATTTGGCACATTAAATTAATTTCTTCTAGGTATGAGAATCCTTTTATTTTTCCTGTATCGTAAATACTTGAATAATAATTTAATAATAATTATTTAAAAAAAAGAAAAGTGAAAAGACAATTTTATTTATTGCAAGGTGTTTTAATGAAGGGCAAAAAATTTAAATCACTTTTCTAAGATTTTTCACACTTTTAATAAAGAAGAATTGTTATAAACTGATAAAGAATAAAGAAGACGTGTAGAGAAAGAATAGATAGTAATTCTTATTTCTCTTGATAGATAAATTACAATGAAGCAAAACCCCTTTATTTATAGGGAAAAACTGACATTGGGGTTTATAACTTTTTCATAAATAAACATACATAATATATGGTAAAGTAGATATTCACTATATATGGTAAAGTCGACATTCACTATATATGGTACATTTATAGCACTCCCCCTTGAATGTCTAATTGATAGATAATGTGCCTCGTTAAACCCTTGCTAAAAAAAATAGTGGAAAAAAATCTAATGAAGAAAAAAGAGTACACATCTCTAACAATACGCATATAGGCTGCCTCATTAAAAACCTTACAAGAAAAATTCAATGGGACAAAACCTTAAAAGGATAAAAGAATTCAATGCGTATTTGCTCCCCCTAATAAGAACATCCTTGAACCTTTGCAACTCAATCTTATGCACCATCTTCTTGAAAGTTGCAATTTGAGGAGACTTGGTGAATAAATCAACCACATTGTCACTTGAACGAATCTATTGCAATTTAATATCACCATTCTTTTGTAGCTCATATATTCAAAAAAGCCTCGATAAAGTGTGCTTCGTTCTATTTCCTTTTATGAATCCTTCCTTAAGATGTGCTATGTATGATACATTATCTCTATATAAAACTGTGGGTACATTATCATATTTCAAACCATATTTTTCTCGAATGAGATATATCATGGACCTCAATCATACACATTCTCAGCTAGATTCATGAATAGCTATTACCTCATAATGGTTCAATGAAATGGCTTGATACACTGCTTTGTATATCTCTAAGATATGACAGTGTCCCCACATGTGAACACATTGCATGCTTGAGACAGAGATTTATGCGGGTCAAATGCTGGTCAAATAAGTACCCAATATCAGCATGACCAATAAGGTCAGGACTACAATCTTTAGAATAAAATAAACTCATGTATTTTATCCCATTTTGATGTCTCCTAGTAGAAGCAAAAATATGTCTTGCTTAACAAATTGACTGAAAAGGTTATATCAGGCCTTGTAGTATTTGCAAGATACACTAGTGCACCACTTGTACTAGGATATGACAATCTATTACTTTTGAAAACTCTCCCAGAGTTCCAATAATTTTCAAGCTATAAGCTTATACAATATAAGGATTCTAAATAAGTTTCCCAGAAACTTTTATATGCTTCAAACATTTTGAATCATTAGAAAGTGTTCATTTAAATTTTTTCATGTGACAATATTCAACATTTCATATGTGACATCTTCAAGTGTTTGAATTGCAAATTAAATAAGTTTTACACTTACCAAGATGCATCTTTTCATGTCAGTTGATAAATGTTTCCACGTCATGCTTAAATAAACGTAGAATCAGGATCATCGTAAGCTCTCACAGTATTGAGCAAATATTGAATCAAATATATTGATGATATCTCATTTCTTATCGGTTCACGATGTGACATAACATTTTGAGATCTCATCACTTCATTATTTTTAGGTACTTGAACCTCTCATAAGGTTTCATAAAGTGTTATGTCATAGGCTCTTTAAGAGCATATTGCCGTCTTATTATGATTATTTTCTCCTTATCGTTTTAGAGGATTATTTCATTTAGAACCGATTAGTCTACCATACTTCTACGCAAGCATAGATTTTGTCCTTTAGGGACACAAAATATGAGCACGTGCAGCTTAAGCATGAGATGCTTTTGACATTTGACTTGATTTATCTTTTGAATGAGGATCTCATGATAATTCCTAACATATTTCATAGTTGCTTATCATTTCCCCTTATGTTAGGAAAACTAACATACATCTCAATTTACTTTAGAGAATTCATCTTTGTGCATCATAGTATATTCATTAATCGTATACCGCACATTAACTATTAGATGGAATAGTTAGTTCTTGACCTTGAACCAATTGAAAGGGAAGAAATAATCATAATTTATTGGTCTAATGCATACAAGTGCTATTGTATACAACATATTATATTTCAGACCAACACATGAAGTTTTGTTCTTATTAGCAATGATTTAGCTATTTATCGAGGGCATTCAATACCAAACCATCATCATCAAGATGAATTGTCTTGATTGCACAATCTGAAAGTTATGTTCTTAACTCAATTTTATTGAGCAAACAACTTTATGAATGACAAAATGCAGGTTGACAATAAACATACAAGTGATCATCTTATATCGATGCATCTTAATAGATCACATAACTGGTGAACGGGCCCATATTCACCTTTTATACTTTTTCAGATTGTAAGGTATCCAATCTCAAAATTAGTTGGTCCGACCAACTTATTACGAGAACAAGCAACATTAAAAGTAATGAAGAATTTTCTAATTCTTCAATATATGTTCAATACTCAGTATGCATATTTTTGGGATGTCACAATTGTTTATGTCAATTTATGAACTTTTAATCTAGTAAACTCTAAGTTTACCATGATAAGTTTTTTTTGCTTTAGTAAATTTCAGATTTACTATTACATGAATAAATTTTAGATTTACTACTTCAGAAGTAGATTTTCAAATAACTATTCTCAGTTATTCTGCCTCATTCAGAGGTGAGTTGTGACACTATTGCAATCAAGTGCACATTTGCATTAATAAGCTTCTCATTCCCCCAGAAATAGAATATAATCGCGTCTTAAGCCTATCAAATTATGATAGCTTATAACCTCTTTCATGATATTGCTACTTCAGGAGCACATTGAGGCATGCATATATTTCAAAGTATATCATATGTTGCTACCACATTTACTTCAAGAATGGAGCATATTCAATGAGACATGTTTCATGACTTTTCATGAAATACACTTTATTTTGCCTTAGCCATTATGATATCATCAATATGGTGCATTTAGATTCAAACTCAACGTCTTACCCATATAAAGGCGTCTTAGGCATAAATCAATGGGGCTTAAACCCAACATATTATCATCACTTTGATAATATTGTTCTTGAGCAATAAATTTAAATCATAAATAGTTCCAAACCAATTATTTTTCCTCAAATCCTACAATAATTATATTATCAGTAGAAAAAAAAATAAGTAACACAAGGAATTACTAACCTTGAAATCCTTTAGATTTATAATCTCACCTTGTTTGGTAGAGTCTCGTGCTGATAATGTGATATAAAATAATAAAGAATAAAGAACAAGAGTAGAGAGAAAAGAGAGAGTAATTGTTATTTCTCTTGATGTATGAATTATAATGAAGCAAAACCCCTTCATTTATAGGGGAAAACTGACCTTGAGGTTTGTAACTTTTTCATACATAGACATACGCAATATATGGTAAAGTAGGTATTCACGATATATGATAAAGTAGACATTCACTATATATGGTACATTTATAACACACATATATATATATATATATATTCCATAATTATTATACTTTAGCCCTTAATAGATTTCTTACCCATTTTACTTAAGAAAAATAGTTTTATTAACTAATCTTTTGAATATTTTCTTCTCCTTTACCTCTTTAGAGTTACTTGATTAATTATATTTTCTCTCCTTAATTGATCTTATGGAGAGGTTAAAGGGAAGGATTTTTATTGACTGATTTCAAAATATTCTCCCTTTTTTTATTTTTATTTTTATAACCTCTCATAATTCTTTTAACCATATAAACAAAGCATTTCCTTCATTCATGTGCAACTTTTCAATTCCTGCTCACTCTATACAAAAGAAAAGAAAAACTTTTCAATTCCTACTCTCTATTAAAAAAAAAAAAACAAAGAAAAAATTTTCAATTCCTACTCTCAATTCAAAATAAAGAAAAACACTTAGGGATCATTTAGTGTTCAAAATAAAGAAAAACACTTAGGGATCATTTAGCGTGAGGTATAAGGGACAAATAGTCTCGGAATAAAATGAAGGACTATTTTATCCATGGTTAGTGTGAGGTATTAGTTAGTCTCGAATAATTTATCCCACTATTTATACTATAAAGATATGATAAGTTATCCCATATACATGGAGGGATAATTAATTTCAAAATAATTAATCTCGAAATTAATAATTTTGAGATAACTCTTTCCCAATCAAACGACCCCTTAGCATTTATTCTCAAGAAAAATATACTTTACTGTTCTCATTTTGCTTTAGCTTTGGAAGAGTCAACTTTGGTTTTTCTGTGTTTATTCTTTTTTCCTATTATGTGGTGCTTAAAGATCTTTTATTATTATCCATTGCTTGCAACTGGTATGTTTTCTTAATGCCTTAAGTGTTGAATGTTATTGCTCCGAATTATATTACTTCTCTGCTTGCTTCTAAATGTCATGGTTTCTCTGTGATGTTTATAAATAAAACCTTTAGAACTTGAGAATATATTTGGGTTGCGGTATGTTTTCGTGCATGTGTTTGTATTTGACAGATTTCAATTAAAGTTCTCGAATTTAGATAGGATGAAGATTTGACTTTGTAAATGTTTAAGGGTTGCCTCTTTTGTTACTATTAGTTTTTGGTTTGTAAAAATATGTTATACAAAACTCTATAACTATATATAATAAATGAAATTATGGGGGCCGAAGATTATGTAACTTGAGTGTTTGATCATAATTTCGTTATCACCTAGACAACATACTCTAGGATTATTAACTAAAATTTTTGATCCTTTCTCACCTAAAAATCATGTTTTAGAAGTATGATTTAACTTTCAACCTATTAAAATTAATTTTTGGCACTTTCAATAATTTTCTACACTTCAGAATAAACTTATTCACTTTTAAAATAAACTTCTGCATATTTTTTAAATAATTTTTTGCACATTAAATAACTTTCTACACTTTTTAATTATTTTTTGCACTGATTAATTACTTTTCTACAATGTTTAATGAATTTTTTACACAGTTTATTTAATTTTTTGCACTATTTAGCTATTTCTCTGCACTGTTGAATTTTTTTTTGTACTTTTTAATTATTTTTCTACACCATCTAACGAAATTTCTGCATAGTTCAATAATTTTTCTGCACTGATTAATTATTTTTTTTGCATTGTTTAATTTTTTTTTTTTTTTGCACTGTTTGATTACTTTTATGCCTTGCTTGATGATTTTTTTTGCATAATTTAATTATTTTTTCTGCACAGTTTATGTATTTTCTGCACATTAAATAATTTTCTACACATTGAATAATCTCTATACACTTTAAGCAATTCGCACACACTTTAAATAAATTTTTGCACACTTTAAATTAATTTTCCGCATATTTATTTGAACTTGGCCTTTAACTTGCAGCTTTATTGAGAATTTGGCCTTTTTATGCTAGCATTATGTCCTAGTGAGTCTGTATGTTTGGAGTACTTTGTTAATGTTTCTCGAGGTATTTCTTATCCTATACCTGTTTTTAGCATTTTCTTGCTTGTACGTTTGTAATACCCGTGCTTTTTCTTAGCTTGAAAATCCTCTCAAGGATGTTAGAACTTGCTTTGAAATAAGAATTCATTCTTATACACGTGGTATTTCCATAATTTTCACTTCCTATCACGTGGAAAATTGAATAAGTTTTCCATCGATATATAATTCGCCCAAATCCGACACTCGGGCGAAGAGTTAGAGCCTTTTTTAGTGAGACAGTGTTTGACCTGAGCCTTCAGCGCGTCGTGGAGATAGCTCAAATGGCAATTGTCAAATTCTAGTATTGCTTCGCGATTTGGCAAGGTGGCAACGCGATAGCTCTGCGTCGCGCCACCGTGCAGTTTCCCAATTGTCAATTTCCAGTGACACGGCGCGATAACGCCGCGTCGCGCCAAGGGCCCAATTCGAAAATTTTACTAAAAATTAAATTACGTGTCCAGGGTTAAAAGGGTCAATTTGCCCCCCCCCCCCACCCACCCAATATAAGCTTTCAAACACGGGATTTAGCCCTTATTCATCCAAAATATTGATGTTTTTCTCAAATACTCTCAAGAACTCAAGCTAGAGTTTTCATAGACGGTCCAATTTCAAGAAGGTTTCACCATCAATCTTCACGAAACCACGAACTAAGGTATGCATAGTGTTCATTCATGGGCTCCTTTCGTCCATGAAGTCCAAGAATCCCTTTTCAACTACAAGTTATGGATTTTCTTCATGTGTTCATGCTTTGTATGTTCTCTTTCATGTTGATAAATGAGGAATTGATTTCTACTCCATGATTTGATGATAAATTCCATGTGGTTTGATCAATATAGATAAAGATTTACGAAATCTCTTGACTAAAACTTTGTATGATGGAATTGGAATTGAAGCATGATGTTTAATTGTTGTATAATGTGCTTTACATGTACTATGCCTACAATATGTATGATTAAATGCCTAGATGAAGGAAATTTTCCTAACTAGCATGATATCATGAAAATCCCCATAAATGTACAAGCTTATGCCTATTAGACGTTTGATGAAATGCTTCAATAAACGTATTGTGGTGATTATCATGTAGTCAAGATTATCAAGTCATGTCAGTTTCCTTCCATCGAGTCCTGGGGGTACTTGCACCCAAAATATTAGTTGTGTGCCTAGATTTATGTCATGTTTTCACGATACTATCAGTCAAGCTATGAACTCTTATACTTCAGATAGTCTTATGACTCAGGAAAAATCTCCATGATCTCATAACTCAGTCAGTTGTCAGATATCAGTAGTATTTCATTAGCCACAAAAAAATTAGTAACTCCGTCCATGCTCAGTTCAGTTCAGTAAATTATGTTCAGTGTCCATTCAGATGGGAGTAGGAATTAGTACTGAGTGAACCCAAGTATGGGGACTCACCTGTTATACGAGGATGTGATTCCTAGAAGCAATCTTTGCATTCCAGAACTATATAGCCTGCATAGGTTGAGACATCATAATCTGCTATATGAGGGTAGATAAGGTGGCTTAACCTATTATGTGAGGGTTCCTACCGTTCTCGCTAGATTTACTTGTTATATAAGGGTTACTCATATGTTGTCCTTACCAGTGGAGCGGTATTAACATCCTTCCAATCAGGGCATAGATTGGACCCCAGCTCAGCTATTATAGCACATTTGGGGTATGTCGGTTAGATAATACTTCCCACAGTTTCATGTTATAGAATCAGGACTGTCAGATACAGTCAATCAGTCTCAATAATAGAACTCAGATAGTTCTTCAGATTTTAGGACTGTCAGATACAGTCAACTCAGATACAGTACGAAACTCAGATCGTTCCATCAGATTTAAGACTGTCAGCTACAGTCACCTACATGATCAGTTATACTCAAATGCAGTCATTTATGTTATCAGTCATGTCATGTTATCAGTATTCAGATTTAGTAATCACGATATCACGTTTTCAGTTAAAGTTACATAATTATGTATTTATTCTTACGTTCATGTTAGATAGTCAGTTAGTGTAATACCCTGGAAAAAATTTTCGTTGAAATTTTGTGCGTAAACGTGTCGGGATCTTATCTTCGAGAATGATTTATAATTTTTCTGTGTGTCATTTCTTGTATTTCGACCCACCATTTAGTAGAGCATCGAATAAGCTTTCCAACGATATGTGGATCACCCAAAACGGACACTCGAGCGATGAGTTACGACCATTCCTATTGAACTGTGAACAGTAAATGTGCTGGAAAAAGTACTGAGGCTAGGCGTATTTTTGCTCCAACTTTAAATGATCATAACTCTTTGTACATAATGAACTGTGTGAGCTGATATATATCAACAAAAATCCCTATGAGTCTTCTTTTCAATGAAATTGGTTTCATCCAATTTGGACATCGGAGTAAAAAGTTATGGTCAATTTACTTCAGCCTATCGGATAGATCACTAAAGGGCAGATTTGACATTAATTAATTTTTAAAGGTATTTTGGTCATTTTCCATTATTGTAACCCTTTCTATATACCCCCTTTGAGCTGAGAATTGTCATTCATTTTCTCTCATTTCTCTTATATCTCTCTCACAAAATATATGCATATATATATATATATATATATATAGAAGAAGAGGAGTTAGGGTTAGGGTTCCAATTGGGGGAAAATCGATTCAAGGCTTCGCTTCGCGAATTGCTTCCGTCAATCTCTTTGGCTACGAAATCTAAGGTATGCAAGTGTTTATCTGTGGGATCCTTTCGTCCATAGAGCCCACAAATCCTTTTTCAAAGGCTCAAGATACATTGTATATATATATATATGATTTTACTTTCTAAATTTTCATTGTGTATGTGTGTAGTATTCACATGATGGTTGAGATATATGTGTGGGATGATCATGTGTGTTGGTTGAAGTATATGTGTGTAGTATTTGTGTGATGGTTGGTGATTATGTTGTTGAAATTGATGATATCCAAGAAGGGATCTTTGTATGTTTGTGGAAACTATGGTGGTGTGTGATGTATAAATATATGAAATGGGTGATTGAATACTTGTAACCTTGATGAATCCACCTATGCCTAAGAAGTGCATGTAAGGTGTTTGTGAAAATACCTAAGAGACTAGAGATTTTATTTTTATAACATAATAAGTCCAAAATTAATTGATTATGAATATATGATGATTTAAATTGTCAAGCCTTGATTTATACTATTATTCCATTATTTTCTTGTTATGACTTAATAATTGTTATTGGGAATTATATCTCCCTACTATTGATTGATATGTCAAATATTTTCTAAATGTGAGTTGGATTGTGAATTGAGAAATGTGGATGTTGAAGTTGAAGGATGATGGTGTTGTGGTGTATGAAATTGAGCATTAAACCTATGCCCTAAATGGTGTATGTAAGGTGATTGCTAAAATACCTATGTGAAGAAGAATTAAGTATTCGACATGTTTGTTATCCAAATTATGATTTCATGCCATATCCATATGCTTAACTTATGTCTACTATATGTTTGACAAAATATTCAAGAGAATAGGAAATTATGCATTGTGGTTCATTAGGTCTTAATAGATAAATTCATGCTTTGTTCCTATGGATAGTTGATTTTCTTGAATTTGTGGTGCGTTGTGGGTGTATGATGGAATGCCATGATGAATTGTTGAGGTAACTATGATGTTTGTGCGTAGTATTTGACGTGGACCCAAAGCATGCTCCCCACGTGTTCGATTGGATGCTTATATGAAGAAATGAGGCCATTTGATTTGTTAAGTGTGAAGTCCTCAATTATGTGTTGCGTATGATGGCCTATGGGCATGTTGTTTATTGTGTTACTTTATGCTATTGTGTGCTGGGGGTACCTATGTCCGAAATAGTCTGCGGGTCTAGAGCCGAGTCAGTTTTACGGTAATCTGAATCGAGTGATGAACAATGAAATCCCGATTAGTTTTAAAACTTGGGAAAAACTCAGTAATCTCAGAAATCATTCTTTATCAAATACTCAGGTCATGAAGCTCTGAAATCCTACATATCAATTCACTTCATTACAAACCTCTGTACATTTTGTGAGATAGTAAGCTTATCTTAAAAGTAAGTGGCATTTAAAAATACTCCATCAGAGAACGGAATCAAGCGAACTCTGTCATATTGATAAAGTATCATAATGTGAGAACAGATTCAGTTCAGTTGAGTACAGTTAAAAATCGGTTAAGTGTCTTTTAGTTGGGAGTAGGATTCAGCACCGAGCGAGCTAAGGATGGGAACATTCCTGCAAGTAGAGGGTTTGATTCCTGGTAGCAATCCTTATGCTCCAGAACTACGTCGCCAGCGTAGGTTGAGACATCTATCCTGGAAGTAGAGGGTTAGATAAAGTGGTTGTCCTACGAGTAGAGGCTCCCACCGTTCTCGTTTGAGGTCCTGATAGTAGAGAGTCCTATGCTGTTGTCTTTACTGGTGGCGCGGTATTGACACCCTTCCAGTTGGGGTACAGGTTGGATCTCACTTGTGGTAAGTAGGGCATGTAGGTTAAATGATCACTCCCACAGTTTCAGCAATTATCTAAAAAAAAAACTTAGTTAATGTGTAGAAGTTGAGGCTGTCAGATACAGGCCTCCCAGTATTGCTATCATTATCATTGAGTAGAGAGACTTCCTGCGATATGAGGGTTGCTCTCGAACTTATTTACCCATTATCATTATCATTGAGTAGAAAGACTTCCTGCGAGATGAGGGTTGCTCTCGAACTTATTTACCCATTATCATTATCATTGAGTATAGAGACTTCTTGCTAGATGAGGGTTGATCTCAGATTCAGTTGTTCAGTGTTCCAGAGTTGGTGAATTTGAATATCAAATATCAGTAATATCAGTTATCTGATTTCTCAGTATGGATAAGTACAGATGTCAGCTCTAGTAGCTTCAGATACTCAGTATCTTATTGTCAGTATTATTATTTTCTGGTGTAAGTATTCAAAATGTAATATTTGGTGTCATGATGATTTCAGTTATTCTTTATGCATCCATGTGTGTATTGTTGATCAGACGTGTTTCAAAATTGGTAACTGCAGAGTTTCTATATGTGTTTATTCCAGCGAATACATATTATTCAGATTGTTATGTTTATGCATAAACCTTATATTTCACCTTACCCTATTCTTGCATACTCGGTACATTCTTTGTACTGACTCATTCGCGCTATGGTGTTTTTCCCACCATAGGTTCGGAAGAGCAAGATTCAGAGTATATTTAGCTGTCAGATCTTATAGCAGTGGGTGCAGCAGTGAGTCCTTATCATCCGAGGATATTCTATTTCAGTGTTTTGATGATTTTAGTAGACGAAGTTAGTTGGGGAATTGTCCCTTCAACTCCACAGTTCAAACAGTGTAGAGGCTTTTCAGACAGATGTATTAGTGTGTGGTTTAAGGTATTGTATATTTCTAGATGTTTGAACCTTATGGCCAGATTTAGCCAGTTTATGCATTTATCGTATTATATTATGCAGTGAATAGATATGAATATCAGTGAAGGGTTAGCTTGTGGTCTCTCGGGGTCACGAGCATCATGTGGCGTTCTGGTTCATGGGAATCGGGGCGTTACAGTTAGCAATAGCATACATGTGAACCCTTGCATTTAGCCTACCTCACATGTATACTCAGTACATATGTACTGACGCATTCGCGCTATGGTGTTTTCTTTTTATGTTACACCATAGGTTCAGAGACACGAGTTCTAGATCAGCAGTAGATTCCAGTTTCAGCAGTCAGAGTAGAAGTGAGTCTTCATCCTTCGAGGATATAATAATTTTCTATTATCTCATTGATTAGCTTATTAGTTGGAGTTAGTTGGGGACATGTCCCATCAACTCCTTATTCAGCTTCTTCAGACAGTAGAGGCTTTCAGACTAGATGCAGACTAGATATAGATTATCATATTCAAACTTCAGTATTTTTAGTTTTGTTTTGGGTATTCTATTACCCCACACAGATTTTACGTTATTCAATTATGTTCATGATCGAACCTTATGGCCTTTCAGTGCATGTTTCTGCATTATTATGTTATCTTATACAGTATACAGGTACAGATATTAGTCATGAGTTAGCTTGTGGTCCTTTGGGGTCACGAGCATCGTGTAGCGTTCTGGTTCAGCAAATTGGATCGTTACAACGTTCGAGGATGAGTAAGAGTTTTAGTGGTGGATAATGTAATGACTCTCTTAGTAAAATTTAGAAATTTTGTATCCTAATAATTCTACCTTTCCCCATAGTTTCTACATATTAATTTTGGGGGATGAAAATGATTGACATGATTTTCAAGGCCTTCAAGAAGGTTTTGCGTGAGTTTGAGATTATATTTGTAGCTTTAAAAGCCAACAGTTGACTTCGATTAACATTTCTAAATCTGAGTGTCGAATAAAAATTTAGACTATACCAGCAAATCAAGAATTTTGAATTTGGGTTAGTAGCAGGGTTGGTTCGATTATGGGGCCTTTATATCTCATTTCAACTCTTTATTTGAAAAATAGTAAAAGGAGGCCCCGGGGGTTAATTTAGTAAAAACAATCTCTTTTCAAAAGCTTGATGCCACCATTGAGTTTGAAACATCAAAATTAGCCCAGTAACATTATTTGTTTATTTTCTTGGGGTCCCGAATAAACTTCGATAATCCATTCATAAGATTTCAACCCTTGCATTTTACTGATATTGTAGTTGTTGGTGCATGACCCTTTCTCTTCACGTTTGTGACCTCCTCTGTCGTGTTTACAAAGCAGTATTTTTCCTTCATTCATAGTTGCGATAACCATATTGTGTTTTCATAAAGGAAATTTTCTCTTCCACGCGATTGCGATAAGTAACTAGTGGGTTTGGTCCAATTCTTCATCGCGTTTGCGATGTCTCGTCCGCAATATCGATGTTTGTTTCGGGTTGGCATTTGCATTCATGGCCTGAGAATCTGCATTTGCAAAGGCCATTTCTTACCTAGATAGAATTTAATCCCTATTTCGACCGAAAATCCCATTTTCACCATATTTCATCTTTGGAAGCTTGGTTTTGGGCAATTTCATACGAGTTTTTGAGAATTCTACTATGGGTAAGTTTTTAAATTTTTATTTTATCATTCCTTATTGATTTTATCTTCAAACAACTTCACATTCTTGATTTTAATAGGGGGTCGGTAAAGCTTTAAAATGGTTCTTCTTTGATTTGAACCTTATTTTTAACTCATTTTTAGGATTTTCAACCATAGACTCCTATAATTGTGGAGAACATTATTCTTAATTAAAATTTTAATTTTATCCCTTTTATTGTCAAACTCAATTGTCGAACTCATTTTGGACTCATTTTATATAGGGTCAATAAGAGTATCATTAACTTTATTTTGACTTGTAGATGACATATTTGGTTAGATTGGACACTTTTAATGTTTGTTCAAGAGAGTTGGGATTCCAATTGAGGTTTGTACTATATTTAGGCTTACGAATGTTCATTTAAGGCAAGTTGAGATGTATCTTGACTCTTTCGAAAGTATTTACGTATTGTATGCTTGTTTCATTGAATTCTATGTATCGTTTAGGATAGGGGGTTCCTGGTTAGGTGAAATGGTGAGCATCTTAGTGGGTACCAGAGTCTTTTGATGGATTATAGTTACTTTATTGCCTTGATTAGTTAGTATTGATGCTTGTAAATATCCCTGGAGCATGAATAGACTTGTATTTTTTTATGAGACTTTAATAAAACAAGTTAGGTTTTGGTAGTCTGGAATTATTGTTATTGAGATTATGTGAATATATTTACGAATTTGAGTACTTATTTATGATCATGTGCCCGAATGTGGGCTTGCATGCGTACTGCTTGTTGATTTAAGAGGATATATTATTGTGACGTCCGGTGAGAGCTTAACGTAATGTTATTAATCATGTTTATGCATTAAATGCCTTATTTATTGTTTTGTCATCTGTATGGGGGCGAATTATCATCATAGGCCTTCTTTGTGCATTAGAATGCCTTATCTATTATCATGTTGCCTAAGTAGGGGCTTGACTTGAGATTGTAGGTCTTATTTGAATATTTAATTGCATTTTTATTACAGTGATGCCCGAGTGAGGGGTTTGAAAACAATATTATACATGACTATTTATTTTGGTGGTGTTAAGTGAAAACTAATATCATCAATTATCGATACATTGAGTTGATTTTGACCTCACTCATACTTTTAGTGAATGGATTTTGATTAACATACTGATTGGTTGTGAGCATTACATTCTCATATCACACATGTATTTTCACAAGAAATTGATACCACTGAGACATTCTGATTTTGTAAGAAAATAAGACACCTTATAAAATGCCTATACTTAGGTATGTGCCGATAAAGTTAATATGATCTATGAGATTGAGATTATATGTGAGATTGAGATTATATGAATATATGGATTTTGAACCCCCCCCCCCCTCAAATTCCTACCTAGTACCTGCGAATTTGATGGGTGTATTTAGAAAGTCATGCGATGACTTTCACCATTTATCATCATTTCATTGCATTGCATTATATTCTTTTGTTTGGTTTGATATTGTGTTCGTGTTTACTTTTGTATTGTATTGCCATCATAGGGACCTTTTTTGTGATATTGTGTTTGGACATTCATTTTATTTTATTACATTATCTTATATCATCTTATATCGATTGGGAGATTGAGATATTATAAGACTTGAGGTATGGTCGTGGCTTGACATGAGAGATAGACTGGTAGCACCTTTGGGTAGCATGAAATATCCCCTTATATATATACACTCTCATTGTTGCTAACTTATAGTGTTGGTTAATAATAATTGATTAAGTTTGTTACATCGTATTTATAAGTATTTTTCATAAATGGATTTCCTTGTTGTGGAATAGAAATTAATAGTTTTGACTCACCAAGATCAATGTGCCAACCTTGTGTCTAATTCATCTATTTGACCATTATATTGGGTAACCCTGACTAGGATAAAATGGTGTAATTACTGGGTTCTAGATTTTTGGGAAGTCTTGAGTAGTGGGGTGCTGGTTCTTACCATCACTTTAAATTAGGATCAGTTCGACGATGCTTGTTGAGCACATGTGATTTTGTTCTCACCATTGCTTCTCTTTCTTTCTCTTGCAGTCTGCACCTCGTGTAGGTGTTGGACTAAATAACAGTTTGTAGATTGTTTTCTTCCAGCATTAACGTTACAGAGATTGAGGTAGTGCTGGAAGATGCTAAGCTTACTCGAATCTCACTTTATTATCTTATGCTTACCCGCATTTAAGATACCTTAGTTATTCTTATCATTCTGTATTTTAGAGGTTGATATTGATGACAACCAGACCTGAGATGTATCTTTGAGACTCGTGTATTTCACTTCCTTTTTTTAAAATTGTGTTCTTTAGAATGGACTAGGCTTATTTATCCATTGAATTTGACAAGTGTCATCACGTACCTATTTTGTATCATGATATAAAGCATGAAACTTAGCCTCATAGGTTACGACAAATAATTACCATATTCAAGGGCCAGATTTTCATCTTTCTTACGATCACAAAGAGAACGGGGCACTTATTTCTTCACAAATAAGGTATAAAACTGGGCTTATGTCAATGGAGGTAAATCTGTAGATCAATATTCCACATTAGCCCTCTACCACTACTTTGCATCAACTTGCAATTGGAAGGTCACAAACTCAACACCATGCTGCTCTACAATACTTATTTTATCTAGCCTTTCATTATAATTAACAATGAACTTGAACTTGTCCTTAGTCTCAAAACCAACAAATATAAGAGGTTTCATTTTCACAAATTTAGTCAGCATGTCATGTTCAATCCTAATCATGATAAGATCTAACACTAGGCAAGGGAAAATCGATGTCCCTAAGGCTTCACCCATCTTAAGAGAAACAATGGCAGTCAATAAAGCACGTAAAAACTAATAAACAAGCATAGCAGGTGTGGCTTCAGTACCCGCTGACCCACTCAGAAAAGTAAGCATATGTTGAATCATCTTGTAAGACATTGGAAAAAGAGTTGTACCCTTAGCTGGTTCTGCCTCTTTTTGTTCCATATAATTCTCATTCACAAACTTTTTAAATTGATCTTATAACGGGGAAGGTGTCTCAGATCTTGGCCAAGCCAAATTAGCTTCCGTTAGAGCTCCATTCTTGGCGGGTCTGAATTTGCATTTGTATTTGTATTTCATAAAAAATAAATGAATTTATATATGTATTTTCAAAGAATGATGACAGTGTTTTAATGGGTATATATGTTTTATCTGTATTTGATGTCATAAAAAAAGTTATATATTTCGTATGTGGAATAAGACCTGAAATTTGTAGTTGTATATGTATTTCAAAATAAATAAATAATTGTGTATATGTATTTGAAAGAATGATAGCAGTATTTCAAGGGTGTATTTATTGTATATGTATTTGGGGTCATAAAAATACTTGTGTATTTATATGTGAATAAGGCCAGAATTTATAGTTATAGACATATTTCAAAAATAAATAAATGAATTTGTATATGTATTAAAGAAAATGATGGCAGTATTTAATGGGTCTATACATTGTATATGTATTTGAGGTCATAAAAACAGTTATGAGATACATATTTGAGAATATAAAAAATAGTTTATATTTGGTAAATACAAAACTTATGCAAAAGATACATGTATATCAAACGACACATGTTTATACAATTTGAATCATATAGATACAAATGATACGTATTTATATACAAATATAAATGATAAATTTGACATCCAAGTACAGAATAATTTATATAAAGAGTTTCGTTTGATACAAAAAAAATATAAAATACTAATAAAAAATAAAATCCAAAAAAAAAATGAGAAAGAGAAAGTATAAAATATAAAGAGGTTGAGAGATGTGAAAATATAAAATGTAAAATTAAAAAAATGAGAAAGAAAGAAAGTAATGAAAATAAAATACGAGGAGGGAAAGATGTGAAAATATAAAATATAAAATATAAAAAAAAAAGATAAAAAGAACAAGAAGAGAAAGAGAGGCTAGAGGTAGAAGAGAGAAAATACAAGAAAATTATGGTGAATTTAGAAGGAAAAAAAAGACACACACTGGTCATTGGCCAACATTTGATATTTTGCCTAAAAATAGTCAATCGGCTAAACTATTTTCACATTATAGTCATTTCCTAATTTGGGTCATTTTGGTCCATGTAGTTCAGATACAATTTATATATCATATTGATACAGTCCATATACAATAATGATAGGGGTCATTTGGTGTAAGGTGTAAGGGATAAGTAATCTCGGGATAAAATAAAGGATCATTTTATGCCATGTTTGGTTGGAGAGATTAATCAATACCGACGTAACTTATCCTACCATTTACATCATAGTGATGGAATAACTTATCCCATATGCATGGTGGGATAAGTTATCCTGGGTAATCCCAGAATAATTAATCCCAAAACTAGTTAGCCTGGGATAACAATTCCCCAACCAAACGACCCGATATAGTTTCCAACATGGGCTATTCGGCCCATTTCTAAAAATATTTCAGTCTTTTTTGGCTACAAATTTTTTAACTGAAAATTATTTTACTTTTTTCGTTGTTGTTTAAAAATAATAATTAAATTTTATTGTATAAAAATGGTATAATTTTTATATAGAATATGTATCTATATAAGATATATGTATAGAAATTATAAAGTTCTGTCAAATATGTGTATGTATAAAATATATATTAAAAAAATATATAGAAATTGTATAAAAATTATATAATTGTTGTATAAAATATAAAAAAAAATTGTACAATTATTGTATAAATTGTGTATCAAAATTATATAATTTTCGTATAGAATATTTATATGTGTAAGACATGTATAGAAATTGTATAGAATATGTATAAAAACTGTATAGAACAAGCCACCAAATTAAAATAGCTAGAAAATGAAATTTGAATTCCACGGCCATTTCATGGAATTAATTTCGACTGAGTGGTCATTTCTTTCTTTTTCCCAAAAAATTTCTTATTCAAACGTATTTTGAATTTTGAAATTCATTAAAAAAAGCATTCTATTTTGAAAATAGAATCTTCAATTAATTGGATGAACGTGATTTAAGAAAGATGGAATTATTTTTTTTCTTTTTAAACTCAAGTTATTATCTAAAAATAAGATAATTAACTGTACTTATATATGTATGTAATGTTGTCTTGCACATCAAATATATATATACGTATTGCTATATCGGATAATTAGAAAAAGGCTGCTAACTGATTCTTAGTTAATGAGCCTAGTATGTTAGTATTTATGAACTTTCTCCTTTAAAAACTAATAGAAAAACAAAACTTTTAAAATCAGTTATAGATAGAAATAATGTAATGATATACAAACTATTACTTACGAGATACAAATCAACTCTAACAGCTTAACTTTCAAAGAATAAAAAAATCATAATTTCTTATAATATATGATTATAATACTATACAATTTACCTCCTCAAAGAAATAATCAATAAACTACTAGTACTATAATTAAAACATCAAATCTTTCATGAATAAAAATTAAATACTTTTGAATAACAAAATGAAATATGATAATTTTGAAATATAGAACAAAAAGATAAAACCCAATAACGAAGATGTAAAATTTTAAATATGTATGTTAAACAAAAATGTTAAGTCATATTCCCCCTCACGATGTTCTCAAATAGTAAATAAGTTAGTTACTCTTAATTTATTTGGCATAATTTATATAAGAATTATTAGGCGGGCCCCGAGAATTGGGTGTTAGGCGTGTTTAAGATATATAGTCAGACGCTTAAGACGTAAGACTCCCACAACTAAGTCTCACACATGAGCTCCAAGACATTTTGCTAGTGGGCCGTCCTGAGATCATGAGCCATGAGATGAGTCCCAGCACTACCTTTTAAACCACTGCTCTCAAGGGATAAATTTCACTAGAAGATGTCACTTGATGCAATTAATTAATATTCTAAGAACTATAACTTTTGGTAGTTGTGTTAAATAAACAGAAGTAAACTTCTGCGGCAAAGCAAAATGTCAGCATGGTTTTCGTCTGCATACTGCCAATTGACATTTGATCATGAAAATACAAAATATTTATTTTATTTAAAAATTTAAATGCTCAAATTAAAGTTGAGTTTGCTCATATTTTATAAACAATAATTAAAATTTAAATATATTTTTTTTATAATTCATACTTCTTAATTTCTAAAATTAGTAAGATCACCCAACTTGATTAATTGATTTCTACAATCAAATTTCTTCTAAAAGAGAATATCTAAAACCAAATAGTCACATATGTCATAGATTAGATTTCACATACAAGTTATTACATATTATTGCAAATATTTTTCACTTATTTGAAGATTGTAAAATTGAAATTGTGTTATACGATAAAACCTATGTGCATATGAACAGGTACGGAGCTAATGTGTATTATGGGAGTTCGGACGAACCCGTTCCATATTTGTAGTACAAAGTATAGTGAACATACATAATTGTTAATGGGCAAACCCACGTACATAATGATTCAGTGGTTCTGGATGGGTGGTCAAACCCTCCTCTCTACCGAGATGTGGATTCGAAACCAGCTGGTTACATTTATTTTTTTCATTTTCTGCTATTTATGTGCTAAGTGCTGTGAAGCATTGCATCATTGAACTTGAACACGTGGATTCGAAACCAGAGGATTACATTTATTTTTTTCATTTTCTGCTATATATGTGCTAAGTGCTATAAAGCATTGCATCATTGAACTTGAACACGACAGCCTGTTTAGGAAACAAAATATAAATGAATAAGCTAAAAAAGTAAAAGGCAAATCTACTATTCTAAAATAAAAGAAAAATTGGCTATTGGTTCCTTCACAAACCCTCAAAGTCACATAATCAAATTTTCAAGAAAAGAACAAGGGGTCTAATCTCCATTGTAATTATCCGCCACCCAACTATCGTCGTAGTTTGGACCTCCGCTAGTAACAGATATATAAGTAATACTCTTTCAGTCTTTCTCCTATCCAATTCTTTTCCCATCTGTTTGCTCATTATAATGTGCACTAATTTATTCTAACAAATTTACATTTTGACCTTTTATATTTATTAATTTTGACTCTACAAGCAGATAAATGTGATCCTTTTTTTTATTCTATATATAGTGCAATTTCTATTATGTACTTTTAAACATTTTTAAGCGAGAGTTTATATGAAATTTACTTAAATGACTTGAAAAGTAGAATTAATGATTACGTATTTGCATAATCATTTAATTTATTATAAAGAGGATGACGTATTTGAAAGTGCACCAAATGATGGGATTATTAATCGTCTTCAAAACATAAAAAATTAAGTGGTCGAATGAAATTATAATGGCAATGTTAATATTTATATAATGTTTAAGTTGTATGTTTTTTTTTAAGCATATACTTCCTCCATTCTTTTTTATATGCATTCTTCATTTTTCGTGAGTCAGTTTTAACTAACTTTCAAAACTAAACTAGATTAGATTAATTAAATTTTTAAAATTAAAATTTTGATATTCAAAAAGAGTTTAAATTTTATGCACTGTCAGTGTATCGGTTTTTTACACCATCAGGTAATTTTAGTAATACTAGTTTAGGGGTACGCGCCTTGCGCGTGTACCTCACTTTGATGAGTTCAAACATTACACTAAATAGGATATTTGTTTAAAAAATAAAGATGAATATAATAATTAAATTTAATATCTTTTGAGTATGTAAAGATGGAGAATTTATTTATTAAACCTAACCTTTACCAAAAGTATTTTTAAAATGCGATCGATATTCATCTACCATCTGTAAATTGAAACAAAACAATACAATGATAGAGACATCAAAATAATACAACTAAATCTAATCTTTACACACAAAAATTTTCTCAAAGTCTTCCAGAAATTCTTCAAAGCCGACCAACATTTATCTATCACCTGTAAACTGCAACAAATTAATAATACGATAAAAGTGATATCAAAACAATATAATTAAACTTAAATTTTACACACAAAAATTTCTCAAAGCCGATCAAGATTCATCTACAAACTGTAAACTACCACAAAATAACAAACTAATAGAGATATTACGATAATACAATTAATTCTAACCTTTACCTAAATTTTTTTTCAACACCGACCCACATTCATCTAGCATCTGTAAATTAAAATAAAACAATAATAAGATAATAAAGATATCAAAATAATATAATTAAATCTAACCTTTACACAAGAAATTCTCCAAAGCCAACCGACATTCATCTATGACCTGTAAACTATAAAAAAATAAAAAATATAATAGTGATCGCAAAGCTTCGATTTTGATCCAACTAATTCTTGTTTGAGCGATCTTGTTGGTAGGCGGTAGATAAAGAAGTTAGTTATGAGCAACAGAAAGTATAATATATTCTACTAAAGTGACACATAGCACGGAATATGTTGAGGTATGCTATGAGAAATTATGAGAAGTAGAAAATAAAAAATATTGAACTAAAAGGACACATTAAACTAAATTAAGTTAAGCAAAATTAAGTTGGCATAGCAAGTAATATTGTGTTTAAATTAGCAACGTAAAAAGGGAGAGATGATATAATGATCAAAAACCTGAAATTGTTGAAATTGTGCTGAGACGGAAAACAATAAACTTTGTTGAAACAAAAAACAATGAAAGATTGCAGCTATTTATAACAATGAACAATGAAAAAAAAGGTCAAGTGTTTAGATAAAAGGACACGAAAAACCGTGATTGAAAGAAACCAAGTAGGAATCAAACAAGATTAAAAAAACATAAAATGGGTAAAGACAAATTTGGGTAAAGGAAAATTTTAGTATGGAAAATTTTATTATGGAGAAAAGCTAAATTTGGTTAAAATACAGAAATCGGGTGAAGAAATATTTGGGTATAGAAAAATTAGGAAAATTTTAGTTAGGAAAATTTTATTATGGAGAAAATCAAAATTTGGTGAAAATACAGAAAACGGGTAAAGAAAAATTTGGGTAAGGGAAAATTAAGAAAATTTTAGTTAGGAAAATTTTATTATATTTATTTTGTAGAATTTAATTGTAGGGAAGAGGGTAAAAGACAGTTTTGTCTAAAGCGATCTGTTTTAATGAAGGGCAAAAAGTTCAATTCACTTTTCTAAGGGTCTTCACTCTTTTAATATATTATAGATTATAGATTTAACCATAATAATCTATTTTTAAAAATTATATATAAAAAAAAGAATATCAATAATATACCCCAAAAAAGATATTCATGGCAAGTAGAATCCTACTTGATTCCAACCAAAATTATTTCCATAGTCAATTTTTTTTTTCCAAATTTAATACTATTATGAATATTTCTATATGATTCATCGATTCAAATAAGTATCAAAGGTTGGGACCTTATAAAAAAATAATTTTTAAAGTAAGTTTCAAATGTTGCGACAAGTTTCTTCTTAGCGGTATGTCATCATATATTTCAAACAAATTCTAGATTCTTTTCTTGTTTACTAGCATAACAGATCTAATCGTTGATAGTGAGAGCATACTAGAAGCTAAGCTTCATTAAGCTGTAATTGGTTCAGATACCAATTGTCCGAACGTCATACGAAAGATGCAAAACAAACACTTCCAGGAAAAGATTATACGATCAAATTCTATATCTTTTGGCAAATGATAAAGTAGTTAATACAACTTCTGGTTTAAGAGATGTTAAGCTTACATAGTCAAAAAAATTCTTTTGGATACACTTTCATTCGCATGTAAAATTCACCACTTATGGTGGAATTGAAAATCTTAGGCTTAAGTCATTGCCAGACCCTTAAACTTGTTTCGAAAATTCACTTAGACCCCTCAACTAAGACTTGTACCTATCAGGCTCCTAAACCCCCCGAATTTTGAACCAATTGGGCATTTTTTGTCTATATGGCACACCGTGTGCAATGCACTCGCAGGAGACGCGTGAGGAATATTTTTTTTACTAAATTACGAATGGAAATGTGCCAAGTGGCACTGAGGCCCCGAAAAATATTAATTAAAAAATTTATATTTAAATTATTTTATTAATATAAATTTTAATTAGTATAATTTCTTAATTCTTTTAAAAAAAAAGCACCCCCCCCCGTGTCATCTTCTTCACAGCACCCCACCCCCACCCCACCCCCTGCATCTTCAATCCCACCCCACCCCGCGTCTTCAACCCCACCCCACCCTACCCTCGCGTCTTCATCGTCACCCCACGCCCACGTCTTCACATGAACAAATTCTTTTTAATCCACCATAGTTATTCCCATTTCTTGAAAAATTTCAACAAAATTCACTTTTTTTCCTCCACTAGTATCACCATTTCTTAAAAAATTACAACAAACATCACATTTTTTTAAATTCCTTGAAATTTTTTACAATAAAGATCACTTTTTTGTTGAAAAATTACAAGAAAGATCACTTTTTTCTCCATTAATATCACCATTTTATGAAAAATTTCAATAAAGATGACTTTTTTCTAAACCCCTTTTTGAATTCTTGAAGTGGATTTAAACAAAAAATTTGTTTGTGTGTGTTTTTGAGGTTCACGGAGAAGCAAAGTTCACTTTAATGGAGAAGAAGAGGAACGTCGGGAGGGGGCGGGGGGGGGGGGGGGGGGGGTGAATGCCATTTTTAATTTTCATTTTATAAAAATTTTATAATTTATTTTTTAATAATCAGTTTTTTATTTTTTAAATAATTTTATAATTATTTTTTAATAATTTGGATCCTCAATGCCATTTTTTATTTTTATTTTTTTAAAATTTTATAATTTCTTTTTAATAATCAATTTTTTATTTTTATTTTTAAAATAATTCTATAATTATTTTTTAATAATTTTTTTTTAAATTTTATAATTTCTTTTAATAATCAGTTTTTATTTTTATTTTTTAAATAATTTTATAATTATTTTTTAATAATTTGGATCCTCAATGCCAAGTGTCACCTTTTAATTCGCCGTTTTTGCCTCATTAGAATTCAGGGGTTTAGGGACCTGATAGGTGTAGACCTTAGTTGAGGGGTCTAAGTGAATTTTCGATACAAGTTTGAGAGTTTGTCGATGACTTAACGAATTAGTATAATAGAGATATGATGGTAAAAGAAGCGTTGAGAGAGAAAAAGAAATAATTATTTTAGATGGACACAAGGGATTTTAAGGAAAGAGAGGGAAAAGATAAAATCAATTTTTATTTTTTTAAAAATTTTTTTTAGGAAAAATAGGTGACCTACTATAGCAGGTTAAAATTACATGACGTTGTAAAAAAACTAATACACTAACGGTGCATAAAATTTAAACTCATTCAAAAACTATAAATATTTACGTCATAAACAAATTTTATTCATTCATTTATGAATAGTGTATTCATATGAAAGGAGACCCTATGAGTAAACCGTGAAGCCAGGTAAGGTAACGGACCCCATCTTCACAGATCAAATTTATAAGTATTCCACACATCTAAGCAAAGACTTTATATTAAACCCGCATTGATATAACTAACTTGTGAAGATAACTTGTAAAATAGATCTGCTATATATAATGGATATATGTTTCTTTGTGATGTTATTTCATCCATATTTTCTCTCCAATATTTTAAATATTTGTAGTCTATCATTTTATCTTGTAGTAATTGCAAAGTTACAGATTTCTGTATAATAATTTATCCTAATTGTACTGTAATGTATATCTAATTATAGATTTTCAATGTTATTTATTATTTTGTGTTGTTCTTCTCGTAGAGAGTTTTTAAAATTATATAAACTATCACATGTACTTTTTCCTAAATTTTTTAAGGTTTCTTCTATCCATATTAATTTTTCTTTTAGATTCTCCATTATTTCTCTAATTCGGTTTCTATAATTAGTTTATTTATTTAGATTATCTTGATTTTCTCTAGTTTTTCTAATATATTCTAACATCTCTTAATCTAAATAATATCCATCTGGGTAATTATCCAGGTATAACTGTGCTATCCAACTTATAGTTTCAATTTCATAGTCTAATACTTTTTCTAATAATATTTTCTTAATATCTATAATTTCTATATCTCTAAGTATATATAAGATTAAGAATTTAAGATTATCTATCATTTAAAATTGACTAAATATTTTATTATAATATTTTGTAGTTGTTTGTTTTAGTCTTAGTAGTTCTTGCATATTTTCATTAAGAAATTCTATATAGTTTGTATCTTCAGTTTCCATGTATTTGTCTAAATTTACTTTCATCTATTTTTTTTATTAACTGTATGTTTCTCATATCTTTTTCCAAAAATTCTAGATATATGTAATTTATCATGGTAAGTATTTGTAGGAGTAGTTAGGTAGATATGGTATGCAATTTATTCTAGTCATATAATATTTACCAAATGTTTTTTCTAATATGATTTTTCTTATATCTACTACTTTTATATCCTTAAGTGCATACAAAATAAGTATTTTAAATTTATCTACCATTACATCAGATAAATAATTATTCATTTTCATAAAATTGCTATTTTCAAAATATTCCCTTCAATCATGTACATAACAAAATATGGTCATCTTAGATTACTGTATACTAGATTATTCTTAAATAACATGTTCTTCGGTCACTATTAGCATGGTAATCTGGATACTTTTCCCTTAAACAGCGCCTCTACTCTGGTTACTCCCCATCACGGCTTCTTGCCTCATTGGTTTCACCTTTAGGATGACATAGTTCTTAGGGATTTTTCTCCGTTTCCACTTTGCTAATAAACTTCTTAACATATTATTCTTCGAATAATTCTACTATCATACCATGATTGTTGGGAATTATGAATTTAGCTATTAATAATCATAAATAAATATACCTGTTCGGGTAGGTTTGATATTTCTAAGCTTTGCTCCTCCATAGCTTTTTCCATTGAAATAAATCTGCTTTTTAATAACTAAGCAAAGTATTTGTTGTGGACGAGAGAGAGTTTTTGCTTCAACACATGAAGGCTTGCTTTGCAATACCTTCGGTTCATCTTATTTATAGACTGAATCTTTACAAGAGTATTCACATTTCTTTCACATTTCTAAAATTAGTCAACAAAAAAGTCTCCTAATGAGACAAAAATTATTAATGCCTAAAATAATAGTCAAAAAGTCTAAAAAAGTCTAGAACCTAAAATTTTAACCTATACAAAATTTTTCAATACTTTACGTAAAATAAATTGTGAAAGTTTACATGTTGCTTTCACAATTTAATAGGTTGTCTTCTATTATTACTCCGTTGATATCTTCTCGTTGTCGTATCTACTGCTTTTCCATATCTCCATTATTGCTTCTTATCTTGTATCTTCCAGCTGACGTTCTTATCTACTTGGTTGATTTTTCTTCTATTCTAGCTGAACTTATGGGATATCATTATCTCCTCCATTACATTTTGAACATTTATGATCTGGATATTTATGTTCAATTGTCTTGCAATATCTGGTTAATAATTCTTCTGAAATAAATTTTTCTCTAATAACTCTGGCGATAGGTTCCGTCTCTGGTTTGAGCAACGTCAGAATCTATTGCCTAATAGTTTCCATACCTGTTTCTCGTAATTCCTTTGAATTTGAATATATTAGTACATGATTTCTTGAATAATAACTCCATATGGGATTTTGGTTGCAGTATGTGTTCGTTAGCTCTTGCAAAATTGTAGATAGTCCGACAATTCTCTTATTCGCATAAAATTTTGGTATCTCAATTCTAGGTATTTCTGGTTGTGGAATAATATCTTGTGGTATAATCATGTCTCGTGTCATTCCTATCTTTACAACTTGTATGGGTTTTTTAACTTCGTCATATAATATCTCTGCTGGTGCCGTGTAAATTTTTATAAAAAATAGGGTACCTTTGGTTATTCTTTTAAAAATGATAAATGCTTCATATATTTCTGGTATAGTGGGTATCTCATTTCTGTCAGAGGTATAAACAGTACTGAGTAGTCTATATTCATAGCAAGTTTTAACTAGACTTGGTTTGATTTTAGGTAAAGCAATTAGCTTATTATATCCGGTCAAACTCTGGGTTATATAGTTTGTATCTGATTCTTGGATGTTTATAGCTCTGGGGTTAGTATTTAAAAAGGTTTGTACATTGTAGATATTTTCTATATATGTTCGAGCTGTGTAGTTGTAAGTCTTTTTGTCTTGGTTTAGACTATATCGGTATGTGGTAATTTATGGGGGTATAAACATGAGATCTTTTGATATATTTGGTATATATGGTTTATCAAATAGCTTGTTTAGGTTCATATTTGTGTTTTTCCTAACTCCTTTGCTTGTACCTGCAGAAGTAGATTGATAAATGTTATGGGTTTTATGGAGAGTCCCATCGTCTCCTTCTAGCTCTGGAACTTTAATGTCTTTCGATTGACATAGCTCTGTACACTGCTGAGTTAGCTGATTTGTAGCTATAGGCTTCAGTTTAACTTCATTAGTCTTTAACTTTTCTATTTCATTACCCATACTGCCCACTTTTATTGAAAGGGTAGTTAGGGTGTTGAGTATTTTTTCTAGAGTATCCTCTTCTATTATATCTGTCTGTGTAGCTTTGTCTTGATATGTAATCTGCAATAACATTTTTGTTAGTACTAATTACTTCAATTATAAATGTGAAATTTAATATATTCAGGACTAGTCTCCGAATCTCTTTTTTTGTAACTGAATTTTGTATTTTCTTTGTTAACCACCAGCGTACCTGTGTATTATCTGTTCGTACAATAAACTAGTTATATACAATATATGGCTCAAATGCTAACAAACATTTATATAATGAACATAATTCTTTCCTATTTATTTTCCATTTTATTTCTGTTTCATTGAACGTACCTGAGTTGTATCTATAATGGTGTTCTAATTTTTTTGCTTCATATCAGTATTTAAGTATTCCTCCATAACTACATTCACTAGCATCTGCTTCTACTATATATATAAATTTTTTATTTTCATATGGAAATTGTAGTTTTGATAATTCTTTACAAAGTAATTTTATTTTCTGAACTTGTTTTTTATCTTCTTCATTATAGTTATATTCTACATCCTTTTTTAATTTTTTCTGTAGTGGTTTTAAAGTTTATGCTAATTTTGGAATATATTCCCTTACTTGGTTTACTAATCCTAAAAATGATTGTAATTTCATTTTTATATCTAATTCTTCTTTCGAATTTATTTTTTTTGTAATATATGTTGTTGCATTTTTACTCCACTCTTATCTATTTGTATTCCTAAAAATTCTATCTGATTTTTCATAATTTCAGCTTTCTTTTCACTTACTTATTCTCGATTTTTCTATTATATCTGTAAATTGTCCTAATAATTTTAAATGTTCTTCTTTAGTTTTTGAATATAATAATATATCATCTATGTATACTATACAATTAGATAATTGTTTAAAATAACTATCCATAAAATGTTGATATCTTCCTGGTGCATTTTTATATCCAAATGGTAATACGTTCCATTCATAAAATTCTTGTGGTACCGTAAATGCGGTTAATTCTTTAGATTCTTCTTCTAACTTTAAATGATAAAATCCTGATTTACAATCGAATTTACTAAAATAATTATATCCCTGTATTTGTCTTATTTTTAATATCTTATTTGGTATTGGATAATTATATGTCATAGTCTTTGCATTTAAATTTCTATAGTCAATAACCATTCTACTTTTTCCTCTTTTTTGTTCACTATGTTTATTTACTATAAATACTGGACTATTATGTTTACTATTACTTTTTTGTATATATTGTTTTTCTAATAATTCATCTATATGCATTTTAAATTCTTTTAAATCGTCAAAATTATATGTTAATGGTTTCTAGGTTATTATGCTATTTTTATCTATTAATTCAATTTTTATAGTAGTTTTATGTTTTCCCATCCTTTTAATGGATCTTCACTATATAATTGTTCTAATTTTTTCTTAATTATTTCTATCTTATTTATTGAAAATATAGTTATTTCTATTTTATTTATCAAAAATACAACTAGTTCTATTGTATCTTCAGTATTTTTTATATTTTCTAACTTTTGTGTAATTTTTTTGCTTCCTTTTATCCAATCAGTTTTCTTTCTTATTTTATTATTAACTCTTTTTGCTCTTACTTTTTGTTTAAATGGTGTTGTAAACCACCAATCTGTTCTAGTTATTATATGTGGGTATAATTTATCTAAAAACGGCATTCCTAAAAGTATATCTTTTGATGTTAGTTCATAATTATAAATTTCTTCTATTGTTAATATCTTGTCCCATACTTGTATATTTACATTCCTAACTTTATAAGTAATTAAGCTTCCTTCATTATTAAATCCTTTGACTATTATTGGTGTTTTTAATTTATCCCAATTGCTTTCTGGTAAGCAATTATATCTACATAAATTAGCTTCTGCTCCTGTATCTATCATAGGCGTATAATATCTACTGTAATATCCTTCTACTACTATCTTCATCAATACATATATTTTCATTTTATGTTAAGACTCTTCTTAAGAATAATTTCTCTTTGTTATATGTTAACGTTAATTGTGTATGTTCTATATTATATGGTTTACTTGTTCTAGCCATTTTATTCCTAATATTATATCTGCTTTTTGCATTTCTTCCTTTACTTCAAATTCTATTTTATTTTTCTAATTCCTATTATTATTTCTTTTTCTGCTATATTTTTACTATTTATTAAACTTCTTGGTAGATCTGGGCATATATCATTATCAGTTTTTATTTCTTCATTTTTACTAGATATTTTCCTATATAATTTTCTTCTTATCCTGTATTTAAGAGTATTAAATATTCTTTTTCATTTACCTTTCCTGTTATGTAATATTGGTTTAAATTATTTGTTGAATTTATTTCATAACTTGTTCTTTTTTATGAGCTTGATGATTCTGATTTTTCATCAGCTATTCTTTTCGTTGTACTTATTCTATCATTTATTATTTCAAAATTTTCTTCTATATCTATGTCTCTATAGCTATAATCATTATAATATATTGTTTTTACAATTTGTTCGAATGGACTTTATATTCGTATTTCGTAAATCTTATTTTTTCCTATTATTTTATGTTTTGTTGTTAATACATATAAATTTTTGCATCTTGCTGTAAATATTTTACTTCCTGGGTTAACTCTATTCATGATATTTTCCAATATAATATTAATGATTTATCTATATTTTTATCTGTTACCGCTACTGAATAATTTGTACTTATTATAAATTAAAATTTTTGTTATATTAAATTTCCTTTTATGGCAGTTATTATACTTTTTTCTACAGGTTTTATAATTCTATCATCGGCTAAATATAATTCTATTGGTGTATCTATTCCTTCTCTAAAACATGCTTTTATTAATATCTCTGTATCTCCAAGGTGTACATATTTTATTGGGTCTCTACTTTTTATATCATTTATCTCTTTATTAATTATTCTTTTTGTTACTAGTGGTATACTAGCTTTACCTTTTGCATATCTACAGTCTATTACATGTTCCTTTTGGTATACTACATAATATTCTTCTATTTTCTTAGTAAATAGATTTCTTATTATTGGTATTTTAAATATTTTTTCTACATTTAAGTCTAATTCTTTTCCTTTTATTTCATCAAATATGTTGCTGTCAAATATTATTTTTTGGTCTGTTCCTTCATCATTTAAATATTTTTCCTTTGTTATTATTTTTATATCTTCTTCAGTCATTTGATTCATCTATTTCACTATCTATTTCATTATCTATTTCATTTTCTGAAATTTCATATATACTATCCTCACTTTCTAATTCATAATCTATATAATCTATCTGCATATATTCAGTATTATCTATTTTTATTTCTGATATTTGTTTATTTTTTAGATTTTTAGATAATTTACAATCTCTAGCTAAATGTCCTAATTTTCCACAATTATAACAAGTACATTCTTTTATAGATTTCTTTTTTCTATATGGTCTTTTGTATTTATAATTTTTTACGTAATATCTTTTTCTTGGTTTCTTGTATTTATATTTTGATTTATTATATTTCTTATGTCTTTTTCTTTTCTTATAATATCTTTCTTCACATCCGAATTGGGGTACTATTTTATCTTTGCAACATGCTAAATTTCTTATCAATGTTTTTTCATTTTTAATTCTTCTCTATATTTTTCACATAAGTTTCTATACCATTGTTGTAAAAATTTTATTCTTGCTCTTAACGTATCTACTATTTTTGCTTTTTCCTAACTTTTTATTATCTTTGAACTAAATGGTTCGAGTAATTTATTAAAATATAATTTTCTTATTTCTTTACTTTCTTCTATACTATATGCTCCTTTATAATAATATTCTTTAAATGCGCAAGTATATTCATCTATATAACACATATTACATATTGCTAATTTTAACATTAAATTCCTATTTGTATCTTTTTCTTCATTTTGTTCTTCTTCTATTGTTGTCATACTACCAAATTCATCTTTTATAGCTATTTCATATTTTTTTAATAATTCTATAGGTGTTAGTTTAGTTGTTGTTGATGATGTTCCTTCTGTAGGTTTGTTAGTACTTAATACCTTCTTGCTATTTTCAGTTAAATTTGAAAACCATAATTTCACTATTCCTATTAGTGTTCTTTCTATATATTCTGCTGCATCTGTTATGTTTATACTATTATCTAATAATTGTTTTGTCATAAATCCTATCCATAATTGTATTGTTTTTTCTGTATCTATTGCACAGTCTAAGTCTAAAAAGTTATAATTTTTATTAACTATTTGTTTTGGTGTCCATTTGTCATACTCATTCTTTAAATTATATATTTTAAACTTATTCTTATAATATGTAGGTTTTCTTATTTCTGATGTTCTAGGTATTATATTTTCATCTTCTTTTTTATCAAGAGTATTTATTTCTGTGTTGATATTTTCTAAGTTTTCTTCATTAATTATTTCTTGTTTTTCATTGATTTCTAAATTTTTTGTATTTGTTAATATTTCTGTATATGTTTCACTATCTTCGAAATCATAATTATCTGTCTCTTCAACATCTATATTATTTATTTCTAATTCCTTGTTTTTTATTTCTTCATTGTTTATTTCTAATTTTTCTTTAAATTGATTTATCTCGTTTAGTAATTTTTGTTCTTTATCTTTTTCTTCCTTTTCTTTTTGTCTTTGTTCATACAAATCTTTTAACATTTGTAGTTCTTTTTCTAATTCAGCAATTCTACTATTTTTAGTTTCTTCTATTTTTCGTATTTCTTCTGTAGTTTGTTGTTTTATTTTTTCTATTTCTTTTTTCCTATCTATTTCTTCATTTTCTCTTTCTATTCTTACCATAGCTGTCAATTTATCTTCTAATTTTAATTCTTCTTTTTCTAACATTAGATATAAATGTTCACCTATTTCTTGTATCTTCTTCCTAGATTAGAAAATACTATTTTTATTTTTAATCCTTCATGATTTCATATATTTTTTCATCTATTATAAATTCTTCTTTGTTCATTTTATTGTAAATAGTTCATGTTGATATATATATATTCTAAACTATCTATTTGTGATTCTAATTTTGATATTTCATCTTTTTGTGCATTTATTGAGTTTTCACTAACTCCGACAAATATATTATAATGTAGTCTTTCTATTTTTATTTTTAATTCTTTACGTTGGTATTTAAATACCAACGTAATGTTGTAAAGGTCAAAACTATTTTAATGTTGTAAAAAATCCTTAAAGTGTCATAAAATATATATATATATATATATATATATATATATATATAGTGTGTGTGTGTGTGTGTGTGTGTGTGTGTGTGTGAACACTTTTAGAAAAGTGATTTGAACTTTTTGCCCTTCATTAAAAGACTATTCTTTAAATAAAACTGTCTATTCACTATTTTTCTTTCTACTAGGCTTCCTAAAATATATGGGACTCCTAAAATATTTGGTAGGAGAATTAATAAATATTTTTCTTTCTACTACTCAATTAGAAAGTACTCTAAATAGAACTCTATTAAGGAAATACTTCTATAAATATTGAGATATGCATTAAACGAACAAACTGGTTTGCCTATTGGAGAATATGATTGATGCTCATCTAACTTGATTCGATTGCATGTCTAGATGGTGGATGTTTAATTTTCTAACCTTCAACTTCTTCAACGTTTTTGTCAGCATAATAGAATTCAACATGTATTTATATATATCTTCTTTGTTTTCATTCAAAATCATTCTTTAGGGTCAAAATTTTCGCTCAGATAAGAATTAGTTGGATCAAAATCGAAGCTTTATGATCACTATTATTTTTTTTTATAGTTTACAGGTCATAGATGAATGTCGGTTGACTTTGAAGAAATTCTTGTGTAAAGGTTAGATTTAATTGTATTGTTTTGAGATCTTTATTATCTTATTGTTTTATTTTTGTCACGACCCGATTTCTCAAGTCGTGATGGCTCCTACTTTAACCCACCAGTAGGCAAGCCAATCCATAGTCAGGAATGATAGGTAACGGGCTAACAGATAGAGACCAAATAAAAGATCATGTATGATGATAATAACAACAATAATAAGTGACAACTAAGAAGGGAGAATATATATTATATCAAAACGAAAGGAGGAAAAGGACCTACTATACAAATGAATCCCTCCCAAGACCTGATAAGGTCAGTACTAGAGCCACTACTAACAGTTACCCAGAGTACTAGACAAAAATCTAAAATGTACACAATATACACAAGCAGTCTCGAGTGCAAAAGACTAACGAGAGTAGATAGAGGAGGATCAGCCTTGGACGACAGCAAGCTCATCCTGCTCTGAATTAGTACTGGAAGGTAGACGTCACGTCAACGTTCACTGCTAGTACCCGGATTTGCATCAGGAAAAAGATACAAAAGTATAGTATGAGTACCAAAGCAATGGGCACTCAGTAGGCATCATTAGCCAACTGAGCTCAATACAGAAAAGGTACAACTACAATGCGAAGGCGTAATCTGAGTCATTAATAAATAGGGATGGAAAGGTAAACAACTACCAAGCTACGGAACGCCTGTAAAGGAATAAACTTATGCGATACAAAAAAATAAATAATCCAATAATAACACATAAACCAAACATAACCTAATTGGACCCTCATAAGCCCGCTAGGCACAATGAAGAAGACAATTAACCCAACCGTACCCCCATAAGCCGGTAGGACACACAAGTAATGAAAATAAACATAAATAATCTATAACTGCGCTGATCCCCATAAATCGTGATAGTCATCTAGATGTGCACCGAACTTGAACCGACACCAATATGTAGTAAACAGAGGACAAGTGCCGGATTCGAATCGGACATAGTGAGTAATAACGATAGATCACATATATAGAACTCATAATCAGATGCCGAACTCGAATCGGAACTCAGCGGAACCACAACCATAATCAGACGCCGGACTCAAATCAGAATCCTAGTAACCATAATAGTCAAATACTGGACTCGAACGGGAACTCATAGTAACCTTAATAATCAAATGTCGGACTCAAATCGAAACTCATAGTAACAATAATAATCAAATGTCAGACTCGAATCAGAACTCATAGTAACTATAATAGTCAAATGTCAGACTCGAACCAAAACTCATAGTAACCATAATAATCAGATACCTGACTTGAATCGGAACTCATAGTAACCATAATAATCAGATGCCGGACTCGAACCAAAACTCATAGTAACCATAATAATCAAATGCTGGACTCGAATCAAAACACATAGTAACCATAATAATCAGATGCCAAACTCGAACCAGAACTCATAGTAACCATAATAATCAGATGCCGGACTCGAACCGGAACTCATAGTAACCATAATAGTCAAATGCCGGACTCAAATCGAAACTCATAGTAACCAAAATAGTCAAATGCCAGACTCGAACCGAAACTCATAGTAACAATAATAATCAAATGTAGGACTCGAACCGAAACTCATAACAACAATAATAATCAAATGTCAACGTCTAAATAATCATCCGCCAATTTTAATTAAAAAGGGATAAATTCAAGATTTTGCAATTTAGTTTCACGTTCTAAAGTAATAGATGCTATATTATATTAAAAGATAATATTTCAATATTTACTAGAACGAGGTTCTAATCCGGATAAATAAAACAGTTTATATATATCAAATAATACGCATCTATAAGCACTTATCCAAGGCTAGCATAATAGTTAACATTTTCAGTATATAAGCTCAATCTAAAGATAGGGTAAACCTAACCTACCTGCACGCCAAAGCTATAAGCCTTTCTGCGAAACTTTCGGATAGTATCTCGCTAGAATCCAAATTTAAATGACATCAAAGAAATTGTTTCCACCACGCTTCTTAATTTATATACAATTTTGTAAGACTAACTAAGATCTCTAATTAATTTTCTAAAAAAAAAAAGAAAGCACACCAAGAAAGGCCAAATATATGGGAAAATACAGACCTAAGTGCATATATATATATAAAAGCTATTGAATGAAATTTCACCTTCTTTCCCTTTTTTTTTTTAAAAGTCAAAGCTACTACATATAGAGGTAATGGTGGGCAGCCATCCCAAAAGTGGTCCACCCTTTCCACATTTACACGTGTGGTAGTGGTGGCCACGCCAATTAATTTTCTACAATGCATACATAATCGGATATTGCATAAATTCGAGGTAAAATAAATATAATATTTTGAATATATCATAATTAATAGAAAATTATTTCTAACAAAACTTCTATTATATAATAATAATATTTTAATATTTTTGAATTTACTATCTCCGCTTAAAATATTAATAACTCATAAAAATCTATTATAAAGTAATATAAATATGTCATCACTTAAAAGAGTTTTATCAATATCAAAAATATTCTAGACGGATACTAAATTATATTTCTACCAATGCCAAATTAAATTAAATAATCCACGATACATTTAGATAGTAATAAAATTATACAAAAATAAGCAAAAATGTTCATAAGGGTCATTTCAACATCCATTACTTAAAGGACTTTCATTCGCGAAAGTAAAAGATAAATAAATATCTGAAGCCTCAAACGGATAGGGATACTGAGTGTGCATATCACGATCAGGAGAAAGTCCAGGTAGGTCTGTAACGACCCGAAATCACCTCCCGAAACGTCACACAGTGCTTAAAGCTACAAGTAGCCCCAAGCTAAACCTTTGAGCTGGTTTCTATTAATAACACTCATTTCAAGACGAAATAATCCAAACACTAACATAGTCATATCATATGAAAGAAATTACGGAGAAAATACTCTGTCCAAACGATCAGAAACCTTAACACAACCAAAATTTGATAACTAGTCTGACAAAGCCTCTACTCATCCATGAACTAGAGAGCCATTGGGACAGGTCCCCAACTGACTAAAAATAAAATGAAAGTAATAACATAGTATCTCAAATACTGAAACGTCTGAATACAGGCCCTCGAACCATGAGGACTCACCACTGTAGGAATGTGATAGAGGTACTCAAAAATCACTGACGAGGCTGGAACTGAGCATCTGAACCTACATTATAAGACAATATAGTACATAGACGTATATGTTTATCAACACTTGAGAATGTACTGAGTATGTGGAGGTGCATGCATTTATATAAAATAACATCATTACTCTTTAATCAAATCATGCATGCAACAATTAATGACTCACATGGCTGGAATAAGCATAAAATGTAAAGCTCATGAATCATGTAGAATGGAACATGTAACACAAATCTCGTGAGTCATTATACTTTAGCTTTGAAATTTGTATACTTTAGCTTTGAAATTTGTACTCTTCTCTTATTCTCATTACTCAAGGCTAAAGGAAACTTTAAGCAATACTTTCAACTCATGCATATGTATCATGGAGAGTAAAACTTCTTTAATGCTCAAGAACTCATAACTCTTTTGAACTCAAGTACTTGGTATTCGGAATCACATAACTTTGAAACATACTTGAAGGCTTTTCATTCACTTTAGGAAAATATCTCATCTCAAGCTTTAGGGAAAATACTTATGTTTTTAAGGAAACAACTTATCTCAAAGCTTTAGTTTTAAGGAAATAACTCATGTCAAGGAAATACTTTAGTTAGGGAAAATTTGGAACTTTACTATTAGGAAAAATAGCTTATATCAAGGGAGATTCTCGTAACCGACATAAACCATGCGAGATACATGGAGTCCAACATTTTGTCCTCCTAAGGAAAAGACCCCACGTTGGGAAGGAGAGGCATACTCTTTGCCAGGGAGTATAACCTCAATTCAATGATCACTTATCTCGGCCTTGAGCCCAATCTTAACTCGGCCTTAGGAGGCCCAATAATCAACTCAGCCTCAGGCCCAACCTACGGTGGCACATAATTTTAGGGTAAGAAATCGTATTAACTTATCCGCTCGGTGCTAAATACTACTCCCTTTAGATTATCTCGTTCGTCTCATAAAAATACACTGTTTGAATAATCTCATGATTCACCAAGAACCCAATAATTAAATCTGTAATCTCATGTAGTGAAGTAAATTTTGAAGCTCTATGACCATTAGGTCAAATCATTTCTCAATAATCTCAAAATACTCAAATCATGGGTGCTTATAGCATAAGAGTGCATAAAATTGCAAGTCTCAAGTAGAGCTTACTAACCCATAATTCAATCTCAAGTTAAAACTCATCAAAAGCATAATAGATAGCATATAGATTCATAACTCATGTAGAAATTCGGAAGTTACATCAATTTATCTCAAAATCTCAATATACTCATATACTTCAATAACTCAAACATTGCAAATATTAGCTTCTCAAGTATTAAAATCATGGGGTATAGACCCAACTGCAATTTCTCAAGAAAATATGCAGAAATCATGTCATTTGACTCTCAATTCATGGGAAAACATCAAAATATTGCAATCAATAATAATAGGTGAAAAACCCTAGTTCAAATTCCTGTAAAACCTCATAGATTTCAGGAAAATCATGATTTAAACAAACCTTTGGGTACAAGGGTGAAAGGGTTACCCTTGTTCAAAATCCCACATACCTTAGATTATGAAATTGGATAAACAAGATTGCTCTAGACTTTTCTTCTTATCCTTGGGAGAGAAAGTTCTTGCAACATTTGACTTGAGGAACTTGATTCTTAACTAAATTTGTAGAATCTATGATGAGCTCTTAAATTTCTTGGAGAAGGATTTTTGATTTGATATTGAGAAGGAAACCCTAGCTTTTTTATGTTAGAGATGAGTAATAAAGCCATTTGCTTCATTTGGAATATATATATCTAGTTGATAAAAGAATGGAAAGAAAGAAAAGCCCTTTTTAAAACGAGTTAAAAATTGTTGAACGGAGTTTGTGATGGTCGGAGCGACGGTCCGTCGAGTTATCCATCGTACGATGGCCAGAAAAGAAACACACTGCCTTGATATGATGGTCCATCACAAGTCCTACATTCCATCGAATCTTCCATCGTACGATGGCCAGGATGAGGCCACACTGCCTCAGCTCAACGGTCCGTCGCATACCCAATGGTCTGTCGTAGTCTTTCAACAACTCCAACCACCTCCTCTACCTAAGATTCAACTCCCTCTGAGTAAACACATATTGCAGGCTCTTATGATCAGTAAACACATCAACATGGACACCATAAATATAGTGTCTCTAAATTTTTAAAGCAAAGACTAAAGAAGCTAATTCAAGATCATGGGTTGGGTAGTTCTTTTTATGTGGCTTTAACTGACTAGAGGCGAGGCTATTACCTTACCTCTTTGAATTAACACACAACCCAAACCAACTCTAAAGGTATTACAAAACACCATAAAACCATCGGTACCATCAGACAAAGTCAACACAGGGGATGAAGTAAGTCGAGTCTTCAATTCCTGAAAACTCTTCTCACAGGAATATGATCACTGGAACTTAACTTTCTTTTGGATCAACTAGGTCATGGGAGACGGAATAGAGGAGAAACCCTCGAAAAAATAGCGGTAGTATCCAGCTAGACCCAAGAAACTTCTAATGTCAGATGGGGAGATAGGTCTAGGCCAATTTCTCATACCTTCTGTCTTTTAGGGATCAACTCTAATACCTTCGACTGAAATGATATGACCCAGAAAGGCTATGAACCTTAGCCAAAATTCACACTTACTGAATTTTGCGAATAACTGGTGGTCTCTAAGAGTTTGCAAGACAATTCTAAGGTGATTCACATGGTTATTCTCATTACGAGAGTACACAAGGATATCATCTATGAATACTATGACAAACATATCAAGGTATTGCTTGAACACTTGATTCATGAGGTCCATGAAGGCGACTGGGGCATTGGTTAGCCTGAAGGACATGACTAGAAACTCAAAGTGACCATAGCGGGTTTGGAAGACTATCTTTGAAATTTCATATTCCCTCACCTTAAGTTGATGATAGCCGGATCTAAGGTCTATCTTGAAAAAATAACATGCACCTTGAAACTGATCAAACAGGTCATTAATTCTCAAAAGAGGATACTTATTTTTTATCGTGACCTTGTTAAGCTGACGATAGTCAATGCACATACGTAAAGAATTGTCTTTCTTTCGCACGAATAAAATAGGTGCGCCCCAAGGAGAAATACTGGGCCTAATAAAACCCTTGTCTAAAAGATCTTTGAGTTTCTCTTTTAACTCCTTAAGCTCTACAGGTGCCATATGGTATGGCGAAATAGAAATAGCCCGAGTGTTAGGGAGGAGGTCAATTCTGAATTCTATCTCTTATTGGGAGGTACCCCTGGGATATATTCTGAAAAAATATCTGGGAACTCATTAACAATATCGACTGACTGAATAGCTGGAGCCTCAGACTTAGTGTCTTTGACTTAAACTAGGTGATAGAAGCAACCTTTGGATATTAGCTTTCTGGCCTTGAGATAGGTGATAAAATAACTCTTGGGAGATACCGAACTCTCGGACCACTCAAAAGTTGGTTCATCAGGAAACTAAAACTTGACCACACGGGTACGATAGTCTATAGATGCATAACAAGAATGAAGCCAATCCATAAGCAGAATAAGGTCAAAATCTATCATGTTTAACTCTATCAAATCAGCGAGTATGACTCTATGAAGCACGGTAATAGGGCAATCTCTATACACTTGTTTAGCAACAAATGACTCCCCCACTGGTGTAGAAACTAGGAAAAGCTTAGAAATCTTTTCGGGACTCATTTTGAAATTCACAGCCACAAGTGGGGTCACATAAGAGAGATTTGACCCAGGGTCAAATAACACAAAAATATCTAAGAAAAAGACACAGAGCATACCAGTAACAACATCAGGAGAATCCTCCTACTCCCGACGGGATGGTAAGGCATAGAATCTATTCTGGCGCTGACCGCCAGCAGTTCTAGAATAAGTGCCCTGAGCAGGGGCGGGACGGGGTACAGGAGCTGGTGCACTAGCAGCCTGTGCTTGAGGTCGGGCATCTCTGTTCCCCTGTCTAGCATGAGGACAATCTCTAAGTCGGTTTCCCTACTTGCCATAACCAAAACAATCCCTCATAGCTATGAAGCACTCACCGGGATAATCCCTACCACACTTAGCACAAGGAGGATAGCGGGACCGGTTACCAATACTGTTTTGCGACCTAGACATGAAAGACCTGCCCCTTTGCTCTTGTTTGCCTTTATGCACAGGAGTACTAGCTGATGAAGGCGCTGACATAGATGGACATCTCTGAAACTAAGGTCGGTTCCCTCCATGGAACCTAGGCTGGCTATACTCGTACAGCTCAGATCCAGCCCTCTTGTTACCCCTCACTCTATCTGTCTCACTAATCTTATCTGCTTCTATCTGTTGGGCATACGTCATCAGCCTAGCCAGATCCATATCTCTATGCAACATCCCAGAACTACACTCCTTCAGTACCAACCCAGAAACACCGATCACGAACTTCTCATATCAGCTCGGGTGTCAGGAATCAAATCAGGAGCGTACTTGGCCAATTGATTGAACTTTAAGCAATACTCCTTAACAATCATGAAGCTCAACCTTAATTTTATAAACTCCTTAATCTTTGCCTCTCTCATCTCAAGCGGAAATAACTTTTTCCTAAAATGTCTCGTAGCCTCTTGCTCATAGATGTGGCGCGCTACACACCGATTATCAAGACTCTACTCAACTCGACTTGTCAGACTCCCTAGGACTCCTTAAAAACCTTAGGCTATGATACCAAGTTGTAACAACCCAAAATTGCCTCCCGAGATGTCACATGGTACTTAAGGCTACAAGTAGCCCCAAGCTAACCCTTTGAGCCGGTTTCTACTAATAACACTCATTTCAAGATGAAATAATTCAAACACTAACATAGTCATATCATATGAAAGGAAATAATGAGAAAATACTTGGTCCAAACTACTGAAAACCTTAACACAACTAAAATTTGATAGCTAGTCTAACAAAGCCTCTACTAATCCATGAACTAGAGAGCCGTTGGGCCAGGTCCCCAACTAATTCGAAATAAACTGAAAGTAATAACATAGTATCTCAAATACTGAATCATTTGAATACAGGCCCTCGAACCATGAGGACTTACCACTATAGGAATGTAGATAGAGGTACTAAAAAATCACTGACGTAGCCTGGGCTAAGCATCTGAACCTACATTATAAGACAATGTAGCACATAGACGTATATGTGGATCATACTTGAGAATGTACTAAGTATGTGGGGGTGCATGTATTTATATAAAACAACATCATTACTCTTTAATCAAATCATGCATGCAACAATTAATGACTTACATGGCTTGAATAAGCATAAAATGTAAAGCTCATGAATCATGAAGAATGGAACATGTAACACAAATCCCATGAGACATTATACTTTAGCTTTGAAATCTGTACTCTTCTCTTATTCTCATTACTCAAGGCTAAAGGAAACTTTAAGCAATACTTTCAACTCATGCATATGTCTCATACAGAGTAAAACTTCTTTAATGCTCAAGAACTCATAACTCTTTTGAACTCAAGTACTTGGTATTCGGAATCACATAACTTTGAAACATACTTGAAGGCTTTTCATTCACTTTAGGAAAATATCTTATCTCAAGCTTTAGGGAAAATACTTATGTTTTTAAGGAACAACTTATCTCAAAGCTTTAGTGTTAAGGAAATAACTCATGTCAAGGAAATACTTTAGTTAGGGAACAATTAGCAACTTTACTATTAGGAAAAATAGCTTATATCAAGGGAGGTTCTCTTAAACGACATAAACCATGCGAGGTACATGGAGTCCAACGTTTTTTCCTCCTAAGGAAGAGACCCCACGTTGGGGAGGAGCGTCATACTCTTTTCCAAGGAGTATAACCTCAATTCAGTGATCACTTATCTCAGCTTTGGGCCCAATATCAACTCAGACTGAGGACGAATAATCAACTCGGCCCTAGGCCCAACCTACGGTAGCACGTAGTTTTGGGGTAAGAAATCGTAGTAACTTACCCGCTCGGTACTAAATACTACTTCCTTTAGATTAAATCGCTCATCACATAAAAATCCACTTTTTGAATAATCTCATGGTTCACCAAGAACCCAATAATCAAATCTGTAATCTCATGTAGTGAAGTGGATTTCGAAGCTCTATGACCATTAGGTCAAATCATTTCTCAATAATCTATAAGTACTCAAATCATGGGTTCTTATAGCACAAGAGTTCAAAAAATTACAAGTCTCAAGTAGGCCTTACTAACCCCTAATTCAATCTCAAGTTAAAACTCATCAAAAGCATAATAGATAGCATATAGATTCATAACTCATGTAGAAATCTGGAAGTTACAGTAATTTATCTCAAAATCTCAATATACTCATATACTTCAATAACTCAAATATTGCAAATTTTAGCTTCTCAAGGATTAAAATCATGCGGTATAGACCCAGCTGCAATTTCTCAAGAAAAAATGCAGAAATCATGCCATTTGACTCTCAATTCATGGAAAAACCTCAAAATATTGCAATCAATAATAATGGCTGAAAAAACCTAGTTCAAATTCTAGTAAAACCTCATAGATTTAAGGAAAATCATGATTTAAATAAGTCTTTGGCCACAAGGGTGAAAGGGTTACCCTTGTTCAAAATCCCACATACCTTCGATTATGAAATTAGATGAACAAACTTGCTCTAGACTCTTCTTCTTATCCTTGAGAGAGAGAGAGAGTTCTTGTAACACTTGACTTGGGGAACTTGATTCTCAACTAAATTTGTAGAATCTATGGTGAGATCTTAAATTTCTTGGAGAAGGGTTTTTTATTTGATCTTGAGAGTGAAACCCTACCTTTTTTATGTCAGAGATAAGTAATGAAGCCATTTGCTTCATTAGGAATATATATATCTAGTTGATAAAAGAGTGGAAAAATAGAAAAGCCCTTTTTAAAATGAGATAAAATTTGCTGAACGGGGTCTGCGACGGTCGAAGCGACGGTCCGTCGCAAGTCTGACGGTCCATCAGGTTGTCCGTCGCACGATGGTAAGAAAAGGAACACACTGCATCGATGCAACGGTTAGAGTGATGGTCCGTCGCAAGTCCTATGGTCACAGCGATGGCCCATCGCATACCCGACAGTCCGTAGTCTTGGTCATCACACTTGGGCTAGAAAAGGAGTTACTACCTTGGTTGGGACGGGCCGATCAACGGTCTGTCGGATCATCCGTCGCACCTGGACGATTCCAATAACTCTCGGTAAAACTGTTATAACTTCTCACCCCGATACCGGATTTGGACGAAATTGGTATCGTTGGAAAGATAATTCAATTCTCTACATAACAAAAAGTCAAGTCTAAGAAAATTCTATATAGTTTAAACACCAATCACTTAGGAAGTCGCTACTCACTCTTTTAGGGCCAAAATTACACCTCACTTAACACGCTCTAAGGCTCATACTACGAGAAAACTTTGCAGGGTCTTACAAGGTCACTTGTAAACACATCAAGAAATTTACGACCATAAGGACAGAGTCACGCAATAAAATCTCAACGCTGACATCCCCAACATAAGCATGAAATTACTCATAACCAAAGATATCAATCTCCTAGATGAAATATATAAAAAAATCCTCGACTTTCGAACCTCGCGTCCAAGCCATCTTCATAAAAAGTGAACCAATAAAAACTTCAAAACCAATTCAGACACTACGCACGAAAATGGATCAATAAAATGAGAATATTTCCTAAAAAAATGCTCTGTAGCTTTTCGAAGATAGGATATAGACGTCTCTGTGCCGATCCACGAGACTCTACTAAACTTTGGCTCAAGTAATAATAATGCCAGTAAGACCTAAGCTATGATACCAAGCTGTCACAACCCCATTTCTCAAGTGAGATGGCGCCTACTTTAACCCACCAGTAGGCAAGCCAAGCCTTAATCCAGAATAATAGGTAACGGGCTAACAGGCAGATACCAATTAAAAGATCATGTATGATGATAACAACAACAATAATAAGTGAAAACTAAGAAGAGAGAATATATATTATATCAAAATGAAATGAGAAAAAGGACCAACTATACAAATGAATCCCTCCCAAGACCTGATAAGGTCAGTACTAGAGCCACTACTAACAGTTACCCAGAGTAATAGACAAAAATCTAAAATATACATAATATACACAAGCAATCTCGAGTGTAAAAGACCAACAAGAATAGATAAAGCAGGATCAGCCTCAGATGAAAGCAAGATCACCCTGCTCTGAATCAGTACTGGAAGGTAGGAGTCACGTCAACGTCAACGGCCAGTACCCGGATCTTCACCAGGAAAAAGATGTAGAAGTGTAGCATGAGCACCAAAGTAACGGGTACTCAGTAGGCATCATCGGCCGACAGAGCTCAATACAAAAAAAGTATAAGTACAATGCGAAGCCATAATCTGAGTTATTAATAAATAGGGATGGAAAGGTAAACTACGACCAAGCTACGTAACGGCTGTACAGGAATAAACTTATGTGATACAGAAAAATAAATAATATCGTAATAACATACAAATCAAACATAACCTAACTAGGGCCCCATAAGCCTGGTAGGCACACTGAAGAAGATAATTAACCCAACTGTACTCCCATAAGCTAGTGGGACACATAAGTAATGAAAATAAACATAAATAATCTATAATTGTGTTGATCCCCATTAATCATGATAGTCATCCAGATGTACACCGAACTTGAACCAGCTCCAATGTGTAGTAATGAAAGGACAGATGCCGGATTCGAACCAGACATAGTGAGTAATAACGATAGGCCACATATATAGAACTCATAATCAGATGCCAAACTCAAATCAGAACTCAGCGGAACCACAACCATAATCAGATGCTGGACTCAAACCAGAACTTATAGTAACAATATTAATCAAATGTCGGTCTTGAACTGGAACTCATAGTAACAATAATAATCAAATGTCGAACTCGAACTAAAACTCATAGTAACAATAATAGTCAAATGTCGGACTTAAACCAGATCTCATAGTAACAATAATAATCAAATGTCGAACTCGAATCGGAACCTATAATAACCATAATTATCAAATGCCGGACTCGAACCAAAACTCATAGTAACCATAATAATCAGATGCTGGACTCGAACCAAAACTTATAGTAACCATAATAATCATATGTCGGACTCAAACCGAAACTCATAATAACCATAATAGTCAAATGCCGGACTCGAACCGGAACTCATAGTAACAATAATAATCAAATGCCGGACTCAAATCGAAACTCATAGTAACAATAATAATCAAATGTCAATGTCTAAATAATTATCCATCAATTTTAATTAAAAAGGGATAAATTCAAGATTTTGTAAATTAATTTTACGTCCTAAAGTAATAGATGCTATATTATATTAAAAGATATTATTCCAATGTTAACTAAAATAGGGTCCTAATCTGGATAAATAAGACAGTTTGTATACATTAAATAATACGCATCAACAAGCACTTATCTAAGGCTAGCATAATAGTTAACATTTTCAGTATATAAGCTCAATCTAAAGATAGGATAAACCTAGCCTACCTGGACGCCAAAGCTAGAAGCCTTTCTGTGAAACTTTTAGATAGTATCTCGCTAGAATCCAAATGTAAATGACATCAAAGAAATTGTTTCCACCACGCCTCTTAATTTATATGCAACATTGTAAGACTAACTAAGATCTCTAATCAATTTTCTAAAAAAATAATGCAAACTAAGAAAGGCTAAATATATGGGAAAATATAGACCTACGTGCATATAAATATATATAAAAGCTATTGAATGAAATTTCACCCATTTTTCCCTTTTTCTAAAAAAAATTCAAAGCTACTACATGTAGAGGTAATGGTGGGCAGCCATCCCAAAAGTGGTCCACCCTTTCCACATCGCATGTCCTACGATCCGTCGTAATTCGTACAGTCCATCAAATCATCCATCACACGATGGCTAGGATGAGGCCACACTGCCTCAGCGCTATGGTCACAGCGATCGTTCGTCGCATACTCGACTATCCGTCGTCTTGGCCGTCGCACTTGGGCCAGAAAAGGAAGTTACTGCCTTGGTTGTGATGGGCCGATCAACGGTTCGTCGGATCGTCCGTCGCACCTGGATGGTTCTGACAACTCTTGGTAAAACGGTTATAACTTCTCACCTCAATACCGGATTTTGATGAAATTGGTATCGTTTGAAAGCTAATTCAATTCTCTACATGACAAAAAGTCAAGTCTAAGAAAATTCCATATGGTTTAAACACCAATCACTTAGGAAGTCACTACTCACTCTTTTAGGGCCAAAATTACACCTCACTTAACACGCTCTAAGGCTAAGACTACGAGGAAACTTTGCGAGGTCTTACAAGGTCATTCGTAAATACATCAAGAAACTTGCGACCACAAGGACAAAGTCACGCAATAAAATCTCAACACTGACATCCCCAACATAAGCATGAAATAACTCATAACCAAGGATATCAGTTTCTTAGATAAAACATAAAAAAAAAATTCCTGACTCCCGAACCTCGCGTCCAAGCCATCTTCATAAAGCGTGAACCAATAAAAACTTAAAAACCAATTCTGACACCACTCACAAAAAATGGATCAAGAAAATGAGATTGTTTCGTAAAAAAATGCTCTGTAGCTTCATGAAGATAGGATACAGACATCTCTGTGCCAATCCGCGAGACTCTACTAAACATTAGCTCCAGTACTAATAATGCCAGTGAGACCTAAGCTTTGATACCAAGCTGTCACGACCCGATTTCTAAAGTCGTGATGGTGCTTACTTTAACCCACCAGTAGGCAAGCCAAGCCATAGTCCGTAATGATAAGTAATGGATTAACAGGCCGAGACTAAATAAAAGATCATGTATGATGATAACAACAACAATAATAAGTGAAAACTAAGAAGGGAGAATATATATTATATCAAAATAAAAGGAGGAAAAGGACCAACTATACAAATTAATCCCTCTTGACCTAATAAGGTCAGTACTAGAGCCACTACTAATAGTTACCTAGAGTACTAGACAAAAATCTAAAATGTACAAAATATACACAAGCAGTCTCGAGTGTAAAAGACTAACAAGAGTAGATAAAGGAGGATCAACCTCGGACGACAGCAAGCTCACCCTACTCTGAATCAGTACTGGAAGGTAGGATTCACGTCAACGTCGATTGCTAGTACCTGAATCTACATCAGGAAAAAGATGCAAAAGTGTAGTATGAGTATCAAAGCAATGGGTACTCAGTAGGCATCATCGGCCGACTGAGATCAATACAAAAAAGGTATAACTACAATGCAAAGCTGTAATCTGAGTCATTAATAAATAGGGATAGAAAGATAAACAACTACCAAGCTACGCAATGGCTGTAAAAGAATAAACTTATGCAATACAGAAAAATAAATAATGCAGTAATAACACACAAATCAAACATAACCTAACTGGGCCCCCATAAGCCCGCTAGGCACAATGAAGAAGACAATTAACCCAACCGTGCCCCCATAAGCCGGTGGGACACACAAGTAATGAAAATAAAATAAATAATCTATAACTGCGTTGATCTCCATAAATCGTAATAGTCATCCAGATGTGCACCGAACTTTAACCGGCACCAATGTGTAGTAACGAGAGGACACATATCGGATTCAAACTGGACATAGTGAGTAATAACGATAGACCACATATATAGAACTCATAATCAGATGCCAAACTTAAATCGGAACTCAGCGGAACCACAACCATAATCAGATGTTGAGCTCAAATCAAAACTCATAGTAACCATAATAGTCAAATATCGAACTTGAATCGGAACTCATAGTAATCATAATAATCAAATGTTGGACTCGAATCGGAACTCTTAGTAACCATAATAATCAAATGTCGGACTCGAATTGGAAGTCATAGTAACAATAATAATCAAATGTTGGACTCGAACCAGAACTCATATTAACCATAATAGTCAAATGCCGGACTCAAATCGGAACTCATAGTAACCATAATAATCAGATGCCGGACTTGAATTGAAACTCATAGTAACCATAATAATTAGATGCCAGAATCGAACCAAAACCCATAGAAACCATATAATCAAATGCCGAACTCGAATCGGAACTCATAGTAACCATAATAATCAGATACCAGCCTCGAATCGAAACTCATAGTAACAATAATAACCAAATGCCGGACTCAAACCGGAATTCATAGTAACAATAATAAACAAATGTCAATGTCTAAATAATCATCCGCCAATTTTAATTAAAAAGGGATAAATTCAAGATTTTGCAATCTAGTTTCACGTCCTAAAGTAATAGATGCTATATTATATGAAAAGATAATATTTCAATATTTACTAGAACGAGGTCCTAATTTAGATAAATAAAATAGTTAATATATATCAAATGATACTCATCTACAAGCACTTATCCAAGGCTAGCATAGTAGTTAACATTTTCAGTATATAAGCTCAATCTAAAGATAGGGTAAACCTAGACTACCTGGACGCCAAATCTATAAGCCTTTCCGCGAGACTTTCGGATAATATCTCTATAGAATTCAAATTTAAATGACATCAAAGAAATTATTTCCACCACGCCTCTTAATTTATATGCAACTTTGCAAGACTAACTAAGATCTCTAATCAATTTTCTAAAAAAAGAAAGTAAACCAAGAAAGGCTAAATATATGGGAAAATATAGACCTACGTGCATATGTATATATATATGAGCTATGGAATGAAGTTCACCCTTCTTTCCCCCCCTTTTTTTTAAAAAAAGTAAAAGCTACTACATGTAGAGGTAATGGTGGGCAGCCATCCCAAAAGTGGTCCACCGTTTCCATATTTACACGTGTGGTAGTAGTGGCCACACCAATTAATTTTCTACACTGCATACATATTCGGATATTGCATAAATTTGTGGTAAAATAATTATAATATTTTGAATATATCATAATTAATAGAAAATTATTTCTAGCAAAAATTCTATTATATAATAATAATATATTAATTTTTCTGAATTTACTATCCGCTTAAAATATTAATAACGCATAAAAATCTATAATAAAGTAATATAAATATGTCATCACTTAAAAGTGTTTTACCAATATCGAAAATATTCTAGAAGGATACTAAATTATATTTCTACCAATGCCAAATTAAATTAAATAATCCACGATACATTTAGGTAGTACTAAAATTATATGAAAATACAGAAAAATGACCGCAAGGGTCATTATAACATCCATTACTAAAAGGACTTTCGTTCGTGAAAGTAAAAAATAAATAAATACCTGAAGCCTCAAACAGATAGGGATACTGGTGTGCATATCATGCTCGTGAGAATGGCCAGGTAAGTCATTCGTAAACATATCAAGAAACTTGCAAACCACAGGGCCGAAGTCACCCAATAGATTCTCAACACTGACATCCCCAACATAAGCATGAAATAACTCATAACCAAAGATATTAGTCTCCTAGATGAAATGTAAAAGAAAAATCCCCGACTCCCGAACCTCGCGTCTAAGCCATCTTCATAAAGAGTGAACCAATAAAAACTTAAAAACCAATTCAGACACTACGCACAAAAAATGGATCAAGAAAATGAGATTGTTTCCATTAAAATGCTCTATAGCTTCTCGAAGATAGGATACAGACGTCTCTGTGCCGATCTGCGAGACTCTACTAAACATTATCTCCAGTACTAACAATGCCAGTAAGACCTAAGCTCTGATACCAAGCTGTCACGGCCCAATTTCTCAAGTCGTGATGGCGTCTACTTTAACCTACCAGTAGGGAAGCCAAGCCATATTCTAAAATGATAGGTAACGGCCTAACAGGCAGAGACCAAATAAAAGATCATGTATGATGATAACAATAACAATAATAAGTGAAAACTAAGAAGGGAGAATATATATTATATCAAAATAAAAGGTGAAAAAGGACCAACTATACAAATAAATCCCTCCCAAGACCTAAGAGGGGAAGCAATAAGCTGAACATAAACTGGACATAAATGACTGAAACATGATCTCATGACAGATAGGACTGATAAGATGAACATGACATACTGAACATACATATCTGAGGCATGTGTAACTGATTCATGAATGTATGAATGAGTGTTCTGAGGAACTAACTTTTCTCGCCATGAGAATACATGTCTGATGCATAACTATATAACTAATTGATACATAAATGAATGACTTAATATACAATGGTATTTGATACCAAGTTTATGATGAACACTGAGCATGAAACGGAGTAAGCTTAAGGATAACTATTACCTTGTGCTTGATCTGAGTTGGCGGGGATGAGGTGAGGATACTTAGTATGCATATCTATTTCTGATTCCCAAGTAGCTCCCTCAACAGACTGATTTCGCTAAAGAACTTTAACTAGAGGGACTTTATAGTTCCTCAATCTACGAGTCTGATAGTCTAGGATTTTGATTGGGATCTCTTTATAAGAGAGGCTATTCTGAACATCTATGCTCTGAATAGGGACTACAACTGAAGGGTCACCTATGCACTTCTTGAGCAAAGAGGCATGAATGACTAGATGAAATAAGGCTAGATCTGAAGGTAATTTGATCTCATAATCTACCTTGCCAAAGCGACTGAGAATCTTGAAGGGACCGTCATAGCCAGGACTGAGCTTTCCCTTCTTGTCGAATCTCTTCTCTCCCTTCATAGGAGAGATCATTAGGTAGACATAATCACCAATCTCGAACTAGAGATCTTCTCTACAAACATCTGCATAATACTTCTGTCGGGTCTGAGCAGACCAGAGTCTTTCTTTGATTAACTGGACTTTCTCTAAATCGTCGAATACTAAGTCAGGCCCTATAACTGAAGCCTCACTAACTTCGAACAAACCAATCAGAGATCTATATCTCCTACCATAGAGATCTTTGAATGGAGCCATCTGGATACTGGAATGATAGCTATTGTTATATCCAAACTCAATCAAAGGAAAGTGGTCATCCTAATTACCCTTTTAATCAATTGCACACGCTCTTAGCATATCTTCTAGAGTCTAAATGGTCCTTTCTGCTTGAACACCTGCCTGGGGATGAAAGGTTATACTAAGATGAATTTGGGTCCCAAGACCCTTTTGGAATGCTTTTAAAAAATGAGAGGTGAACTGGGTACCTCTATATGAGAAAATGGATAATAGAACATCGTGCAATCTAACCAACTCCTTGATGTAGAGTTTGGAATAGTCCTCATTTAAATAAGAGGTATTAACTAGAAGGAAATGAGCTAATTTGGTTATTCTGTCTACAATGACCTAGACTGAATCATGCTTATGATGAGTTTGAGGCAAACCCATCACGAAGTCCATATCCACTTCTTCCCACTTCCAAGTAGGAATAATAAACTCCTACATAGGATGACTAGGTTTCTAATGCTCTATCTTAACTTGCTGACATATAGAGCACTTAGCCATAAACTTTGCAATATCTCTCTTCATCCCACTCCACCAATAGATCTCCCATAAGTCGCGGTATATCTTAGTGGCCCCTAGATAAATAGAGTAGCACGCACCATACGCTTCTACAAGAATTTGCTGCATCATATCATCTACACCTAGAACACAGAGATGACCCTGACAATGAAGAACACCATCTCCTCCTTGGGAGAAAACCTTTATTTTTTGATTCTAAACTGACTCTTTCAACTTGACAAGGCTGGGATCTCTATCTTGCTTTTCTTTCACCTCAAAAACTAGAGATAATTCTAAACTACTCTGAATACATACACCACCCTCTAAAGAATTTACTAAGCGAATGCCTAGTCTGGCAAGCTGATGAACTTACTGAGCTAACTTCTTCTTATTGTTCTCAATATGAGAAACACTACCCATAGACAGTCTACTGAGAGCATCGGCTACTATGTTGGCCTTTCTCGGATTATAAAAGACACTCATGTCATAATCTTTCAAGAGCTATAACCATCTTCTCTGATGAAGATTGAGATCTTTCTAAGAAAAGACATACTGAAGACTCTATGATCTGTGAAGACATCTACATGAACACCGTATAGGTAATGCCTTTAATTCTTTAAGGTGAATACTACGGCTGCTAACTCAAGATCATGAGTAGGATAATTCTTCTCATAGGGTTTAAGCTGTCTGGAGGCGTAGGCTATGACCTTACCATGCTGTATGAGGAAACAACCCAAGCCCACTCTGAATGGATCATAATATACAATGAACCCATCTGAACCATCTGGTAAAGCTAGAACTGGAGCTGAGGTGAGTCGAGTTTTCAACTCCTAAAAACTCTTCACAGGGATCTGACCACTGAAACTTGACTTTCTTCTGAGTCAATATGGACATAGCGGATGAAATCAAAGAAAATACTTTAAAAAATCATCTGTAATAGCTAGCAAAACCCAAGAAACTCCTGATATCTAATAGAGAGACAAGCTGATCCCAGTTTCTTACCACTTCAGTTTTTTGAGGATCTACTCTAATGCCATCACCGAAAATGATATGAACAAGGAATGCTACTGACCTTAGCCAAAATTCGCACTTACTACATTTGGCAAATAACTGATGATCTCTGAGAGTCTGAAGAAAATTTTGAGATAGTCTGAATGGTCTTGCTCACTGCGGGAGTAAACAAGAATGTCATCTATAAAGACTATCATGAACATATCCAAGTACTACTTGAACACCCGATTCATCAAGTCCATGAAAGCGCTTGGGGCATTTGTAAGACCAAATGACATGATTAGAAATTTAAAGTGACCATAATGAGTACGAAAAGCTATTTTTAGAATGTCACATTCTCTGACTCTGAGATGATGATAGCCGGATCTGAGGTCTATCTTAGAGAAATAATTGGCATCCTAAAGTTGGTCAAATAAGTCATCGATTTTGGGAAAAGGCTATTTGTTCTTGACCGTGACCTTATTGAGTTAAAGGTAATCAATAGACATTCTGAGGAAACCGTCTTTCTTGCACACGAATAAGATTGGTGCACCCCACGGGGAAATGTTGGGTCTTATAAATCCCTTATCTAAGAGATCCTTCAACTTTTCTTTCAATTCTCTGAGTTTTGCTGGTGCCATTTTGTATGACAAAATAAAGATAGGCTAAGTATCTAGAAGAAGATCAATACTAAAGTCTATTTCCCTTTTAGGAAGAATTCTTAAAAGATCTTTGGGAAAGACGTCTGAATATTCATTTACAACTGGAACTGATTCAAGATTGGGAGTCTCGGAACTGGAATCCTTAACATGAACAAGATGATAGACACATCCCTTAGATATCAATTTCCTTGCTCGAAGGTAGGAAACAAGCAAACCTCTGAAAGTGGATACACTACCCTTCCACTCTAGGATGGATTCATTTGGGAACTGAAACTGGACTATTCTATTTTTGCAGTCGACCGTGGCATAGCAGGAATGAAGCCAGTCCATGCCAAAAATGACATCAAAATCAGTCATCTCTAATTCGACTAATTCTGTTGAAGTGACTTTATGAAATATCATAATCGGTTAGTTTCTGTATACCCATCGGGCTATGATGGTTCTACCCACTGGGGTAGAGACTGAGAAAAGGTTCTGCTAGAATTTCGGGGTTGATTCTGAATTAATCTAGTATACAAGGAGTGACAAAAGACAAAGAAGCTCCTGGATCTAGTAAAGTGTAAACATGAACATAAAAGATCTGTAACGTACCAGTAACTACATCGGGAGAATTTTCCTGATCCTATTGGGTCTGGAGAGCATAGAGTCTATTTGGCCATTTCTGACTAGTAGCATTGGAAGTGGCGCCTACTGATTTGGGCGACCAGACTAAGCTGCGAAACAATTTTGCTGACGCTGGGAACCTGTCTGAGGACACTCTCGAACTCTATGTACTGGCTTTCCATATCCAAAACACACATCACTACCAGATCTGCAAACACCCTTGTGGTTCTTACCATAAGTCTGACAAAGGGGATAAGTGTGGGCACTGCTAACATTGCCCTGAGACTGAGAGCCTGGCGCTCTATCTCTGAACTTAGGATTTGGAGTACTGGATGATGAAGGATCTAGAACTGATGGCTTAGGAAAAAATTGGGAGTGGTTTTCTCCTTCTGATTTAGGCTGAGCAAAGTTGAAACTACCTGTCTTCGCTCTCTTATTCTGCTTTTCCTCCATCTTAATTTTTTGCTCTTCTATCTGCTGAGCATGGGTCATAAGTCTTGCTAAGGTCATGCTACTATTCATTATGGTGGATATGCACTCATTTACCATGCTATCATTCACCCTTGAGATAAACTTACTCATCCTTGCCCTGTTATCTGTAACCACATGAGGGGCATATCTGGCTAATTGAGTAAGCTTAAGAGAATACTATTTCACTGTCATATTGCCCTGCCTGAGGTTGATGAATTCTTGCACCTTGGTTTCTCTAATCTCTAGGGGAAAAAAGCGATCAAGAAATATAGAACCAAACTCTTCCCACTTAATTGACCCTGCATCATCTTCCCTTTTTGACTTTTACTACTTGAACCAAGTATAAGTCACATCCTGCAACTGATATGCAGCTAGCTCATCACTCACAATAGTATTAACCTCCATGATATCTGTCACCTTCTACACCTAATCCAGGAATTTCTGAGGGTTCTCGTCTGTCTTAGACCCACGAAAGGTTGGAGGATTCATTCGGGTGAAGTCTTAAATTCTTGCTGCAGCTAAATTGGCTACTGGGTTGGCCGGAAAGAATGCTGGTCATTCATTTTGGGTAGCAATGGACTGAGCAAGAGTAGTAAATGTGGCCCTAAATTCCGCATGAGAAACATAATTTATGAATGCATGACTGAGTGTTCTGAGAAACTAAATTTTCTCGCTATGAGAATGCTTGTCTGATGCATAACTATATAACTAACTGATACATGAATGGATGACTAAATATGCAATGGTATTTGATACCAAGTTTAAGATGAACACTGAGCATAAAACTGAGTAAGCTTAAGGAGAACTATTACCTTAAGCTTGATCTGAGTTGGCGGGAAAGAGGTGAAGATACTTGGTACGCATATATACTTTTGCTTCCCAAGTAGCTCCCTCAACAGACTAATTTTGCCAAAGAAATTTAACTGGAGGAACTTCTTTGTTCCTCAATCTACGAGTCTGATAGTCTAGGATTTTGACTGGGATCTCTTTATAAGAGAGGCTATTCTGAACATCTATGCTCTGAATAGGGACTACAACTGATGGGTCACCTATGCACTTCTTGAGCAAAGATACATGAAAGACAGGATGAACTGAGGCTAGATTTGAAGGCAATTCAAGCTCATAAGCTACCTTCCCAAAGTGACTGAGAATCTAGAAGAGACCGATATATCGGGGACTGAGCTTTCCCTTCTTGCCGATCTCTTTACTTCCTTCATAAGAGAGATATTTAGGTAGACATAATCACCAATATTGAACTCGAGATCCTTTCTACAAACATCTGCATAAGACTTCTATCGGCTTTGAGCAGCCCAGAGTCTTTCTCTGATTAACTAGACTATTTCTAAAGCATCTAATACCAAGTCAGGCCCTATAATTGAGGCCTCACTAACTTAGAACCAACCAATCAGAGATCTATATCTCCTACCATAGAGAGCTTCGAATGGAGCCATATGGATACTGGAATGATAGCTATTATTGTATCTAAACTCAATCAAAGGCAAGTGGTCATCCTAACTACCCTTGAAACCAATTGCACACGCTCTTAGCATATCTTCTAGAGTCTGAATGGTCCTTTCTTCTTGACCATCTGTCTAAGAATTAAAGGTTATACTAAGATAAACTTGGGTACCAAGACCCTTTTGGAATGCTTTCCAAAAATGAGAGGTGAACTGGGTACCTCTATTTGAGATAATGGACAATAGAACACCATGTATTCTGACCAACTCCTTGATGTAGAGTTTGGCGTAATCCTCAACTAAATAAGAGGTATGAACTAGAAGAAAATACGCTGATTTAGTTATTCTATCTATAATAACCCAGACTGAATCATGCTGATGATGAGTTCGAGGCAAACCCGTCACGAAGTCCATGTTCACTTCTTCCCACTTCTAAGTAGGAATAATAAACTCCTGCATAGGACCACTAGGTTTCTGATGCTCTATCTTAAACTGCTGACATGTAGAGCACTTAGCCACAAACTCTGCAATATCTCTCTTTATCCCACTCTACCAATAGATCTCCCGCAAGTCGCGGTATATCTTAGTGGCCCCTGGATGAATAGAGTAGCGTGCACCATACATTTTTACAAGAATTTGCTGCCTTAAGTCATCTATACCTGGAACACAGAGACAACCCTGACAACAAAGAACACCATCTCCTCCTTGGGAGAAAATCTCTATTTTTTGATTTTGAATTGACTCTTTCAACTTGACAAGGCTGGGATCTCTATCTTTCTTTTCTTTCACCTCAGAAACTAGAGATGATTCGGAACTACTCCGAACACATGCACCACCCTCTGAAGAATCAACTAAGCGAACGTGTAGTCTGGCAATCTATATGTAACTTTTCAAGAATAAGCAAAGAACTACTACAAACTACTGGCATATCTGGCATCCTATATGTAACCTTCTTATATGCAACTTACAAAATACTGAGCAAAATTCAAGTTATTAAAATAATTTATAAGGAAAATTTAACACATAGAAACTCAAATGACAAAAATATACCCAATGTACTCTCATTAGTCATAAGTGAAGTCTATCTTGTGAAGGTAAAGAGGTTGTTTTTGATATTCAACACACAGAAATACGTGGGAAATTGCATAATGATGAATCTCTTCTTAAACATAAGATATCGACAATCCAACATAGAAACTCACAATGACACTAGATTCATTTTTTTATGAAGTAATAATGACAATAGATTCATTAGTTCCAAATCAATGAAAGTTCATAGTTACTTTTTAGTAGAACCATTCAATGGGTTCCGGGGGCAGAAAGCCACACAAGAAACATGTGTAGGGAAACACACTTGGGGCAGCAGAATCTAGAGTAGTTTCATGTAGTAAAGGCAATGAATTTTAAGGATCTGGATGAGTTTTATAAAGGACTTTCTAGTTGCATCTCAATCCCAATAGGCTAAAATCCATTAAAGGAGATATTATTGATCTTTTGCTCAGATTAAAGAAGGAGAAATCCACTCCAATCGATCTTACTTTGGACAATATAAAGGGAATTAAGAAATTAATTATAGACATACCTTTGAAATTATTGTAGTGGGGAGAAGAGAGAGAGAGGGGAGAAAGCCCTAAAATTGGAGACGACGATGATTGGCTTGTGGAGACGAAGGTGATCTGCTCTTGTTGGTGGTGGAGAAGAGGGGTGGGGGTAGGGTGGGGGTATAACCATAGTCTCCAATTTTTTATCTGGAAAATGACTTTCCTTCACGGAAAATAAGTTACTTGGGAAAATGTTTTATCAATAATCTTTTATAACCAAACATGAGAAAATGAGAAAATGTTTTCTAGAAAACATTTTCCATCATACCAAACACACCTTAAATACTACATATTTTATTTCAAGGAGAGAGAGATGAACCTGGTAAAGACACAACCATTATTGGGTTGCCATCTATATTGAAGATATTTGAGTCCGTACGGGCTCTATAAATCTTAGTAGTATTTTTTTATCTCAATTTATGTGGTGCATATAAAATTTATAAAATCAATCAAATTTTTTTGTGTGATTTTTAAATAGTTTAAGGTATTAATTGCTGATTTATAATATTTTTATATAATTTTCAAATACTATATATTAATCATTTTGTCCCAATTTATGTGCATTGATGAAATATTTGAGAAGATCAATCAAATCAGCTATATGATTTTTAGATATTTTATGTAGCTAATTATTACTCCCTTTATCCCAATTTATGTAACACATTTTGCTTTTCAAGATGCAAACAATGTAGGTTTGATCGTGAATTTGAGCATGAAATTTTCATATTTTTTGAAATAAAATTTATATATTTGAAAACTACGTAAAAAGTACTACAAGTCACAGTAATTGACAATTCAAAATATTTAAAACATATCAGAAAAATTATGGTCAAAGAAAGACAAGTTTGAATCTCAAAATCTAAAATATATAACATAAATTGGGACGAAAGGAGAATGATTTATATGAATTTCTATGTAATTTCCCAATTTATATGACACTGATAGAATTTGAAAGTCAAACCAATTTTTTATACAACCTTGCTTCAAATATTTAAATTTGTTAACTATTATGAGTTATATTACTTTTCACGATATTTTCAAAGAAAATATAACTTCCTCTATCCTTATTTATGTGTCTTGATAGAATTTTGAGTCAATCAAAATTTTCACGACACTTTCAAAAAATATATAACTTCCACCAATAGAATTTTGATTCAATAAAAAAATTTTATGTGTCTTGAAATAATTTAAATTGTTAATTATTGTAATTTATAATATTTTTACGCAATTTTCAAATATATAACAGATTAAAAAAAAATAATAAAATTATAATAAAAAATATGAAAATTAAAAAGTTATCCTTGATTAGAAGTAGGCAGCTGAAAGTAGCATGATAACACACTGCATTTTTATATATTGAAGATATTCAAGCTTTGTTATGCCTTATTTGAAGTAATCAATTCCTTCCTTATGAATGAAAAAGTTGTTGAATTATACAACGGCTATGAATCATCAATAACCCAACTTCCTTCAAATCAATCACAACTATTTGCTTTTGATAAGCCGATTAACACTGCTAAAACAACAACCGCAACAAAGCAAAACTCCTCAATAAATATTGCCCATTTTGTTTTTAGCGGAAAAAGAAAACATAGAGAATTATGGTGTAAAGGGGCAGGGCGATTCAATCAATATGGCGGCCTAGTGCAAAATTTATGAAGAGTGAAAAAAAAATTATATTATTCAAAGTTATTAGTTCCTCCTTTTTAATTTATATGGTAATAGTCAACTAGGCATATTTTAAAAAAAAATTACATTTTATGGTTAAAACAAGTCTTAAATATTTGTATGAGTGTAAATCATCTTATTAAGGGTAGAAGGAAATTTTAAAGTCAAATCATTCTAAATACTACTATACCAAAAAAGATATTTAGGGACAATTATTACTGACAATTGCAAATGCACCTAAAACATATAGTGACATTGAATTCGATAACAATTAACTGATGTCGATAAAATATTTAACACTCTTTGGGTGTGTTTGGTATGATGGAAAATATTTTTCATGGAAAATATTTTCTTGGAAAATGTCTTCCTGGAAAATAAGTTAGTTTTCTACTTATTTTCTCATGTTTGGTTGGTGAGTGAAAAATAGTTTCGAAAAATATTTTATGGTGTTTGGTTGGTGAGCAGAGAATATTTTTTAGAAAAATATTTTCTAGTGTTTGATTGGTGAGTGAAAAAATATTTTTTAGAAAATACTACTAACTGTTAACTCGTATATCAGTGCCTGTAGCAACTCAACAATTTGTAAGAACTAATTTAAGCATAACAAATAATATCAATATCAAATACTAAAATATTACAATCACTAAATTTAAGCAACTATTAATTATCAAATATAGGAGACACTTTTTAATATTTTGTCAGGACAATCTCAAGATACTATAATTAATAGAAATATAACGGACCGACAAACTTATTCAACCTCGTGAAACAAGTTACACCGATGATAAAATGAAATATGCAATCAGTACAAGTAACATAGGTAATTCTTCCTCTATACATATAAAAATAACAATACATTCAACGAATATTGGAAATGAAAAAAATTCGGGCTTCACCATTTTTTATTTCAAGCAGTAAAAATTGAAGCAAAGCACAGTGAAAAATATTTTTGAGTAATGTAAATTTTTTAGAAATGTGAATTTTTTGAGTCATGTGACTATGAATGTTGTTGGGGTGAGGAAGAGGGGTGGAGTGGGGGTGGGGGTGGGGGTGGGGGTGGGGTCATAAGTCACATTTGTCAGTTTTTGGAAAATGACTTTCCTTGGCTCACGAGGGAAATCATTTTCCCTCAAATTGAGGAAAATGAGTTGTTGTGGAAAATATTTTCCCAACATTTTATTACAACCAAACAAGGAAAAATTGGAAAATATTTTCCAGAAAATATTTTCCATCATACCAAACACACCCTTTATGAAAGTGCATATTTATTATTGCTAAAAATCTTTTTGTTATAATGTATAATGGTATCTTTTTTTAACAAACTAAAAAAGAAATGCGCAACATTAGATATTTTTTCTAAAAATATAATTACTACTTATAAGTACATGTAGAAAATTTGGGACCCCAAAAAATACGAGGCCTAAGGCAATTGCTTAAGCAGCTTCACCCTCCAGCCGGCACTGTAAAGGGGTTAAAATAATGTATGTAGAGTTGTTGTAATATTTATGTGTGAAAAATCTTTTAACTAAGGGATCTTTTAATTAAAAAATCTAAACAAATTTTTTTCTTAAATTTTGAGAAGTTCGTACATGGTAAGACAGTTGTCGAATGTCGTAATTATTGGTTTATGGATTTTTTTCCTTACTATATGGATATATAAAACTCAATTTAGATAATTCACTTTTGTTTGTAGACTAATTACTATGGGACATATATATAGACCCTTTTAAGTCTTATTTTACCATCCACAAAAGAGAGTTTCAACAACCACAAAAGAGAGAAACTGTGTAGAGTTTTGCCTAAAATTTCAGTCCTAACAATCAATTTCAAATTGTGATTTTCGCTTGGTTTCTTTTCCTATTGAGGAAATTTTTGAAAACCTTTTTCCTCTCATCTCAATCTTTGATTAGAAACTAACGGAGTTGAATTTGGTGGCCTGTAGTTCCTGTATTTCATTTGTGAACAGTAGCTGCATTTTTGGTGATTTTGCTCCTTTATTTCTCTTGTTTTAGTGTTGTGTTTTATGTATAACTGATCATTGTTTGGCACTTGTTTGATGTTCATTTAGAGGACATTATTGTAACTCTTGATGATTATAGTGGAGATTTTGGTCACGTGATTTTTTACTCTTCACATTGAAGATTTTTTCACATAAATTTGTTGTCTTGCATAATTGATTTTATTCTTGTCTTGTTGTATTTGTTTGTTTGATTCATTTGTTGTCTTACTATTATTGTGCTTGGGTTTATTTATTTTCTCTTGGTTTAAATTGAATGAAAAAATTTATACTTGGGTATTCCTCTGTTGCTACCCTATCGTGCACTTTGATAGTGCTCTTTCCTTTCTTAATAAAATGGTATCAAAGATTTAGTTGTTGTTGATTGTTGATTTGAATGATGGAGGAAAATATGAGCAAGATGGTATGTTTTAATAGTAATAATTATCATACTTAAAAAGGTAAGATGGAAGATGAAACACCCCAGATTTCGGCCCTTGGAAATTTTAAGCTTACTGCCCAATTGATGACTCATCATACGAGTCGTATGGTGTGGTTACGGGTCAGGTGGCCCTAGTTGTAAGGTTTCCAGTGGATGGTGGTTGGGTTTTTCTTTCTTGGTTATGACTTGGTGCTATGAGTCATTAGGGGTGGTGACGAGTCATTAGGACGAGCCTTAACCAAATCAATTACTTAGTGGCTTGACTTGGATTTGAGTATGAATGACTCACTAGGAGCCATGAGGGTAGGTTAAGAGTCGTGAGGTGAAGTTGTAGGTTGTCCAGTCTCTGACCTATTTAGGTACTGTGTTGGTTACGACTAGCCCCTACGAGTCATAGGGTCGGGTTACGAGTAGGATCATGGAGTCGTAAGATGAACAATGTATGGGTGTCCAACTCACTTTCTAGGATATGGCTTAAGGCTACGAGCCGTAAGATATGGTTACGAGTCAATGGGTTGACTCATAACCAAAGACGGCTTTTTACAACTTTTAAGATGAGGGTATTCTGGAAATTTCCCACTTCAAGTCCCTTTGATAACATGACTTAAAACCTTTCTTAGGACTTCATTAACACATCATTCCCAATAAAATACTCTCAAACTCTCTATTCAAGCTAAACCTAGGATTTCATCAAGTTAATCAATTAAGGCTTTCAAGGGTGATTTCTCTCTATACTTCTTGGTGTCTAAGGCATGTTACTCCTCCCTTATGTTATTTTACTTAAAGCACATGTTTTGATGTATGGATTTTATGGTATTGTTATGGTTTTGAAATAAAGATTTGGGGTTTTGGATGTTTATGGTTGAATAATATTTCACATGGTTTAATTATGGTTTTCCTTGATTAAAATATGGTTTTCAAGTGTGGGTGCATAGGTAAGGTAATTGAACTTAGTAAAGGTAACTTTCTCTAAACTTGTAACATTTGAAGTGGTTATGACCCCAACCCTGTATTGTAAAACTGGTTAGTAGTTATGAGAAAGGTGGAAATTTTTAACTAGGGGTACACTGGAATCCCAAAGTGTTTGATTTGACTTATTTCTCAAAACTAATGCATGGTACAAATGGTTAAATGGTTAAGGCTAGTTTTGAAAATCTTATGGGGTACACGGGAATCCCCCAAGTGAATATATAATGAAAACCTTATGGGGTACATGAAAATCCCCAAGTGATTTTAATAATGGTGTTTGCGGGGTACAGGGGAATCCCCTAAGTATTGGCTAAAGATATTGCTTGCAAGCTATAGTCAGTATGGTGATACCGCTTTATAATGCCTTAATAATCGACTCTTGAACTTGATGATTTAGTTATGTTCTTGCAAGCATGAGTATGATGATTGAACTTGGTAAAGGTAACTTTCTCTAAACTTGTGACTTTTGAAGTGGTTATGACCCCAAACCTGAATTGTAAAACAGGTTAGTAGTTATGAGAAAAATGGGAATTTGAACTAGGGGTACATTGGAATCCCCAAAGTATTTAATTTGACTTATTTCTCAAAACTGATGCATGGTACAAATGGTTAAATGGTTAAGGATGGCTTTGAAAACCTTGTAGGGTACACGAGAATCCCCCAACTGATTATATAATGAAAACCTTATAGGATACACTAGAATCCCCCAAGTTATTTTAATAATGGAGTCTGCAGGGTACACAGAAATCCCCTTAATTAGGCAATAATAAGGGTTGTGATAGCTAGTTGTGAAGGTGTTAGTCCAAATAATGGACACTGGAAACTCATCTTTGCCGACATGAGAGTTGGTCTTGGTGACCAAATGCTTGTAGGGTACACGGGATCCCCCAAGTCTATACTTGTATGTATGTATCATGGAGGCGGAAGGGTACACAGAAATCCCCGACCCTTATAATATCACTGGTTCGTACAGCTACACGTACTAACGGCCATTCAGGGGTGACACTAAACTTATATAGCCCATGGGTAGATTTATGACAATAAATCTACACAATCCAGGTTAAGGTTTTAAATACATGCTAAACCTATTCCCTATCCTAGAACGATATATATATGTATATGTGTGATTGCATGTGGTTATTTGATTTGTTTTTGAATTGATGACATTTTTTTTATCTTTATCCTTGAGTTATATGATGGTGTTCACTTTGCTAACTGTGTTCGTGCGCTTTATCCCCACGCGATGTAGGATCCACCATTCTTCTGTTTCTCCTGCACAGTGACTCAAATTCGGGGACAGTTTTAAGTCAGATTGAAGTGGTGAGCTTCTATACTATGGAAGACCCCATTTCATGCTATAGACTTCTTTATATCATTTTTATTTCTTTGGTTTTAGTTTTTTCTATGGTCGAGGATATTTCTCAATCGGATATTTTTTATTCTGGTTAAAGGCTTTGTCGGACTACTATGGCTGGGTGAAGTCAGTATTAGTGTCAGCATTGGTATTGGTATTGGTATTGGCATTTGGATTGTATCGGTTGTATATTTGGTCATGAATGTTTGGTTATGGTTATAAACTTAATCTATTGTCTTATCTTGTTAGATGTTCAGAATTCATCAGATATGGGGTGTAGGGCGGTTAACGGTTGGATATTGGGGGCAGTTTTCTATCCTGGTTGAACTTGAGATACCCAACATGACTAGGCCCTGATTTAAATTATGTCAAATTGGTATCAAAGCCCTAGGTTCATGGTCATTGGGTGTCCACAAAGTCGTTTCGAGTAAAGTTTTCTTTAAGGGTATGTAGCGCGCCATACCCATAAGGGTAGGGGTGTGCAAAAATCTAACCGACTAATAAACCAAACCTATAAAAATGTTATTGGGTTATTGATATTGGGTTATTTGGTTAACGATTTTTGTTGGTTTTATAAAAAAATTTATTGGGTAAATGGTTCAATTTCGGTTTTAGCTTATTAGGTTATCAGTTAAACCGATAACCCAATAAGGATACACTATATTATTGTTTTATCCCTATTTATGTTATATATATAAATATCTCTCTATACTATCTATATATATCTATCTATATAGATAGATGGATGGAGGGATATATAGATGTATAGATGGATAGATGGATAGATGGATAGATGGAGGGATAGATAGATGGGTAGATGGATAGATGGAGGGATAGATAGAGGGATAGATAGATAGATAGAGGGATAGATGGATGGATAGAT
>NC_061111.1:130001196-130203562 GCF_002878395.1 Capsicum annuum
AGATAGATAGATAGATAGATAGATGCACAACTTATTCATAATTCAGTAATTCACAAAGTATTAACCTATTCAGGGCAACAAAGACACAATATAAAGTTCGGCTATTATCGTATTGAAAATCTTGAAGCATTTATAGCTTCCAACAATTAGGATTTAATTTTTTTTCTAACTAAAATTCAGTTCAAGTTTGAAGATTCTTGTAAATTAAAATGCATTGCATAGAATTTTGGCGGTAACTAAGATTTCATTTTTTATGTTAGTTGTTAGTATTTTTATTTTATATGTATTTTCTTATTGGTTAAATAAAAAACCAAACCATTAAGGACCAAAAACCGATAAGAAAATATCTTATTTATTGGTTATTAGTTTTAAATATTTAAAAATTGAAAACCGATAAACCAAACCAATAACACATAAAACCAAATTAAACCGATCGATGCACACCCTTACATAAGGGAGAGGCTACGAGGTATTTAGTAATGTTTCTCTTTCTTGTGTTCTATTTTCAAGCTGTAGAGTCTAAGGTCCTAAAATCTTCTCTAATTCTCTATTTTTCATTTTTCAGATCTTGTCTCCCAGATGATCTGAGTCTCACAAAAACTCCTCTGTCTTAATCGAGGACAATGTTGATGGTACACGTCCTACTTATGGGTTCCGAACCCAATCTATGCGTCCAATTCCTGATTGCCCTTCTGGAGTTCCACTGGTCCCTTCCTGCCCTTCTCGAGCTCCTCAACTGATATGATGAATGCTGAGTTTCATCAGTCTATCTATATTTTGGCTCAATTGGTAGTTTCTCAGTCTGAGCGTGGTGCTTCTGTTACTTAATCTTCAGAGGCTACACGGGTTGTCCAGTTTATGAGGCTGAATCCTTCAAATTTTACAGAAGTTATGGTTAAGGAAGATCCTTTAAGTTTTCTTGATGATATGGAAAAGATCTTTTGTATTATTCATGCCACTAATGTGTAGGGCATGGAGCTCGCCGCCTACCAATTGAAATATATCGTGTACTAGTGGTACGAGGAATGGGACCAAACAAGGGGTGATGATTCTGAGTCAGCTCTATCGGATAATTTTTCTAATGTTTTCCTGGACTGCTTCTTTCTTCAAGATTTGAGGAAGGAGAAGGCGGAAGAGTTTGTTAAACGAAAGTAAGGCAAGATGCCAGTCAAGGAGTATGCCTTAAAGTTCCACCAATTATCTCGGTATGATTTGGAGTTGGTTTCTAGCATGAGGGCTAGAAGTTTGCTTTAGGGTTATCCCGAGACTTGATTTTGGAGAGTAAGGTTGCCTAGTTGAACAAGGACATGGACATCTCCAGGATAGTTGTGTACATGCAGCAGGCTGAGAAAGAGAAGAAGAAGCAGGTAAAGATAGGAGAGAGGCAGAGCAAGAAGTTTAGATTTTTTGAGTAGGGTGGAGGTCAATAGCATAGTAGCAGAGATAAGGGAAAATGGTCCAAAAAAAAGTGGGGTAAAATTGGGTATTACTCGACGGCTAGTGCTCCCTACCCAAAGTAGTCTGGTGACAGATTTTTTAAGGGTGGTGATAATTATAGGGCATAGGGTTCCCAATCTTAGGCTAGTAGGCCCAATTAACTCCATCATATCCTCTCTGCAGACTTTGCGGTCGATTGCATCAGGGTTTCTGTGATGAAGGAAAGAACAAATGCTTTAACTGTGGTTACCCAGAGCACATGCTTGGAAACTGCCCAGTGTCCAAGGTTTTTTCTGGGGCAAACAAGGTTCGTGTTGCCTCTTCATCAGCTTTGACACCAAAATATGAACCATCTGGCTCCAGCACTGGTCAACATTGACTCTATGCTCTCACTACCCGCCAAGAGTCTGAGGTATCACCTGATGTCATTGTTGGTATGTTGAAACTCTTCTTTCATGATATGTACTATTTACTTGATCTGGGGTCCACTCTTTCATATGTGACACCATTTATGGCTATGCATTTTGATTTTGATCCTGAGTGTATTTTGAACCTCTTTTTTATTTATACCTCGGTGGATGACTGTGGTTGCCAGGCGAGTCTATAGAATTGTGTGGTATATGTGGGTGGTTGGGAGACTTTGGTGGATCTATTTGAATTAGACATGGTTAATCTTGATGCCATATTGGGGATGTGTTGGTTGTACTCGTGCTATGCTATTCTAGATTGTCATACCCATAAGGTCATCATTAAATTCCCTAATGAGCTGGTTATTGAGTAAGAGGATGATTCTCTAGTGTCTAATGAGAAGTTCATATTGTATATTAGAGCCCGAAGAATAATCCCCAAGAGGTGTCTTTATCATATGGTCCGGGTTAACGATTCCAACTTGGAGGGTCCTTCTTTACATTCTATCCCAATGGTGAATGAATTTCCTGAGGTCTTCCCTAATGATATTCCTGGTTCTTCTCCCGGTAGGGAGATTGATTCTGGGATTGATATTGTTCCGGACACTCATCCTATCTCTACTCCCCCATTTAGAATAGCTCCAACTGAGTTAAAAGAGCTTTAGGAGCAATTGAAGGATCTTTTTGACAAGGGTTTCATCCATCCTAATGTGTCTCCATGGGGTTCACCAGTGTTGTTCATGCGTAAGAAGGTTGGTTACCTTCGTATATATATTGATTACCAGCAATTAAATAAGGTGACAGTAATGAATAAGTGTAAAACCTTGCAAAATCCTCGTCGTCTAAGTCCTTTGAAGCATGCCAAAAGAGGTCCCAAACTTAGAAAATTTCAGCCAAGTGTTAGGAATTAGTCTTTTCTAAAGCCCTCAAACTTTAAGAAATTTATTTATGACCTTTTCAACCTTTGAAAGTTAGTTTTTAAGTTGATTCATGATCAGGGAAAGTCAATAGTACATCTTGGGTGAGTTTTGGAATTTTTGGATTAGCATAAGGGAATGTTTGGTATTCAGAAATAGTAGCTCAGGGCGATTAGACCGCGGTGCCTTTCCCAGTTCGGTGCTAAGGGCAACTTACGATGGAGCCCGCGGCGCCTCGCCCAGAGCGACGCTCCAGAGCCTGCAGTCCCCTGTCCAGTCTAGTCCAGGTAATTTGTACAATCAGGTTCCATATTTTTAAGGGCAAAAGGGACATTTTCCCTTCACCCAATAGCTCCATAACACGAGATTAAATCCCCAAATAGCAAAATCACTCATTTTTTCACAAAAAATTCTCTCAAGAACAAGCCCTAGCTTCATCAAGTTCAAGAAACAAACCTCAAGAATTCACCCCAAACTCCATGAAATTAACAAGCAAGGTATGTTAGGTGTTCATCTAAGGGTTTCCTTCCACCCTTGGAGTTCAAGAACCCTTTTTAAATTAAAATATTAGTAATTTCAAGATTTACATGTTTGAATTTAATTGTGTTGATGTTGGGTGTTCAATTCAAGATTAAATTGCTAGATCATAAATCTAAAGTAACATGTGTGTGGTGGTTGTAATTTCCCTTTCAAGAACCTTTGAATTGTGAATTTATTATTGTATTCATGATGCATTATCATGTTGTTCATGCCCAAGTATAAGGTTATGCCTCCCATGTTGTAATGCCCTGAGTCTGTACCCCGAACGCTACACAATGCTCATAATCCCAAAGGACCACAAGCTAACCCATGATTGGTACCTACTGCAACAACTGAGTAATGATACTGTGATAATGCAAAAACTTCACGTAAATTTGCCATAAGGTTCAAAAATGAAAATAAATATAGAATACTAAATACTGAAATATCTGTCTGAAATACTCTAGTCTGAAAGCCTCTAACTGTCTGAAATTAGAGTTGATGGGACAATCCCCAAACTAATTTCGACTACTGAACTACTAATAAACTAAAGTAATAACTTTGTCCTCATACTATGATGACTCACTAATAAGTATGTTGCTGATAGGCTGCACTGCTAAGTACGGTCAGGAGCCTGTATATCTGAACCTATGATATAAGACATCATAGAGCAAAGAAAAGTATGTGTCAGTACTTTGAATGTACCGGTATGCTAAGTTGGGTAGGCTGATATGTATGGGTTCATATGCATGAACAATAACTGACTGAGTAACATGAACATAACTAAATGCGAGTACATGCATGAATACGTAAACTGTAGCTGAAGACATGATAACAATAGATACTGAGTTCTAAATACTTATTTACTACTATCTGAGTTTACTAATACTGTATTACTAATAACTAGGTAACTATATCTGATAGTTCTGATTCTGTAAAACTGATCTGAGTTATATACTGAGCTGGGTGACTGTACCTGACAGTCATAAATCTGTAGAAATGAACTAAGTTCTATACTGAGACTGAAACTGAATCTATGGGAGGTAATCATCTAATCAACATGCACCAAATTAGATAACTGAATTGAGGTCCAATCTGTAACCCCAATTGGAAGGGTGTCAGTACCATGCCACAAGTAAAGACAACTGGCGGTGGTGTCAGTCCTAGTCTAACGGATGACCCCTAAGATAAGTCCTAACTAGCGGGTGATCCTTGAGTATGTCAGTCTTATCTAATGGATGAAATCTCATAACCTACGCTGGCTACGTAATTCTAGAACTTAGGGATTGCTTCTAAGGATCTCAGTCCTATCTAATAGGTGAGCCCCTATCCCTAGGTTTTCTCGGTGTTGAATCTTACTCCCAACTAAATAGACACTGAACTGATTTCTAGACTGTACTAGGTTGGACTGAGCTTTAACTGATCATGATAACTAACTGAACTGGACTGAGTTCACTAAGTACTAAGCTGATTACTGACTGAATTCTGTGAACTGACTAAGCTACTGAAACTATTCTATAACTGCTATAGCTCTAGTAAATAGCTAGGTTTTTTTTGGGTATTAAATACCCCCAGGACTCGATAGCATGAAAAGTAAAACATTGCGTGAATTTAGTAGCATACAATACTTGCTCACTAACAATGCAGTTATCTAGATATTTTACCAAACACTTGATATACTTGAGCTTTTATACATGCTAATATGATATAATTTCATTACTTAACTCACATGAACAATTCTCCAAAACACTTAAAGAGCATAATTTATACACACGACTGTAATACTACATGCAATCATCACAATCATAACCCAAAATTATGATTTATAAGGGGTTTTAAACATGACACCATACACCAACCCACACATGCCATTTATTTCTCATAAACTTGTAATTAATCATGAATTCTAAACTCATCTAACATCATAGTTATGAACACAAACAAATTAAATCATGAAATTCATCAAAACTTTTTAATTGTAGTTCAAAAGGTTTCTTGAACTCCAAGGGTGGAAGAAAACCCTTGGATGAACACTTAACATACCTTAATGCTTGAATTCTTAAAGATTGATGAAGTGTCCTTGAGGATTGATCTTGAAATTATCATCCTAGGGTTTTGTTTTTAAAGCAATTTGAGAGAAAGAATGAATTTTGCTCGAGAACTGACTTAATTTCGTGCTTTTAGGGTTGAATAGGGGTGGGAAAATGACCTGAATACCCTATGGACATAGTTTTTAAGGACTGAAAATGTGCCTAGTGATGTGCAGGCCAATGCACTGCGTCATTGGCATCGACACGATAGCCAACGCACCGCATCAAGTCTATGTCAGTTTAATAAAATTTGGACTTGGAGCTGGAGGAAAATATTCATCGATGCGATGGGCGACGCAGCGCATCGATCCACTGGTTTGAGCTTTCAAATATGTTTCAAATAAAATCCAAAAAATCCAAAACTTATTCGGGAACACCCATAGACATTCCTGATTATGATTCAATCTAAAATCATTACTTTAAGGTCATGAGGGTCGTGAAATAGAGTTGCCAACCTATGAAGGCTAAAATAATTCTAAGTGTAAACACTTGGTCAAAATTTTTAAGCCTGGGACCTCTTTTTAAGCTTTAACAAACTGAGTTAAGGTTAGAATTTTGTGGGGTTTTACACGTGTTTGTAAAAATGCCTTAGTGAATAAATTGTGCATTTTGATCCACTGGTGACCTTATTATGAATTCATACTAGAACTACACGTTCAAAAAATTACTCCCATGTTAAAGTTATGATTTAGAAGTGTTTGATGAAATCTCCATGAGAATGGAATAGTGAAATTATGATATGTTTTCATGCGTTTCCATTTATGTACAAGCCCAAATATATGGCAAAATGTCTCAGTGATTGCATTATGGATAGTTGACTATTGTTGTGTTTTCAAAAATTGCCATGTCTTATTATTATCCATGCTATCGAGTCCTGGGGGTATTTAATACCCGATAATTTAGTTGCTTACCCAGAGCTAGTGTCAGTTACAGAATAGTATCAGTCATGTTATGATCAGTAGTACTCTCAATCAATTTCAGAACTTAGGAAAACTTAGTAGCCTCAGTATCAGTCCAATCTAGTTCTGTATAATCAACTCAGTGTCTATTCAGTTGGGAGTAGGATTCAGCACCGAGCGAGCCTAGGTATGAGGGCTTACACATTAGTTAGGACTGGGTCGCTATAAATAATTCCTAAGTTCTAGAACTACGTAGCCAGTGTAGGTTATGAGATGTCACCCGTTAGATAGGACTGACATACTCAGGGATCTCCCGTTAGTTTAGGACTGATCTCAGGGGTTACCCGTTAGATAGGACTGACTCCACAGCAGATGTTAGTACCCATTCCACGGTATTAGTACCATTCTAATTGGGGTTACATATTGGACCCCAACTTAGTTACCTTATCTTATTTGGGGCATATCGATTAGATAATTACCTTTTGCAGTTTCATTTAGTCTCAGTATAGAACTCGATTTATTTCTATAGAATAAAGACTGTCAGAATTAGTCACCTAGCTTTCAGAAATACAGTTATCAGTAAATTCAGATATCAGTCACTCAGTTATCAGTTCAGAACTCAGTATCCATTGTTAATGTGATCTCAGTTACATTTTATGTATTCATACATGTACTCTTATTTAGTTATGTCCATGTTACTCAGCTAGGTTATATCCATTTTGAACCTATGCATATCAGCCTACCTCACTTAGCATACCAGTATATTTAAAGTACTGATGTATACTTTTCTTTTGTGCTATGATGTCTTATATCATAGTTTTAGACGCACAGGCTCCTGACCGTACTTAGCAGCCCGAATTATCAGCGGTAGATTTATTAGTGAGTCCTCATCTATCGAGGGCATGCTTTTATTTTAGTTATCAGTTTATCATTAGTTTAGTTATTGGAGTTAGTTGAGGGCTTATCTTATCAACTCTATATTCATATAGTTCAGTTAGAGGCTTTCAGACTAGATCAGATAAGATAGTGTTTAGTTTTCAGATATTTTACCAGATATTATTATTTATCAGTATTTAGATTTTGAATCTTATGGCAATTCAGATTAATTTTGCAATTATTTTAGTATTATTATTCAGTGATCAAAATAGATATCAGTCATAGGTTAGCTTGTGGTCCTTCTGGGTCATAACCACCATCTAGCATCTGAGGTACAGACTTGTGGTGTTATAATAGGTACCCTATTCCAAGGATAGATGATTTTTTTGATCAGCCTTAGGGTACTAAGTTTTTCTCCAAAATTTCTTTGATCTAGGTATCATCAGCGAAAAATTAGGGAGTAGGACATCCGTAAGACTGTCTTCCATACCCGATATGGGCATTTTGAGTTCCTAGTTATGTCTTTTGGGTTGACTAATTCCCCAGTGATATTCATGGACTTAATAAATAGTCTTTTATTAGTTTCTGGATTTGTTCATCATTGTGTTCATAGATGATATTCTGATGTACTCTAAGAGTGAAGTGGATCATTTTGATCACTTTCTCTAAGAGTGAAGTGGATCATTTTGATCACTTCCACATTGTATTACAGGTCCTGAAGGATCAGTAGTTATATGCCAAATTTTTGAAATGTGAATTCTAGTTGAACGTTGTCACTTTTCTTGGTCATATTATTTCTAGTGAAGGGACCATGGTGTATCTACAAAAAAGTTAAAGTGGTGGCCTAGACCCACAACTCCAACCATTATTTAGAACTTCTTGGATTTTGACGGTTATTACATGAGGTTTCTGGAAAGCTTTTTGACTATAACTGCCACATTGACTAAGTTAACTCAGAAGAAAGTGAAGTTCGTATGGTCTAATGCTTGTGAGGGTTATTTTGAGAAGCTGAACGATAAGCTGACTTCAGCTCTGATTTTGACCTTGACTGAAGGCACTGATGGATTTGTGGTCTATTGTGATGCATCCCCTGTGTGGCTTGGTTGCATTTTAATACATATTGCAAGTTGATAGCTTATGCCTCTAGACAGTTAAAGGTGCATGAGAAGAATTATTTGACCCGTGACTTGGAGTTATTAGTTGTGGCATTCGCATTAGAAATCTGGCATCACTATTTGTATGTGGTGTATGTGGATATCTTTTCTGATCATAAAAGCCTGTGATATATATTTACTCAGAAAGAGCTTAACCTCAGGCAAAGGAGGTGGCTTAAACTGCTCTAGGATTATGACATGAGTCTCCACTATCATCTAGGTAAAGCTAACATTGTTGTTGATGCTCTTAGCAGGTTGTCTATAAGGAGTTTAGCTCATGTGGATAACGAAAAGCGAAATTGGTGAAAGATATTCACCATTTGGCTAACCTTGGAGTATATCTCTTGGACACTGAGGATAATGGTATGTTTGTACAGAAGGTGGTGCAGTCATCTCTTGGTACTGAATTAAAAGAGAAGCAGGTACTGGATCCTATCTTAATGAGGATCAATGGTGATATAAATAGGCAAAAAGTGATGGCGTTTGAGACTAGTGGTGATGGTAACTTCCTGTACCAAGGGAGATTATGTGCTCCCGATATAGATAGATTATGAGAGAAGATCTTGGCTGAGTTGCATGAGTCATAGTACGTTATTCTTCCTGGTTTGACAAAAATGCATTATGAACTTAAAGAAATAAATTGGTAGAGCAATATGAAGCGGGATATGTCTAGTTTTATGGCTAAGTGCATGGTGTGTCGGCAATTAAAAGTTGAGCACATGAGTCCTGGAGGGTTATATCAAGAAACTGAGTTCCTTGTGTGGAAGTAGGAAGTGATCAATATGGATTTCATTACCGGTCTTCCCTGGTCTCAAATCAGTTCGATTCAATTTGGGTCATCGTGGATAGGATGACAAAGTCTGCTCACCTTTTGTCATGGAGGACTAATTTCTCGACAGAGAATTATGCCAAGTTGTTTATTGAGTAAATTGTGAAGTTTCATGGGGCTCCAATTTCTATTACCTCAGATCATGGTATGCAGTTTTCATCACACTTTTGACGTTTGCTTCAAAAAGGTTTGGGGACTAAAGTGAGTCTTAGTACTGCCTTCCACCCACAGTCGGATGGGCAAGTCAAAAGAACTATTCAGATATTGGAAGATATGCTTCGAGCTTTTGATATTAACCATGGTGGTAGTTAGGCTGAGCATTTGCCTTTTATAGAGTTTGCATGTAATAATAACTACCACTCTAGTATTGGCATGGCTCTAGGAGGTATCGGTATTCTATTGGGTGGTTTAAGGTTGGTGATACAGAGATATTTGGCCTAAATTTGGTTCACCAAGCCATGGAGAAAGTGAAGGTGATTCGGGATAGGCTTAAGGCTGGCCAAAGTTGCCAAAAGTCCTATACAAATATAAGGCATAGGAAGTTAGAGTTTGAGGTTGGGGTTAGGGTGTTCTTGAAAGTATTCCTATGAAGGGAGTGCTGTAGTTTGGAAAGAAAAGAAAGCTTAGTCCCCAGTATGTCTATCTGCACTTGATTTTTAGAAGGGTTGGAAATGTCATGTATGAGTTAGAGTTGCATTCTAGTTTGACCTCTATTCACCTGATATTTTATATTTCGATATTGATAAAGTGCGTAGGTGATCCTTTGATGGTTGTTCCTTTGGAGGAGATGGGTATTTCAAACTTTCTGTCTTATGAGGAGGATTTGGAAGAAATTTTAGATTGGCAGGTTCATTGATTACGGACCAAGGACATAACTTTGGTAAAGGTTCTTTGGAGGAACCACAAGGTTAAGAGGCTACATGGGAAGCTGAAGAGGACATGAAGTCCAAGTATCCATTCTTATACCTCATCTTAGCATCTTTTTCTTTTATTAATGAAAGATTTTGAATTCTTTGGTACTCTGCTTTTTGTCTTAAAGGTAAGAGAAGAGATGTTTAGGGTTTAATCATGCTAGCACTACTTTGTCCCATTATTCGAGGATAAATGATCTAATGAAGGGAGAATTGACCACCTCGGATTTTTGTCCTTGGAAATTTCATGAGCTTTGAGCTCACTGCCTTGTTTACGACTCATCATATAAGTCATATGGTGTGGTTATGGGTCAGGTGACCGTGACCCTAGTTGTAAAATTTCCAGTAGATAGTGGTTGGGTTTTTCTGTCTTGGTTATGACTTAGTGGTACGAGTCGTTAGAAGTGGTGACGAGTCGTTAGTACGAACCATAACCAAAGAAGTAACTTAGTAGCTTAACTTTGCTCTAAGTACGAGCAGCTCACCAGGAGCCATGAGGGTAGGTTACGAGTCGTGAGGTAAAGTCGTTGGCTGTCTAATATCTGACCTATTTGGGTATTGTGTTGGATACGACTATCCCCTACGAGTCGTTGGGTCAGGTTACGAGTGGGATCATGGAGTCGTAAGATGAACAATGTATGGGTGTCTATCTCACGATCAAGGATAGACTCAAGGCTATAAGTCGTATAATGTGGTGACGATTTAATGGGTTAACTCGTAACCAAAGATGACTTTTTACAACTTTTAAGCTGAGGGTATTTTGTACATATCCCACTTCAATTCCCTTTGATATCATGACTTAAAACCTTTTTTGGGACTTTATTAACACATCATTCCTAATAAAACACTTTCAAACTCTCTGTTAAAGCTAAAACTCGGATTTCATCAAGTTAATCAATTAAGCCTTCAAAAGGTGATTTCTCTTCGTATTTCTTGGTGTATAAGGAAGATACTACTCCCTCATTGTTATTTTACTTAACACACATGTTTTAATATATAGCTTTCATGATATTGTTATGGTTTTGAAATAAAGGTTGGGGGTTTTGGACATTATGGTTGAATAATGTTTCTTGTGGTTTAATTATGGTTTTTGCTTGATTTAAATATGGTTTTGAACGTGTGGGTGTATGGGTATGGTGATTGAACTTGGTAATGGTAACTTTCTCTAAACTTGTGACTTTTAAAGTGGTTACGACCCCAACCCTAAATTGTAAAACTAGCTAGTAGTTATGAGAAAGGTGGGAATTTAAACTAGTGGCACACTAGAATTCCTAAAGTGTTTGGTTTAACTTATTTCTCGAAACTAATGTGTGGTACATATGGTTAAATTGTTAGGGATGGTTTTAAAAACCTTGTGGGACACATAGGAATCCCATAAGTGATTATATAATGAAAACCTAATGGGGTATACAACAATCCCCCAAGTGATTTTAATTATAGAGTCTGCGGGATACACGGGATCCCCCTATGTATTGGCTAAAGACATTGCCTGCAAGCTATAGTTGGTATGACAATACCTCTTTATAATGCCTTAATAATTGACTCCTGGAATTGATGGTTTGGTTATGTGCTAAATATTTTAATTGGGCTATAATGGGTGTTGTGATAGCTAGCCGTAAAGGTGTTGAGTCCAAACAACGGACACTGGAAACTCATGTTTGTCGACATGAGGGTTGTTCTTGGTGAACAAATATTTCTAAGGTACACGGTAATCCCCCAAGTCTATACTTGTATGTATATATATCATGGAGGGCAAAAGTTATACAAAAATCCTCGGCCCCTATGATATCTTTGGTTCATACAGCTACACGTACTAGGGCCTATTCAGGGGGTAACATTAGACCCATATAGCCCCTGGGTAAATTTATGACAGTAAAGTTACACAATCCAGGTTAAAATTTTAAATTCTTTCAAACCTTGTTCCTAATCCCGGCACGATATATATATATATATATATGTGTGTGTGTGTGTGTGTGTTAAGAGAGAGAGAGAAAGTATATGTGATTGCATATGGTTATTTGATTTGGTTTTGAATTGATGACATTATTTTATCTTTATCCCTGAATTACATATTGGTGTTCACTCCTCTAACCGTCTCCGGGTGTTGTATCCTTATGTGATGCAGGAACCGACTGTACTTCCATTCCTCTTGCTCAGTGACTCAGATTTGGGGATAGCTTTGAGTCAGGTTAAAGTGACGACCTTTCATACTTTGTAAGACCCCATTTCATTATATAGACTTCTTTATATCATTTTTATTTCTTAGATTTTGGTTTTTGATATGATTGGGGCATGTCCCAATCGGATATTCATTGATTATGGGTAGAGGCTTTATCAGACTACTATTGGCATGGACGGTATCAGCATCAGTGTTAGCATTGGTATTGTTATTGGCACTGGGATTGGTGTCGGTTGGATATTTCCACAAGCAAATCATTTTTCTTTATTTTTACAAGACCCCTTCTCTCTCTTCCAATTTATTCTTCTTTCTCCTCCATCATTTTCAAAAATTTTAAAAATAATTTTCTTTGAATTGCTTCTATTTTACCTACTTAAACAAGGGGTGTACATCGATCGATTCGGTTTAATTTATTATTTTTTGATGTTTAATTATGCTAAACCAACAGCCAAATCAATAAGATATTTTTTATCAATTTTTATTCCTTAACGGTTTGATTTTTTATTTAATCGATAAGAAAATACTCATAGAATAGAAAAAGATAGTAAATAACATGAAAAGAAATTGAATCTTAGTTGCAATCAAAATCCTACATGATGTGTTTTAATATACAAGAATCTTCAAGCTTGAACTAAACGTTTGTTAGGAGAAATTAAGAGTTTGTATAATTGAAATAATAGGTTTGTTAAATTATAGTATATATATATATATATATATATATATATATATATATATATATATATATATATATAGGTAGGTGTAAAATAGTAATTTAGTATATTCTTATTGATGCTCTAGAGAGTTCTCTCAGATGATCCACTAGAGTGAGAACAACTTCATTTCATTATTCTCCCAATGAGTATGTACTCTTTACTGATGAGGGATAACCTCAGAGTTTTGATGAGGCCATGAAAAGTGGAGAAAAAGAAAATTTATTTAATGCTATAGAAGATGAGCTTAAATTTTTGCATAATAATCATACTTTTGATTTGGTTAAGCTACCTAAAGACAGAAAAGCTTTGAAAAATAAGTGGATTTTTTTGGTGAAACATGAAGATAGTAATTCAGTTCCATGATACAAGGCTAGATTGGTTGTGAAGGGATTTAACAAGAAAAATGAAGTCGAATTTGACGATAGATTCTCTTTAGTTGTGAAGATGTCATCCATTCATGTGGTTTTAGGCTTAGCTGCAAGTCTAGATTTAGAGGTTGAGCAAAAGGATGTGTGATGCCCCGAAAAAATTTTTCGTTAAGATCTCGGACGAAAATATGTTGAATTTTGAATTTATAGATATGCAACCCGTCATCGCGTAGAGCATCGAATAATATTTCCAACGATATGTGGATCATCTAAAACGGACACTTGAGCGATGAGTTATGATCATTTCGATCTAACCGTGAATAGTGGTGAACAGTAAAGGTGCAGGAAAAAAATACTGAAGCCAGGAGAATTTTAGGGTCAACTTCAAATGATCATAACTCCTTGTACATAATAATCTGGGTAAGCTACTATATATCAACAGAAAGCTCTGAAATTCCTCTTTCCAATGAAATTGGTTTCATCCAATTTATCCATCGAAGCAAAAAGTTATGATCGATCTACTTCAGCGTATCAAAACAGTCCACCAAAGGACAGATTTGACATTATTTAATTTTTAAGGTTATTTTGGTCATTCCCACTCCAATCCATCCAGGTAAACCATGGATTTAAGTCCATTAAGAGCATTTAATAGCTTATTTTTCTCTAAAATTTCCTAAGGCTCAAACCCAACCCTACTACTCCAAATTTCATCCTTCTATGTCTCGTGATTGAACCGTAGAAATCTCAAATTAATTTGGGATTCGAGTTGATCATGTTAAGGGCTTCGAGAAGCACCCTTTATTTTCATGAATAAAGCTCCGGAGTCGGAAGTTCATATTCATCTTCCATTTTTATGTATGTGGGGCTTTGAATAAGATTATCCTTTCGATCTTGTGCCCGGTATTTTTGTTGAATTACATTGACATGAGATTTTACATGTTTTACCATGAATTAAAAATATGGTTTTATATCTTATATTATTGTCCATGAGCTATGGGATTATGTCATCCGATATGTGTATGATATTGAGATGGAATTATGTCCAAAAAGTATTCGATTATGAGAGTATGATGATTTAATTTGTTAAGCCTTGATTTATACTATCATTCCACTATTTCCTTATTATGAATTTCTAATTGATATTGGAAATTCTATATCCCTACTATGGGTTGATGTGTCAAGTACCTTTAAATGAGAGTTGGATGGCAAATTTAAAAATGTTGATATTGAAGTTGCAATTAGTCTTGGTATTTTCCGGATGGTTTTGATGAGTTAAATTGTTAAAAATATTATGTATTGAGTCTTCATATCCTTTTCCAAATGTCGAGTCGGTTATGGTTCAATGTATTGATACCTTGTTGATGTTTAGGAAGATTAAAATGTTCTGAGCTAAAATGTGTTGAGTTAGGAATCCACAAATTGATTTGATTTGATAAATGAGAAAGAGATTTGATTTGGTCTTTATGATAGACCCTTGGATGTTGTGGTGGATTTTCTAACGCGTTCTGAGCTTGTCGAGGAGTAGTACTTAGCACTGAGAGGGAAATTTGGTATTTCTTCAAACCTATGTGCCACCGTAGGGCTGTTTGATGATTATATTATTGGCCAGAGAGCTCGATTGTGATTATTGCAGTTTTAAGGTCGTACTTCCTGGAAAAGAGTATGACGCTCCCGCCAATGGAGATTTCAAATATTGGTATTCCACGTAGCTCACGTGGGGTTGTCGGTTATAGGAAACTCCCCTGTCCATAAGAGTCATGTTTATTGAAATACCGAGTCACTCCGAGTTTTGATGTGGTAAGTCAAGTTGCTTATGATGATCTATAATGATTTATGAGGTTTTTCTCCTACATTTCCTATCTAAGATGTTATGAGTTGCATGATTCAATGTCACTCAAGCCAGGTGTGTCATTATGGTCCGTATGTACATTTTTATGAAATTTATGATATTATTTATATTTTACATGCGCCTCCACATACTCAATACGTATATTATGTTGACCCACATATTTCTCTATGGGCTATATTCTTACCATGATGTAGGTTCAGGTACTCAGCCGCAGCCGCGATAGTGATATCTGAGTGCCGCATCTATATTTCTTCAGTGGTGAGTCCTCATGGTTTGAGGACCAAGTTGCTAGTTTTAGTGTTGTTGTTTTGTGATCTCTTTGATCTGTTGAGTCAGTTGGGGGTTTGTCCCAATGGCTCATTGATTTTGTTGTATAGAGTCTATGTCAGACTAGTGTATTGTTTAGTTGGTTTGTGTATAGACATTCCATATATGTATAGTCTAATGATATTCCGTGCCATGTACGATGTGCTATGATATGTACTTATATATATATCCTTAGCGTAGCATGTACGTTATTTTGTTGGAACCCAAGGGTAGTGTTTTGGCTTAAAGGGTTAGCTTAAGGCTACGTGTAGCCTTAGGCATCGTATGGCATCTCGGGAAGACATTTTGGGGCGTTACAAACTTGGTATCAGAGCCTAAGGTTGTGAAGAGTCCTAGGGAGTCTGACAAGCCACGTTACATAGAGTCTTGAGCATCGGTGTGTAGCTCGCCACACCTATGATCAAGAGGCTGCGGGGTGTTCTAGGAAAAGTCATTTCTTTCTTTCTACAAGAGTCTATCATACTTATAACTGTTTCCTTCTGCAGTTAATTCATGCGTTCTTATGATAGAAAATTCCTCCACATCGAGCTCGGAAAAACAACAACCAACCTCAACTCGTTGATCTATTACATAAGATGGTATCCTATTCTAAATTTGTGACTTTATGCGAATGAATCCGCCAGAGTTTCATGGGTCGAGAGTAGGTGAGGAGCCACAGATGTATTTTGATAAAATGAAGAAAATTATATAGATTATGCACATGACCGAGGCAGAAAGTGTGGAGCTGGCTTCTAATCGGTTGAAGGATGTTGCCTATGACTGGGTGCAGATGTGGAATAAGGGTAGAGAGTAAGATACTGCTCTAGTGACTTGGCAATTATTCCAAGATGCTTTCTTCAATAGATTCTTTCCTCTTGAGTTACGGGAAGCCAAGATAGAGGAGTTTATGAATTAAAGACAAGGCTCCATGTTGGTTAAGGAGTATTGTCTTAAGTTTAATCAGCTATCGATATGCTCCCAATATGATGGCTGACTCAAGAACTAGTATGAGCAAGTTTCTAACTGGGGTATTGAGATATGTGGTGAAAGAATATAGATCTTCTATGATCAACAGGGATATTGATCTTTCTAGGTTAATGATTCACGCCCAACAGATTAAGTCAGACAAGATAAAGAAAAGAGAAAGAGTAAGAGGGATTAAGAGAATCAGATCGAAGCAACAGGGGTCTGGTCAGACTAGATTCTTCGGAGGGAGTCACCCTCAGTTTCAAAGACGTCCATTTATACCTGCGCCTTCCTCAGCTAGTGCTCCCATATATCGGGGCAGGCAGGAGCTCGAGAATAGGTCGGTACCTTCTAGGTCTCAGGACAGTGTAAGCAACTGGCCTCATCCTCCTTCGTGAGCTAAGTGTGGTAAAGACCATTTTGGGGAGTGCTATATGGGGCAGAGGGGCTGTTTTGGTTGCGGCAAGTTGGGCCACACACTTAGAGACTGCTTGTATGCCAGACAACGAAGTTGTGATGCCCGTCCCCAGAGTTAGGCTACCAGTGCCCCACCTCCCATAGCCCGTCCAGTTCCTCCATAGGGTGTTTCATCTAGTACTGCTGTCGTTCAATGCCAGAATTATTTCTATGCTATACCACCTCATCAGGAGTAGGAGGACTCTCCTGATATTGTCACTGATATGCTCCGTGTTTTCTATTTTGATATCTATGTATTGATGGACCCCGGTTTGAGTTTTTCTTATGTGACACCTCTGGTTGCTATAAATTTTGAAATGTATCCTGAATTAATTTCTGAGCCTATTTTGGTTTCTACTCCGGTAGGAGAGTCTGTCATTGCTAAGCAGGTGTATAAAAAATGTCCCATTACTATCTCTCATCGGGTTATGTATGTTGATTTGATTGAGCTAGATATGGTTGACTTTGATATTATTCTGGGTATGGATTGGCTTCACTCATGCTATACGTCTATTGATTGTTGTGCCCGTGTGGTCAAGTTTCAATTTTCTGATGAACCTATCCTCGAATGGTCCAGGAGTTCTGTGATTCCTAAGGGTCGTTTCATATCCTATCTCAAAGCTAGGAAGTTGATTTCCTAGGGTTGCATCCACCATTTGGTTTGAGTTAAATACACTCAGTCTGAAACCCCAACCATTCAGTCAATTAATGTTGTTAATGAGTTTCTTGATATTTTTTTGGAAGATCTCCCTGGAGTACCTATTGATAGAGAGATAGAGTTCGGGATTGGCCTTCTTCCCGATACTCAGCCTATTTCCATTCCTCCGTATCGCATGGCTCCCGCAGAACTTAAAAAGTTGAAGGAGCAATTGAAAGATCTTTTAGACAAAAGCTTTATCAGACCTAGTGTGTCCCCATGGGGTGCACTTGTCCTATTTGTGCGTAAGAAAAATGGTTCTTTGCGGATGTGTATTGATTACGGGTAGCTTAATAGGGTTACTTTCAAGAATAAATATCCGCTTCCTCAAATTGATGATTTATTTGATCAATTGAAAGGTGCGAGCTACTTTTCGAAGATAGACCACAGATCCGGTTATCACTAACTTAAGGTTAGGGAATGTGATATCCCCAAGACAGCCTTTTAAACCTATTACGGTCATTTTGAATTTCTAGTGATGTCTTTCGAGTTAACTAATGCTCCAGTGGCTTTCATGGATCTTATAAATCGTGTATTCTGGTCATATCTGGATTTATTTGTAATAGTGTTCCTTGATGATATTCTTATTTACTCCCAAAGTGAGAGTGATCATGCGGATCATCTCTGAATCATGTTGGAAACTCTTTGAACTCATCGATTGTATGCTAAGTTCAGTAAGTGTGAGTTCTGGCTGAACTCTGTAGCCTTCTTGGGTCATGTTGTTTCTTCCGAAGGTATTAGAGTTGATCCTCAAAAGATAGAGGCTATAAAGAGTTGGCCTAGACCTATTTCTCCTTATGATATCCAAAGTTTATTGGGTCTAGCTGGTTATTATTGTCGTTTTGTTGAAGGGTTTTCGTCTATTGCATTTCCTATGACCCGTTTGACCAAAAAAAAGTGAAGTTCCTGTGGTTCGAATCTTGCGAGAAGAGTTTTCAGGAGTTAAAGACTCGCCTCACTTCTGCCCCTGTGTTGACTTTTCCTGACGGTGTTGATGGTTTTATGGTGTATTGCTATGCTTCCACAGTCGGTTTGGGTTGTGTATTGATGAAAAAAGGCAAGGTTATAGCTTATGCTTCCAAGCAGCTAAAGCCTCACGAGAAGAATTATCCTACCGATGACCTTGAATTAGCGGTTATGGTTTTTGCTTTAAAAATCTGGAGACATTATTTGTATGGTGTCCATGTCAACGTCTTCACGGACCATAAGAGCTTGCAGTATGTATTCACCCAAAAAGAGTTGAATCTTAGGCAGAGATGATGGTTAGAACTGTTGAAAGATTATAATATGAGCATGCTATATCATCCAGGCAAGGCCAATATAGTAGCAGATGCCCTTAGTCGGAAGTCCATGGGTAGCATAGCACATGTGGAGATTGGTAAGAATGAGTTGGCCCTGAGGAATATTATTTGGCTAGATTGGGGGTTAGGTTGTTTGGTGATGCTGAGGGTAGTATAGGAGTGCAAAGCGGTTCCGAATCCTTTTTAGTTTCAGAAGGAAGGAGAAGCAAGACAGGGATCCTACCTTGGTCAGGTTAAAAGAGTCAGTTAAAGACCAAAAGATGGAGGTTTTCTCCCAAGGGGGAGATGGCATTTTGAGACTCCGAGAAAGATTATGTGTTCCTGATGTTGATAACTTGAAGTAAAGGATTATGGCGGAAGAGTATGGTATGCGATACTCCATCCATCCTGGTGGTACCAAGATATACCATGATTGCGGGAAATCTATTGGTAGAAGGGTATGAAGAGGGACATAGCAGAATTTGTGGCGAAGTGTTCCACGTGTCAACAGGTTAAAATAGAGCATCAAAGTCCCAGTGGCGTGATGCAAGAGTTTAGGATTCCTACTTAGAAGTGGGAAGAAGTGAATATGGACTTCATAGTTGGTTTGTCTCCTTCTCGTCGCCATCAAGATTTGATTTGTGTTGTCGTAGATCAGCTGAGGAAATCATCTCATTTCTTTCCTGTGCATTCATCGTATACAACTGAAGATTATGCTAGAATATATATTCGGGAACTCGCCAGACTTCATGGAATCCCTTTGGCTATTATTTCTGACAGAGGTACTCAGTTTACCTCTCAGTTTTGGAAATCTTTCCAGAAGGGTCTCGGTACCCAAATTCGTTTAATTTCTGCTTTCCATCCGCAAACAGATGGTCAGGCCGAGCGGACCATTCAGACTTTAGAAGATATGTTGAGGGCTTGTGTGCTTGATTTTAAAGGTAGTTGGGATGACCACTTAGCATTAATCAAGTTTACTTACAATAACAGTTTTCATACTACTATTGGAATGGTCCCGTTTGAAGCTTTGTATAGTAAAAGGTGCAAATCACTTATTAGTTGGTTTGAAGTTGGTGAGGCTGCCGCGACTGGACTGGATGCGGTGTTCGAGGCCATCGAGAAGGTTAAGTTAATTCGGGAAAGATTGAAAAACGCCCAAAGTCGTCAAAAAATCATACGCAGATGTAAGGAGGAAAGACCTGGAATTTGATGTTGGTGATTTAGTGTACTTGAAAGTTTCACCTATGAAAGGGGTGAAGAGATTTTGGAAGAAAGGGAAAATAAGTCCCCATTACATTGGTCCTTATAAGATTGTGGATCGCATTGGGCAGGTAGCGTATAAGGTTGAATTGCCCATTGAGTTATTAACGTCCATCCGATTTTCCATGTTTCTATGCTTAAGAAGTCTATCGGTGATTCTGTTGTGATTGATCCTTCCGAAAGCTCGGGTATTCAAGATAGTCTTTCATATGAAGAGATTCCGGTTGAGGTTTTTGACTTTCAAGTTCGTAGGCTAAGAAATAAGGAAGTTCCTTTGGTTAAAGTGCTTTGGCAAAATCAATCCGTGGAGAGTGCTACTTGGAAATCCGAAGCGGATATGCGCACCAAATATCCCCACCTATTTCCTACAAATCCTGAGCATGTCAAAGGTATCGTTCTCTTTTGATTTTATCCTTATTGCTATGTTTATCTTGGCTTGTGTGTTTTCTACGATATCCAAAAAAATCTAGAATGGAGTATATGCTTGGGCAAGATGAATTTTCTCAATATACTCGTTTTCATAGTATTCTTTACCTACCTATCAACATTCGAGGAAGAATGTTTCCAAGGGGGAGATGATGTGATGCCCCGGAAAAATTTTCCGTTACGATCTCGGACGAAAATGTATTGAATTATGTTCTTTATCGTGATTAATAATTTTTCTATGTGGAATTTCTGAATATGCGATCCGTCATCATATAGAGCATCGAATAATCTTTCCAACGATATGTGGATCATCCAAAATGGACACTTGAGCGATGAGTTATGATCATTCCGACCTAACCGTGAATAGTGGTGAACAGTAAATGTGTAGGAAAAAAAATACTGAGGCCAGGCGAATTTTAGGGTCAACTTCAAACGATCATAACTCCTTGTACATAATAATCTGGGTGAGCTACTATATATCAACAGAAAGCTTTGAAATTTCTCTTTCCAATGAAATTGGTTTCATCCAATTTATTCATTGGAGAAAAAAGTTATGATCGATCTACTTCAGCTTATCAAAACAGTCCACCAAAGGACAGATTTGACATTATTTGATTTTTAAGGGTATTTTGGTCATTCCCACTCCAATCCATCCGGATAAACCATGGATTTAAGTCCATTAAGAGAATTCAATAGCTCATTTTTCTCCAAAATTTCCTAAGGCTCAAACCCAACCCTACTACTCCAAATTTCATCCTTCTATGTCTCTTGATTGAACCGTAGAAATCTCAAATTGATTTGGGATTAGAGTTGATCATGTTAAGGGCTTCGAGAAGCATCCTTTATTTTTGTGAATAAAGCTCCGGAGTCGGAAGTTCATATTCATCTTCCATTTTTATGTATGTGGGGCTTTGAACACGATTATCCTTTCGATCTTGTGCCCGATATTTTTATTGAATTACATTGACATGAGATTTTACATGTTTTATCATGAATTGAAAATATGGCTTTATATCTTATATTATTGTCCATGAGCTATGGAATTATGTCATCCGATATGTGTATGATGTTGAGATGGAATTATGTCCAAAAAGTATTCGATTATGAGAGTATGATGATTTAATTTGTTAAGCCTTGATTTATACTATCATTCCACTGTTTTCTTATTATGAATTTATAATTGATATTGGAAATTCTATATCCCTACTATGGGTTGATGTGTCAAGTACCTTTAAATGAGAGTTGGATGGCAAATTAAGAAATGTTGATATTGAAGTTGCAATGAGTCTTGGTATTTTTCGGATGATTTTGATGAGTTAAATTGTTGAAAATATTATGTATTGAGTCTTCATATCTTTGTCCAAATGTCGAGTCGGTTATGGTTCAACGCATAGATACCTTGTTGATGTTGAGGAAGATTAAAATATTTTGAGCTAAAATCTGTTGAGTTAGGAATCCAAAAATTGATTTTTTTTTATAAATGAGAAAGAGATTTTATTTGGTCTTTTATGATAGACCCTTGGATGTTGTGTTGGATTTTCTAACGCGTTCTGAGCTTGTTGGGGAGTAGTACTTAGCACCGAGAGGGAAATTTGGTATTTCTCCAAACCTATGTGCCATCATAGGGTTGTTTGATGATGATATTATTGGCCAGAGAGCCCGATTATGATTATTGCAGTTTTAAGGTCGTACTCCCTGGCAAAGAGTATGAGGCTCCCGCCAACGGGGGTTTCAAATGTTGGTATTCCACGTAGCTCACGTGGGGTTGTCGGTTATAGGAAACTCCCTGTCTATAAGAGTCATGTATATTGAAATACCGAGTCACTCCGAGTTTTGATGTGGTAAGTCAAGTTGCCTACGATGATCTATAATGATTTATAAGGTTTTTCTCCTACATTTCCTATCTAAGATGTTATGAGTTGCATGATTCAATGTCACTCAAGCCAGGTGTGTCATTATGGTCCGTATGTACGTTTTTATGAAATTTATGATATTATTTATATTTTACATGCGCCTCCACATACTCAGTACGTATCTTGTGCTGACCCACATATTTCTCTATGGGCTACATTCTTACCATGATGTAGGTTCAGGTACTCAACCACAGCCGTGATAGTGATATCCGAGTGCCGCATCTACATTCCTTCAGTGGTGAGTCCTCATGGTTCGAGGATCAAGTTGCTAGTTTTGGTGTTGTTGTTTGGTGATCCCTTTGGTCTCTTGAGTCAGTTGGGGGTTTGTCCCAATAGCTCGTTGATTTTGCTATATAGAGGCTATGTCAGACTAGTGTATTGTTGGGTTGGTTTGTGTATAGACATTCCATATATGTACAATCTAACGATATTCCATGCCATGTGTGATGAGATATGATATGTACTTATATATATATATCCTTAGCGTAGCGTGTATGTTGTTGTGTTGGAACCCAAGGGTAGTGTTTTGGCTTAAAGGGTTAGCTTGAGGCTACGTGTAGCCTTAGGCACCGTGTGGCATCTCGGGGTGATATTTTGGGGCGTTATAGGATGTTAAAACTATTTTTCTCCATTATGAATTAGATGAAGAAATTTATCTTGAGCAGCCAGAAGGTTTTTAATTCAAGGAAAAAGAAAATTATGTTTGCAAATTAAAATAGATCTTGTATGGTTTGAAATAAGCTCCCAGGAAGTGGTACAGGAAATTTCATTCTTTTATGAGTCAGTAGGGCTTCAACAAGACTTCTTCAGACCATTGTGTTTTGGGTAAAAATTCTTTGATGATAACTTTATTATTGTGTTGCTTTATGTTGATAACATGCCTGTTGTTAGTCATAATGCTTGCAGGATTCAAAAAATGAAGCAAGATGTTATACCCCTAAAATTTCTAAATAAGCTTGTAACTATTCGTCATAGGTTTATCAGTCCAAAAAGAATTATTTCAATCATGGGTAAGTGTTCATTATCATTTAACTAGTGTTAACGTGTTTTCTATGTGAAGAATATTCATAGAAAACACTTAGAGCAAAGTTGAGCTGAAGTCATTTGATATCAATTAAATTTTAGTACTAGATCCTACAAGAGTCAATTTTAAACATGTATAACTTCTTGTATGCATTGATTTTTGGTGCTCAAGACCCATCAAATAAAAGGTAATTGAGTCCTCTTTCCAACGCGTTTAATTTCGCCTTAATCCGATACCTGAGAAAAAAGTTATGAGCATTTCCACAAGCAAACCAGTGAGGGTCTGTGATAAGAACGTGGCACGCCATGTGTGCTCTATGATAAGAGTGTGGCATGCCCTGTATACTTCATGTTAAGGGCGTGGCACGCCCATGTTCCCAGAGGCGGTAAAAATCATATTTTTCTTTAGTTTTTTACGGTAAACTAGTCATTTACATTCTAAATCATCCTATAAATAATACTAACGTGTTTACCCTCATTACATAACCCAAATATATGATTCCTCTTCTCCCAAACCCTCAAGAACACCAGTAGAGGGTTTGCTCTAAAATTCAAGCTTTCAAGGCTTAAATTCAAGCATCCTACAAAGAGAATTCAACAAGTTTAGGTATGTAGGATTTGAACAAGAATATTCTTTCATCCTTGTGCAAAAAGTTCAATTTCGACTTGAATTTAAAGAATTGATTTACTAGGGTTCATACCCAATTTTCTTATTCTTGAAGATTATAATGTTTCTACATGAATTAAGTCTTATTTAGCTCAAAAATTCATGTTTTCTTATATTTTTATCCACGTAAGTGATCTTATTCATTGAGTTGATATTTTGACATGATTTTTCTATGAGTTGATAACTGATTATGATTTTGAGCCTTATGTACTCTATTTACATGAAGTTCAAGCTTATTAGTTTAAGTTACAAAATATTACAACATGACAAGTTTCAGTTTGATCTTATGATCTCAGATAAGAGCTGAAATTCACAAGTTTCTTTATGAGTATGATTTAAACAAGAAAAGCATAGTTGATTTTCAATTTTATAAACTCGGATGCTACTTTAAGGTGAATTTCATAAGTATGAGCATACAAGTATATAATGTTGGGAGTTGAATTTAGCATCGAGATGGAAATGTAGGTTCAGATCATCCTATTTCTCAGAAATTACTTGACACCGTAGGTTAAGGGACCTCGCCAGTGAGTGTATCCTCGCCCCAATTGGACAAAGTTTAATAATTATTTCATGACAAGGTTCTATGCCGATGGAAAGGATAGAAAATCCCTCCTCAACATGGTTCAGATGTTGAACTCTATACTAGCTTACATGATTTATGTCGGTTATGAGAAGCTCCCACAGAAATAAATATTTTACAAAACTAAGTGTAATGACTCACAGTTTTTGTTCAAATATTGTTTTATGAGTTATTCTTTGTGAGATTTCATCTTTCACTTATACTTATGATCAAGCTGAGCCTTTTTACACTCAGCATGCATGTTTTTAAGCTTATGATATATATCAGTTTTTACTTATTACATTCACCCTCATATACTCAGTATATTCTAGAAGTACTAACCTCATATATGTCTGTGTGGCTATGTTATTTTATAATGTAGGTATCAATTGTAGCCCATAATATAATGGTCATGCAGTTCACAACTTTCAGTCTGTAGGTAATGAGTTCCTTTATTTGGGGACAATAGTCAATTTGTAGATTCAGTAATTCATATTTTATTCAGTTGTATTGATTAAGATAGCTAGGGATTATTTCCCATCTATCGATAGTCAGTATTAGTACAGACTTCATAGACAGTCAGTCTTTATGTATTCCGTTTTAGTCCTTTTGTATAACTAGTGTCGTAAATGTTTTTAATTAATATTGTATTAAGAAAGTTAAGCTAATGATATTTCTTCCGCTTATTATTTTTAATTTTATGTATTTTATTCAATTGATCATGAATTATGCTAGTATCATAGATTAGCGTGGAATAACTTGTGGTTATAAGCATCGCATGACGTCCATGAGGTAATCTTGGTGCATAAAACAAGAGTTGAATAAGTCTTTTTCTGTAAAAGACTTAGGGCCAGCAATTCAGATTCTTGGCCTGCAGATTGTCCATGACATAAAAGTCAAGAAGTTGTGGCTATCACAAGAGAAGTGCATTCAGAAAGTACTTTGAAGGTTCAACATGGATAATACTAAGATTTTCAATACACTTTTATCTATGTACTTCAAATTGAACACAAAATAGTGTCCTTCCAGTGACAATGAGAAGGAAGATATGAAAAAAGTTCCTTATGATTCAATTATTGGTAGTTTGATGTATGCAATGGTTTTTACAAGATCAGATATTTCTCATATTATTGGTATTGTTAGTTGTTTTCTTTCTAATTCAGGAAGAGAACATTTGAATGTTTTGAAGTGGATTATGTGATATCTTTGTGGCACTTCTAGTCTAAGTTTTAATTTTGGTATAGAAAAGTCTATTATTTGTAGTTATACTGATTCAGACAAGACTGGTGATGTTGATACTCGCAAGTCTACTTCGAGATGTTTGATTACTTTTGTAAGGGAAGTTATGTCTTGGCAATCTAGTTATATCATTTGTGTGTGTTGAAGTTGAAAGACAAATTGTACAAGATAAATTAGGCAAAGTAAGAAAGATAAAAATTTAAAAAGGCTAGAAAAAAGCACATGAAATCAGGGTCTCTCAAAGAATTGTTACTTTTACTATCTGATATAATTATGTTAAAGTGTTTCTATGTGATCTAATTAAGGGTTTAGGTATGCTAAGGGACGAAGTTTTTCCTTTTTTTAATGAACTTTTAATTTTTTAAAATTAATAATGTATTTTTTATATAATTTTAGTGTTATAATACTATTTTAATTATATTAAAAATTCATAATTAAAGATTCATAGAACTTATGTTCTTTGTCACGAGGCATATGCTTCACTTCGTGCTTCGTAAAATGTCCGTCTTACTTCGCACGCCTTTTTAAAACACTGGTTCAGAGTATACAACATATATATATAATAAATTCTCAGGGAACGTTTAGTAAAGAACAATCAAAATAAGCTTCGACTAACTTCTACACGAAAAAGAAAAAAGAAACAAAAATCGCTAAGTTTAAATTTCAAAGAATATATATCATTATTAGATGGAGAAGTTCGCACTAATAATAGTGATGAAGCTGTAATTTATAATAATCAGTTTGCATACTATACATGAAAATGAACAAATAAAAACTTCTGATAATAAGGATAAATAAAATCACATTAAAAGAAACAGAACACGAAGAGCCAATTTGAAAGTTGGCAAAATACATAATATTGATCAATTGTGTTCTCCTCAATGAAAGGCAAAAAAGAGACATATATTATGCAGCTAACAAAAACTATAAGCTAACGATAAGTCAAGTTCTTTTGGCAAATAGGAATTATGAACTTTTCGACTATGTTAATCCACTAGTGAAGTAAAAGCATGTGGAGAGAAATATTTGGTAATACCAACACAATTGTTGTGTGTCATATGTTCTATATTTGAATGTTAATTTCTTGCTTGATCATTATCCATTAGCATGTTGTGGAGGAAATTTGTTGATAAATTAGATGTCTCATAAGTTGCATCCATTCCAATTGGACCATTTTCGAGGAATTAACTTTCGTATAATCATAAGAATTTAATTGGCAGCAAGTAATTCAACAATAGAAACAAACCAAACAAATTCATCGGAGTTAGAGTTTTACGGGAACACATAATCTAATTGATCAATTGATGTAAGCAATAAGAAATAATAACATGTAGATGTATCTGCATATCAATCATTCAGTTTACAAGAGAAGAAAAAACATGAATATAAGGCCATATATTTGCATAAATCCAATGTGATATTCAAAAGGTTTTATGAGAAGATAAAGGTACAGGTAAACATTATAACGTTTGATAAGTAATCAAAGGACCTCTCATGTTCAACCGATAAACAGTTTCAAGGGTTAGTTCATGAAGGCCATTAAAAGGGAACTGGTGGTGATGCAACTATTGCTTGATCAGGAATCAACTCATCAGGAGCTGATACAACTTCAATAAATGCGACTGAGTTATTTGAAGGTATCAAAGAAATAGTCAAGCTACTTGTAGTAACACTGATTGAGTATTCCTTAAAAGGTAACTACCCTTATATCTCTTGAAGCTAAATTGTCCAACGAAATAAAATTTTTTGTAATAATTGTGATTGAGGCAAATGTTAAGTTATGACCAAGGAGTTGAAATAAATACAATTGAACCCAATGTCAACCTTTTTTATGAATTTCAAACTTGTAAGATGTTGTAGTGTGGAATATTCTAGAGGACTGATGAATTGAAAATGGAGCAGTGAAATTGGATGTTACAACAATAGAATTCTCTACACTTTCTAAAGAAACTGAAGAATGGGGTGTGTCAAGAAAAAAATTTGGCCAAGAAAGGTTACATTTTTGGAAGATCCACAAGCAATCAAATATTTATCAGCAGTAGTGAATGCAGCGGAGAAAAAAAAAAGAGGAAAAGAAACTATCCTCAATATCAATATTGTTTGGTAGAGAGTCCATATATTTTCAACTTTTTAAACTTCAAAATATCACCAAATAACAATACAACTTAAGTATTTCTTTTTCTATGGAACTACCCGCATATACCCAAGAAAAGTATCTGTGAAGAGAGCAAAGAAGTAAAATATGAAAAGAAAAATACAAGATGACATGAATTGATAATAATTTTACAACCGTTATACTAATAGTCCACCCAAAGCATATGAAAAATTAAAATTTGAAATAGCACTATCGCAAATTTTGTAGCTAACAAAGAGCCAAATCCAATCATGTATAACATGTTTATTGGATTTCTACCAAGAATATAATTCACCTGCAGGCATCATATAATATACCTCCATCAGTTTAATTTCTTTTAAAGTTGTCACATTTTCATTGTTAGTCTAATACGTAATACTCTCTACAAAAATTATTTGCTACAAATTACAATATCTAGCTTCTTGCAAAATGAATTAGCATTTTTTGAGTAACATCAATGTTGCCACAGTGAATTTCCATGCTCTTCATGTAAAGCGCATACGTAAGAAGTAGAAATGACAAAGTTGTTGAATTTTGCATATTACAAATCCCTGATTTGTACATAAGTGCACCTATAAAAAAAATTGAGGACGAAAATAATTATATAATTACTTTTTATTTTTGAAGTAGAAGATCAGAGAAAAAAACTATACATGGAGTGTATCTGACTATATTGATGGGAGATTCAGGAAACACACTGCAGATTAAATAATGCGCAAAAAAATATATGTAGCAGTGTAAACAATCGATAAGAAAATTCATGAAAAGACTTATTTGCCCTTGAAAGAAGGCATGACGACCTTCGAAAATCTTAAGAGGATTAAATGTTTTCCCCAAGTTAGCTAACACTAAAAATTGAATTCATTTCATGACAAAAAATGGTCTTTAATGTGTTTGCAGATTCCTAGTGATTCATACATAGAAACAGCAACAGAAGCATCTTTATCAAGACAAGTTATCAAACAAGGATACCTTCTTATGCATCAATAAAAAAATCTGAATTGAATTTCAGCTCTAAACACTACTAAGCAAAATATACAGACATACATGTGTGTGCCTATATGTGCATGTCTACACAAGAACATAAGACAACCCTAAACCTCAATCAACAATCAAAATAAACCATACACCTAAATTGGCTTCGAAAAGATATATTAGGATGAAAATTATAAATAATAAATTATACAAAAGCTATTATAATTAACCACATACTATCTTTTCTAAAATTTTCACCTCGATAGTGTTTTGATAACACTCAACTTACATGTAAATTTAGTGCAAGACGGTCGTCGTCAATATATTTACCCAACTTTGGAGTCGGGGTTAAATCCACAGGGAACAATGCGAGTGATGACTAAACTAGTTTGAAACTAAAGCTACAAGTTAAATTCAAACAACTGGCACGAAAAGACAAAATGGGGTTTTTTAATGATTAGCAAATAATTGTTGGTCACTTTAGTTTCAGTGTTTGTAATCAAAAGTTTATGGAAAAATCAAAATTATATTCACTAGGGGTTTTGGTACTTGACAGATGCTAAGAGTGATCCAAGATTCTCACGATGGTAGGAACAACAGATTGTCTTTATCGAAGTTATGCCTAAATGTCTCTCGACCAACTTAAGCATTTAATTACCTAATCCTCTCAGACTTAGAAAATTTATATTTACTAACCAGACTTCACCTCAGGTTAATAAACCTTGTTACAGTGTTGATTATTAAACGGGAGTTTAGTGTTTCCAAGTCCCTGTTGATAATTCACTTCCCACTATATTTAATTTCTTTCTCAAGAAAATCAAAGCAGGTGTTATCTATCATTTGCAACCAATAGAAGATAATTAAAGTCTCGGAATTATCAAGGAGTCCTATTACCTTTCGAATCTTGAACACTTAGCACCTTATCAAGACTTAACCCTAGATCCCATAATTTAGGTTAAAGGGGTTTAGCCACTCATGATGTAATGATCCAAACAACTAGATGAATTCATAATTGGAAAGATAAACTTTCCATAAGATGAATAATAACTAATGATTCTCAGATTAAATCACAATAGGAATCCCAAAGTATTGATGGATAAATCTCTTCAAAGTGAATTATTTTTCAAGCCAAGAAACTAGAGAGAAAAGTAGCAAAATAGTGTGTCCAAAAGATGTTTGGAACTCCCTTAGAAAACCCTAAACAATGATTTAAATAGTTCACCCTAATTATGGAAACAAAATCATAGAGTGTTGTAATTTTTCGAACAAGTGACGCCATTCGTGATGCCTTATCGGGATGCTGACGACTTATCATAAATGTCGTCAGCTCCTCTTCGATTTTAACATTCGTTGCCTTAGGCTGATAACAAACTGTGATGGCCCATCAACTCCTTGATGACTTATCATAAATGTCGTAACTTATCTACCTCAGCTCCCATGTTCTTCCTTAGACTGATGACAATTTTGATGACTTATCAACTCCTTGATGGCTTATCACGAAATGTCATTACAATTTTTAGCTGAGGTATATTCTCTGTCTACTACTGATGATGAAGCTGATAACTTATCATAGGGATGAAGCTGACGATGTCTACTTCTCTTCTATTTGCTTCAGATTTCAATCTTTTGCTTTCATCCTTGTTGGTTCTCTTGCATCTTGGCTTGTACTGCAAAAATCAAAGATAAAACAATCAAATACGATAAAATTTGCTTAAGACCTTGCAATTATTCTCAGTTAAAAGCCTCAAATGTGTTAGCGTCTGCTCACACATCATACTTCGGTAGAGAGCATGTTCATCCAGTTGTCTTTTACTTTCTATATACCTCGCTGAAAAAGTCATTATCGGAAGAAACTTCATAGTTTCTAGAATATTTTGTAGAACAGTGAAACTTAGTCAGAAAAAGTACAAAAAATTCACCTCTTTTGTATTATTCATCTTGTTAAGAATAACAGCGAGTAGAGTAGAGAAAGAAGAAAAGAGAGAAATATTTGAGAAGATTCAATAAAACATTTAAGAGGATTTGATGAAAATAATGCAAACAAGTAACTTTTAGTATAAACATAGCATGAAAATTGTTACAACAAGTCTTTTTAAATGATTTCATCATACACAACATTATAAGTTGATTGATCATCATCATTGTCTACAATAGGTGGTCTGATTAATATTTTTATACAGTTAAAATTCTTTGCTCTCAATAAAGCAACATATAATTAATTATAAAAAAACTGATTTACGTAGATAAATACTAATATAATTTAATGTTTGCACTTGTCCTTTATTTATAGTCATAGCAAAACACAAGCGTATTGAAAATTGTGTTCTTTTAAAAGGAACTGTACTTTTTCATCCTCTGATGATTGTAATGGTATTCTAGGTATAAATACATGTTTATTTTTGAAATTGCCACTTATAATTTTATAACTTATAACATGCATTTTAAATCACAACATACCAATCATGTTTCATTACATGAATCTTTACGAGAATTTAAATTTTTTTAAAATATAATATGACAGTTTTATTTTCAATATTAATTTATGTGGGGGTAAGCCAGGAAGGTTTATAGTGTGCAAGAAATCTTCAAATTGAATATGATCATTCGGTTCAATTATTTCATTGATAGCAATGAATATTTTAGCATTTTTTGAAAATTGAGTTACAAGTCTATTATTTATTTCATCAACAAAGTTATTTTTTGTAGTCAAGATAACTCGAGAGGTCATAAAAGAAGAATCATTAAAAGAGGCATGTAAGTTTGGATATATTACTTTGAATAGGAGATCTAATGATTCTTTTTCGATAGTGAAAGAAATAAATTGCTTTGGAATTTCTATTTTATTTGTTGATATTTATTTTTTTTCCTATTTTCAATTCTTATAAGGTATTTACAAAAAAGAGGATCAGTTTTAGCACACATATTTTTTTATAGTCTTAATTTTTCAAGTTGATTCCAAATATGGGAGTTCAATATGCTTTTAGAAATAAAGTCTTCTTCTTTTTTCACTTCGAACGACAGAAAACGTTTGTCTAAAATCACCACCGAATACTATAATTTTTTGTCAAAGAGTATGTTTGTTCCTGTTATGTCTTTCATGAGAAAATCAAACTCTTTAATCATGTTCTTTTTTGACATTGATACTTCATCCCATACTCTTAATTTTGCATCATGAATTAAAGATGAGAGGGAGACTGATATTACAGGAGGATTGCTCATCAGTATTAATTAAAATTTTGAAACGTGAATGAGCCGTTCGTTCTCCGAAAAGAATTAAGGCTGCAACACCAAAAATTATTATTACCAAAGCTATAAATCCTGTGGATATTATAGTAGCTAATAAAGCACGGTATAACAATATTAACCACTTTCTCCCTGATCATCAATACAAAAAAATCCTAATTTGTTTGTAAAAATCTTTTGAAGAATAATATCATATGCTCTTTTTTGTTTTGTGTTCAATTTCTTATACACTAATAAATCTCCTTCGTTAACGATTATGTTTCTTTCGAAGGCAATATCTTTTGCTTATGATTCTATTCTTTAGTGTAAGATATTTTTAAAAACAAGTTTATATTCATTAATATCATGTCTCATGCTATGTAATGTATCATTTATACGATTTAGAACTGAATGTTGTGCTTGTTTTAGATTTATGTTTGGTAAATTCTTGAAGTCTTCAGACATTAAATCTTCAAATTGTTTCTACATTTCTTTTGGATTATCAAGATTACATTATACTAATATTATAGTAAATAGACGACGCAAACTATAAGGCATTTGATAGATACAACGTCTAACATATATTATACCAAGTTGCTATTATGATGTAACAATCCTCTTTTTTTAGCAGATTCTTCAAATATTTCGCAAAATTTTTAACCTAATTTTTTGAAGACTCTTGTATGATTTTGGACATCTTACATTCATTAATAAAAGCCTTAAATAGTATCATTCTCCTTCTGTTGGATGACATATGACAATGCGGCCAATAATATTACCTCGATGTCTTCGTGTCCATATTTTATATTTTACCAACCAAACAAAATATTGGGAAAATTCTATATATAATAAATTAAGTTGTTTAGTATATTCATTTGTTTTGTTCATCAAGAAAAATTTTGTTAATATTATTTTCTTAATCATAAAATTATTCATAATTTTGTCTAAGTTGTCAGTGCTTTAAAAGATACAAACTGTTGGCCTTCAAGATGTAGTTGAAGATGATAAACAGTTGGAATCATTTCACTAATAGGGAATGTAAATATGCGCCATGTAGCTTCTAGAGCAGACACCCATCTAGCAGATTAATATTCATTTATTTTATCTATTTCAACATTTGTATTATTTTGTACAACAAAATAGATTTTATCGTGTCATTAACATTTATATATGTAAATATACTTGATATATTTTATATGAGAACATATTTCAACATTGATATGACAATTAAATTTACATAGTAAGTAAGAATTATAAGGAACTACTCATGAATTATCAAGAAGTTACTTCCTGATGTTCACATATTTATCAGTACTTCCTCTTCTATAAATTGCATATGAGCTTTTCCCTTGTGTTGTTCTATCCACAAAAGGTTTTGGATATTTGAATTTGCATAATCTTTAATTTGCATAATCTTTCTTCTTCGTACATGAATTTGTAGGATTTAAATAACAGCAAGAACCATTTATCATATGCTTCTTAACAAGTTTGTATAAATAAGAAACTTTTTAAGGATCAATAGGTTCAACAGAAACAATTTGATCGATATGATTCAGGGTAGAGTAGTGTGAAATCATCACTAAGAATTAAAAGAAAAAGAGCGTGTGGAAGACCACACTTCTGAAATTCAATAGTGTACATAAATGCAATACAAGGGAAAAACTCATATGCAATTTATAGAAGAAGAAATACTGATAACTATGTGAAGATTAAAAAAGAAGGACTACTGAACTCCTGCATGAACCTACTAGGCTTCTGATGCTCTATCTTAAGCTACTGACATATAGAGTACTTATCCCGTGGATGAATAGAGTAGCGTGCACCATGTGCTTTTGTAAGAATTCGCTGTCTTAAATCATCTACACCTGGGACACACAGATGACCTTGACAAAGCAGAACACCATCTCCCCCTTGGGATAAAACCTCTACTTTCTAATCCTTGACTGACTCTTTCAACTCGACAAGGCTAGGATCTCTATCTTGCTTTTCTTTTACCTCAAAAACTAGAGATGATTCTAAACTACTCTGAACCCATATGTCACTCTCTTCTGTATCGACTAAGTGAACACCTAGTCTATCAAGATGACGGAATTACTAAGCTAAATTTTTCTTATTCTCCCTAATATGAGCAACACTACCCATAGACAGTCTACTGAGAGCATCGGCCACAACGTTGGGCTTGCCCGGATGATAAAGGAACTCATGTCATAATCTTTCAAGAGCTTTAACCACCTTCTCTGATAAAGATTGAGATCTTTCTGAGAAAATAAATATTGAAGGCTCTTATGGTCTATGAACACATCTACATGAACTTCGCATAGATTATGCTTCCAAATATTTAAGGCAAATACTACGGCTGCTAACTCAAGATCATGAGTAGGGTAATTCTTCTCATGAGTTTTAAACTGTCTGGAGGCATAGGCTATGACCTTACCATACTGCATAAGGACACAACCCAAACCTACTCTAAATGCATCATAATACACCACGAACCCATCTGGACCATCTGGAAGAGCTAAGATTGGAGCTGAGGTGAGTCGAGTCTTCAACTCCTGAAAACTCCTCTCGTAAGGATCTAACCACTAAAACTTGACTTTCTTCTGAGATAATCTGGACATAGGGGATGTAATATAAAAAAATCCTTCAACAAACCGTCTGTAATATCCAGTCAAACCCATTTGATATTTAATGGAGAGATAGGGCGAGGCCTGTTTCTTGTTGTTTCGATCTCTTAAGGATCTACCCTAATGCCATCAACAGAAATGATATGACCAAGGAATGCTACTGACCTTAGCCAAAATTTACACTTACTAAATATGGTGAACAGCTGATGATCTCTGAGGGTCTAAAGTACAACTTTGAGATGGTCTGTATGATCACGCTCACTGTGGGAATAGACCAGAATATCATCTAAGAAGACTATGACAAACATGTCTAAGTACTGCTTGAACACACGTTCATCAAGTCCATGAAATCTATTGGGGCACTGCTAAGACCAAAGGACATAACTAAGAATTCAAAGTGACCATACCGAGTACAGAAAGCTATTTTTGAAATGTCACATTCTCTAACTCAAAGTTGATGGTAGCCTGATACGACGTCTATCTTAGAGAAATAGCTGGAACCCTGAAGTTGGTCAAACAAGTCATTGATTTTGGGAAGATACTACTTGTTCTTAACCATGACTTTTTTGAGCTGACGGTAATCAATGTACATTCTGAGAGAACCATCTTTCTTGTGCACGAATAAGACTGGTGCGCCCCACGGGGACACACTGGGACTGATGAATCCCTTATCTAAGAGATCCTTCAACTGCTCTTTCAATTCTCTAAGTTCTGCTGGTGTCATTCTATATGGTGGAATAGATATAGGTTGAGTATCAGGTAGAAGATCAATACTGAAGTTTATTTCCCTTTCGAAAGAAATTCTTGGAAGATCTTTGGGAAAGACATCTGAATATTTATTCAAACTGGAATTGATTCAGGACTGGGGTTTCGGAACTAGAGATATTAACATGAACAAGATGAAATACACATCCCTTGGATAGCATTTTTCTTTCCCAAAGGTAGGAAACAAGCTGACCACTAAAAGCTAAAGTACTACCCCTCCACTCTAGGATGAATTCATTTAGAAATTAAAACTATACTATTCTATTTCTACAGTCGACTGTGGCATAGCAGGAATGAAGCCAATCCATACCGAGAATGACATCAAAATCAGTCATCTCTAATTTGACTAAGTCTGCTGAAGTGACTTTCTAAAATATCATAATCGGGCAGTTTATCTATACTCGTCAGGCTATGATGGTTTTACCTACTGGGGTAGAGACTAAAAAGGGCTCTTCTAAAATTTTGAGACTAACACTGAAATCAACTGCTATATAGGGTGTAACAAAAGACAAAGAAGCTCCGGGATATAGCATAGCGTAAATATGAACATGAAAGATCTGTAACATACCAGTAACCATATTAGAAGAATTTTCCTGATCTTACTGGGATTGGAGAGCATAGAGTCTTTTTGGGTGTTGCCCACTAGTAGCACTGGAGGTGGTACCCTGCTGGTTTTGGGCGACCGAACTGAGCTACAGAATAGTTCTACTGACCATGAGGACCTGGTTGAGGACAATCTCTGACTCTGTGGCCTTTCTTGCCACATCCAAAACAAATACCACTACCAGCTTTGCAATTACCCTGATGGTGCTTGCCACAAGTCTGGCAAAGAATATAGGTGCGGGCACTGCTAACATTTCCCTGAGACTTAGAGCCTGGCGCTCTATCTTTGTTACCATCCCTGAACTTAGAAACCAGAGCACTAGATGAAGAAGGAGCTGGAACTGATGACTTAGGACAAAACTGAGAATGGTTTCCTTCTTCTGATTTGGGCTGAGCAAAGTTGAAACTACTTGTCCTTGCTCTCTTATTCTGCTTCTCCCTTATCTTAATTTTTAGATCTTTTATCTGCTGAGCATGAGTCATAATCCTGGCTAAAGTCATGTCACTCTTCAATATCGTAGACCTACACTCGTTGACCACACTATCATTCACCCCAAAAATAAACTTACTCATCTTAGACCTTCTATCTGCAACCACATGAGGGGCATATTTGGCTAATTGAGTAAACTTAAGAGAATACTTTTTCACCATCATGTTGTCCTACCTGAGGTTGATGAATTCTAACACCTTAGCTTCTCTTAGCTCTAGGGGAAAGAACCTTTCTAAGAATACGATGACAAACTTCTCCCACTCAATAGGCCCTGCATCATCTGGAATTTCTGACTTCTACTGCTTGTACTAAGTGTGAGCAACATCCTTTAACTGGTATGCATCTAGATAAACACTCTCACTAGGAGTAACCCCCATGATGTTAGTAACCTTCTAACCTGATTAATGAATTCCTGAGGGTCTTCATCTGACTTAGACCCGAGAAAGGATGGAGGATTTATTCAGGTGAAGTCTTAAATTCTGGTTGTTTCTAGATTGGCCACTGGGTTGGCCAGAATGATAGCTGGTCATTCATTCTGAGCAGCAACCGATTGAGAAAGATTAGTGAAGGCAGCCCTAAACTCTGCATGAGAAACATGTTTGCCCAAAGGTTCTTCGAGCTGAGGGGCTGACTGATTCCTATTTCTTTTTTTAGAAGGCATATTCTATAGAAGAAAGGAAGAAATAGATTAGACTGAGAGATTAGATTGAGATTATGCTCACTGGCATGACATGAATACTGAAAGAAGTAAAACTATTCATAAACATCTTATATCCGCCTGCACATAAATATGGCGTGCAACACACCCATGCACAAGACTCGATTTTTAGATTTCCTAGGACACTACTGAACCTGGCTCTGATACCTAGTTTGTAACACCCCAAAACTAGTACCCGAAATGCTACACGGTGCTCATAACCCTAAAGGACCATAAGTTAACCCATGACTGATATTTGTACTTGTATACTACATAATATACTACATAATGCAGAAACATAAAATGAAAGTCCATAAGGTTCAAAACTATAACATAATATTTGATAAAATATATCATCTGGGTGGGGTATGAAATACCCAAAACAACTGAAATAAACTATCTAAACACACTGTAGTCTGAAAAGCTACTAAAACATGACTGTCTGAATAAGGAGTTGATGGGATATGTCCCAAACTAACTCTAACTAATCAATTAATTAATGAGATAATAAAGTAAAGATTATGTCCTCAAAATATGAGGACTCACTACTAACTCTGACTGCTGAGACTGGAATGCTATTGATGCTCTGGAGCTCATATTTTGGAACCTATGGTATAAAATACCATAGCGCTAATGCGTCAGTACGATTTAATGTAATGTTATGCATGTGAGGTAGGCTAAATACAAAAGGGTTCACATGTTTAAACTATACTAACTGACTGAATAACATGAATGTGAGAATACATGCATGAATACATAGTAACTATATCTGAGATCATGATAACATAAATTTACTGGTAACTAACATGATTGATAACTAAGTTCTGATGACTGATATAACTGATAACATGAGTGAACGTATCTGAAAGTCCTAAATCTAATGGAACTAGCTGAGTTTCATACTGTTATCAGTTGACTGTATCTGACAGTCCTAAATTCTATAAAACTATCTGAGTTTTATTACTAAGAGTGAATGACTGTATCTGACAGTCTTTATTCTATAACTGGAACTGTGGGAAGTAGTCATATAACCGACATTCCCCTAATACGCCATTATGGCTGAGTTGGGGTCCAATCTGTAACCCCAATTAGAAGGGTGTCAATACTGCTCCACTGGTAAGGACAATCTGAGAGTAACCCTCATATAACAGGTAACTCCAGTGAGAACGGTGGGAACCCTCATATAACAGGTTAAGTCACCTCATCTACCCTCATATAGCAAGCTATGATCTCTTAACCTATGCTGGTTACATAGTTCTGGAATGTAAGGATTGCTTCTAAGAATCACACCCTCATATAACAGGTGAGTTCCCATCCTTGGATTTACTTGGTGCTAATTTCTACTCCCATCTAAATAGACACTGAACATGATTAATCGAACTGATTGGACTGAGTTAACTGAGTTCCATTGACTGATGGAATATTACTGAGATTACTGAGTTTTCCTGAGTCATAAGACTGACTGAATTCTACTGAACATATCTTGACTGAGAGTATCTTGAAAATATGACATTTGCTCTAGGCATAAAGCTAAATTGTTGGGTATAAGTACCCCCAAGACTCAATGGAAATAAACTGACTAAGCATGACTTTCTTGAACACATGATCAATATCATAATCCACAATTCATTCACTAAGACATTTCATCAAACACTTTCCATGCAGAAACTTGTACATAAATGGGGATTTCATATTATCATGCTAGTTGGGCACTTTTTCTTCACATAGGCATTTAATCAAACATATGGTAAACATAGTATATGTAGACAATATTATACAACAAGTAAACATCATGGTTCAACTATAATTTCATTATTTAAGGGTTTAATCATAGGTTCACATGAATCTACACCTATAATAATAAATTCCACTTAAAATATATCACCAAGCATGGATTAGAATTCAATTGGTCATTATTAACATAAACAAAAGCAAACCCAATATGGAATTCATAAAAATCCATATACTTGAATTTTGAAAAGAGATTCTTGGGCTTCATGGACAAAAGGAGTCCATGAATGAACACTATGCATACCTGGGTGAGTTATTTCTTGAAGATTTATGGAGGAAAACTTGAATTCTTGGCTTGGAATCAAGCACCTAGGGTTTCTTGTTCTTGGAAATTGATTTCTTAGAGAAACCCTAATTTGTTGTTGTAGAAAAATAATGAACTTCTGGGCTATGATTGGGTGTAATTAGGGAGTAAATCGGGTAAAAAATGACCCAAATACCCTTTTAAAAATGGCTTTAAAATTACTAAATGGGACATATAACGGTGGGTGCGGCGGTCCGTGGCTGGGTTGGTGGTCCATCGTTCTGATCGTCGCACATGGACCAGAATAGGGACTCACTGCCTTAGTAGCTATGGTCCGTCGCAAGTTAGACAGTCCGTCAACCTGTCCGTCGCACCTTATCCAAAAGATTGACTTACTACCTTAGCTGTGACGGTCTAGGCTATGGTCCATCGCTAGATTGACGGTCCGTCGTTCTGACAGTCACATTTGGGCCGTTCTGACAACTCTCGGTAAAACGTCCATAAACTTTTACTCTGATACCGGATTTGGATGAAATTGGTATCGTTGAAAAGCTAATTCAATTTCCCAATCAATAAAAATTGAAAATCTTAAAAATTCCATGGATATAAAAGTGGATTAATCTTTCAAAGAAATATTCTAACATTCTTAGGATAATTTCAAGCAAGGAAAAAGTATGGGGTATTACATTTCATTTTAACTTCCACATATGTTTCATGATTATTATTCAGTGCTCACAGTAGGTTCTAGTCATGGGTTAGCTTATGGTCCTTCGGGGTCGTAAGCACCTTGTGACGCCCAGGGTTTACTCTTGGGGTGTTACAAACTTGGTATCAGAGCTTAAGGTTCTAAAGTGTCCTAGGGATTCTGAAAGTTACATCAAGTGGAGTCTTCTACATAGGCGTATAGTACGCCATACTTATGGGAAAGAGGCTACAAGATGGTTTAGGAAAAGTTTTCCTTCTTTCAGTGTTCATATCGTGCAAATACGTAGGAGCACAAATTAAACTCTCTATCTAATTCAACTCTTCCTTTTATTTACAGAATATGCCTCCCGGGAAAACTAACAGAAGAAGAAATAAGAATCAGCCCACACCTTCGCCCATTTAGAAAGATCACCTGGATGAGTGTGTCACTCCCGCTGAGTTCAGAGCTGCCTTCACTAACTTAGCTCACTCAGTAGTAGCTCAGAATAATCAATAGGTTGTTATCCCAGCTAATCCAGTGACTATTACCGTTGCAGCTAGGATTTGGGACTTCACCCAAATGATCCCTCCTTTGTTTTCTGGATCCAAGTCTGATGAGAATCCGTAAGAGTTTTTAGACATGGTATAGAATATAACAAATATTATGGAGGTAAATTCTAGTGAGAGTGATGAGTTAGCAGTCTATCAGCTACAAGATGTAGCTAATATGCGGTTTAAGCAATGGATAGTAGATAGAGGCATAGATGTAGTGCCTATAGAATGGGAAGAGTTTGCTACTGCCTTCTTAGATAGGTTCTTTCCATTGAAGCGGGGGGAATCTAAGGTGTTGGAGTTTATTAACTTGAAGCAGGGCAACATGAGTGTGAAGGAGTATTCCCTCAAGTTTACTCAACTGGCTAGGTATGCTCCTCATGTAGTAGCTGACAACAGGTCTAGGATGAGCAAGTTTGTGTCTGAAGTATCTGATAGTGTGGTCAAAGAGTGTAGGACCGCGATGTTGATCAAAGATATAGACTTAGCAAGGTTGATGTTCCATGCACAGTAGATAGAGAAGGAAAGGACTAAAGCGAGAGAGAGAGAAAGAGTAAGAGGGCTAGAATAGGTAGTTTCAATTTTGTTCAGTCACAAAGTGGTAACCGTTCTCAGTTCAGCCAGAAGTGTTTAGCCCCATTTTTGAATTTAGCTAGTGTGCCAGTACCAAAGTTTAGGAGTAATAGTGGAGATAGGGCGCCAGGCTCCAAAACTCTGGGTAGTGTGAGTAGTGGTCGTACCCATCCATTTTGTGGAGAGTATGGTATGAATCATAAGGGTGTGCAAATCGGGTAGTTATGTGTGTTTTAGATGTGGAAAGTTAGGCCACAGAGCCAGAGAATGTCCTAAGGCTAGTCCGCGGAGTCAGCACAGTCATCCTCTAGTTTTATCAGATCGCCCGACTCAGCAGGGCGCCACCTCCAGTGCCACTAGTGGCCAATGTCAGAACAAACTTTACACACTCCAATCTCGACATGATCAGGAAAGTTCTCCTGATGCGGTTATGGATACGTTATAGGCCTTTTATATTTTTTGTATGTTTTACTAGACCACGGAGCTTCACTTTCTCTTGTAACCCCATATAGCTGTTAACTTTGGTGTCAAGCCCGAAATATTAGTAGAGCCCTTCTCAGTGTCTACCTTATAGGCAAACCCATTATAGCTAGGCGAGTACGCCGAAATTGATCGGTTATAGTATCCCAGCAACCCACTTCAGTTGATTTCAGAAAAAGAGTCGTTCAGTTTCAGTATCCCGATGAACCACTCACTGAATGAAGGGGTTGTACCTCCTCAATACTTATACACTTAGGAGTCATACGTGTTTCCATATTCCTTCTCAGAATCCTATGATAGAATATGATCTCAAATTTAAAGCATGAAACTAGGAGTTTAGCAATAGTAGTAGAGTTGGGATGGTGTTATCTAAATTTGAGCAAGTTATATATTTCATGGGACTAGTCATGTGAAAAGTGAATCAGTAGGCTTTAAGAAGTGTATACAAGAATTTAAGTTTGTTAATTCAAAACATATGTTATAGATATGATATTTATAGGCTATGATGAAAGTAATCTAGTTATTAAAGATTTGGGGATATCTATGTTATGTGTTAGAATCTAAGTTAGAATCTTTGAAGGTTGAGCTAATAGAAAGAGGAGTTGAAAATTCAGAGTTAGTCGATCATAAGTTGTTACATGATGATTGTTAGGGCTATAGAGGGCTAAGAGTAGTATCTTGAAGAAGGTACTGGCAGCAAGTTTTATATTATCAAGTGTAGTCTTTTAAGGTGAGTTTATCAATTTACACGTATTCCTATCCCTCAGATTCTAGAGTAAAGTGGCAGCAGTTTAGTTTAGAGTTTTTTATTAAGTGGTTCATAGATTTAGAATGATGTCTTTAAGCTAAGAGGGAGATGATAGGGCAAGTAACCAAGTCAAGCTCTTAGATTATAGTGGTGAGACAATGTATTATAGAACATCCATAAGGGGAAAGATGCTCGAACCATTCGTATCTTAGTTCAAAGTTTTGTACTTTAGTTATTGCAATATCTACTCATGCTTTACATGTCATCTCTATGATCATAGCTTATATTCGTGCACCTTACAGAAAATTATATACTTTCCCAATTCCTAGTATGAGGTATTCTAGTCCACTCAGCAGTATGAATCATGTCCCTCAAATTTAGAAACTCCAAACTCAGGTCATGCAGCTCACGACTCATGTACTCATGCTTTATAGTATGTTCAATTCAGTACTCATGCTATGTTCTCAATGATCAGCGAATTTCATATTTTTGTTATGTATACCTTCAAATTTAATTTCTTTGATGAATTCATGTTGTGGATACTCTATTCCTCAGGCCTCAGTTTTAGATCCTAGATATTCAGTCATAATTCATTCCATAAGTGTTCCATGCATCATCTCAGTTTACCTTAATATCTCAGCCAAGTCAGTATCATTTGAGGGATGAACTATCCCAAGAGGGAGATATCGTAATGCCCTGAGTTGTTCATGTACTAAATCTCTCATCTTTTCTTCACGAAAACAAATCTAGACGGAGGTAATGGTTATTAATAAGTTGACTCTCTCGTTCCTACCTCAGTCATATAACCATTCTCATGCCATTGTATTTATTCCAGAAATCAGTTCAGTTCATGATATTCACTTCATGTATCATGTTTCAAACTCAGTTATCATCTCATATTCCCATTCACACATGTTCATTAAATTATCTCAAGTTTTTTGGTATTCTCAGCGTAAGGTAATAATTTTTCTTTGAATCCCTCATTTCCATACTCAGTTCTAACTGCATATCATTCTTTTGTCATTCATACATTCACGAATAGTTTTGGTTTGTCATCATGTGTTAGACTCAGTCATGTAGTCACATTTCATTCAGGCATGTTCAGCATGTAATCACAGTTCCTCTATACCTCTCTGTTCAGTCAATCTCATTCGAGGATGAATATTTCCAAGGGGATATATTGTAAGAACCCACAAAAATCTTAACTCATTTCAGTCTTATGTTGCACACTAAAACGGTTTAAGACTTAGAAATATTAAACCCCTTAACTTCGATGAATTTTATTTAAATCTTGTTGGTTGTAGATTATCACTTTTTAAATTAATTCATGATCAGGGTTTTCTATAGGTCATCTCGATTGAGTTTTGGAATTTTTAGACATCGTCTGAGGCATGTTTACATGACCAAAACAGTGAACCAATGCGATCAGGACGCGTCGTATTGGCTATCGCATCGTCACCATCAATGCAATGGTCGGTCATCATGTTAGGTTGATCGACGTGGTGTGTCACCTGTCACATCACTGGACAGGTTTTTGTTTATTAAATAATGGGTTTGTCAATGCAAAAGAGTCATTTTTCACCCATCGTAACCCACCATAACACGAAATTAAGCCTTTCACAAGGCAAATTTACTCATCCTTTCATAAAATTCTCTCAAGAGCAAACCCTAGTTTATCAAGTCTAAGATCAAGTTCCAAGAAATCACCAACAATTCTCAGGAATTCAACTACTCAGGTATGTTAGATGTTTATCCTTGGGTCCCTTCCGCCCTCGGAGTCCAACAACCGTTTTTAAATTTAAGTTCTGAGATTCACATGATTTATATTGAATTTTTGCCCATGCATGTGTTGTTGTTTGAGTTTCAAGTTAAGAAAATGGATTCATGTAAAGTAAATAAAAGGGTGTGTTGGTTGATGTAGATCTCATGTCAAACCCTTGAATTGTGAATTGATTGTTGAAGTTATGATATATTAACATGTTGGCCATTCCCATGTACAAGATTATGCCTCCCAAGGGTTGACAAAATGTCTTCCTACCAGTTAGGGTAACTTACAATCAGTGTTAGTACCCGTGGCACGGTACTAATACCTTTCCAACTGGGGTTACAAGTTGGACCCCAATCAATCCATATTAAGGCATGTCGGTTAGATGATACCTCCCACAGTTTCAGTTTCAGTATTAAGTACAGAACTTAATTTAGTTCTACACGAACATGATCTTCAGTATTCAGTTATTAGAACTCAGTACGTTAGTTTCAGTCTGAACTTTTAGTTATTAGAACTCATTACTTCAGTTTCAATCTAATTCAGACACACGTTATATGCTTGGTATTGCATGTTCAATACTCGCAATAGTCCCAGTCTTGCATGTACTCTCATCCAGTTACATCATGGTATTTAGTTATTATTATACATTCACATAAACCCATGCATATTATCCTAACCTCATCTAACGTACCAGTACATTTAAAGTACTGACGCGTACTCTTCTTTGCGCTATGATGTCTCATATCATAGGTTTGGACGCTCGAGTTCCTGAACGTACTTAGCCAGATCAATCTATCAGCCGCAGCTACAGTAGTGAGCCATCATCTATCGAGGCTATGATATTTATTTAGTCATTGTATTTCTTACAGTATTTTAGTTATTTTCAGGCAACAGTTGGGAATTAGTTAGGGCCTGTCCCATCAACTCTTTTATTTCATATGTTTAGAGGCTTCATACACTTTCAATTAGCAGTTATTCCACGTATGTACTTAGTATTGATTTCAGTTTTATGAACCTTATGGTGTTTTTAGCTTTACTTCCGTATACGTTTCATGATTATTATTCAGTGCTCACAATAAGTACCAGTCATGGGTTAGTTTGTGGTCCTTTAGGGCCGTAAGCATCTTGTGACGCTCAGGGTGTACTCTCAAGGTGTTACAAGAACTTAGTTAGCAAAGTATTCAGGGAGTGAGCTCTTGAGGCATGATTGAAATAATTAATTGACATTAAGAAAATTAGCAACATTCGATTAATCAAGTAATTCTCTGTTATATAATACTGAAGCTGGATAGTTTAATTTGATCCCACGTTGTATTTTGTGTAAGAAACTATGTATTACAATTGTAAATACTTAGTGACATCGAATGATTATACTTTATACCATATTAATTCAAACTATCTTGATTGAGTAATTTGATGATGAACAAATTCATATTAATTGACTATGTTAAAGCTAATTAAATTTGAATTCGAGTCAAAAAGTCTCACAATGAAGGGATAAAGCGCTTCCCAACAAAGTTGACTAATTCTATATCCTATTATTCCACTACAAACTCCTTTAGGCATACCATACATTTCTACAAAAGGTTGATTTGAAAGTAAAGATATGCCAATAAAAGGAGACATTTTTTAAAACGAACCAAAAAAAAAACTATGAATAAATTGACACAAGAAAAGTAGTAGTACTATTTATAGAGTTTTTAAACATCTAAATTTTAATAAGGAAAAGAACATATCCAGTATAGTCCCACAAAGTAAAGATGATCCAGAAGAAAGCATATTCTTAAAAATACAACTACTCAAACAGCTATAAAGTATCAATAAACAAGGAAACAATCAGCAGTATAACAACAACAAAGAACAAAAGAACAAATCATTTCCAGATTCTTATTGATCCACAGCAAAGCTACAATACAATCCAATGACATCGATCTGCCATAGGAAAATCACAAAAGAGTGACATTTAGCAAAAACAAGAAACATTATAATATCCACATACTAAAAAAAAACTCTCACAACCACCACACATACAGTGTCAATTATTATTTTTTATTAGGATACCGCGGTGTTTGGACAACATTTTGTGTACCTACAGAATCGACTAAATTTTCACCAGCAAAAGTGCAAATAATCTTCAAAAATAATACAAAACAAAAAAAGAACAATATTTTTGTTTTCTTGAAACTGGTAACTGAAAAAAGATACAATCTTTTTAATTGGATTTGCTCTTTTTTCCACAAAAATAAAAAATTACGAGAACCTCAAGATTAATATTAACACAAAATCAGCATAACAACCATAAGTTTCCAAAAAAAAAAATACAAAAGGGATTTCTAAAAAATGCAAATCAATACGCAAAAAGAAAAATGATATTATTATGAGAGAATTTATTAGTCATAAATAGAATTCTTTCAGCTCAATTTCACTCGTCAAAGTTTCAGGCAGTCAAATTAATTATTTTTTTTATTTCATCACATTGCTAAAAATATTTATTTCATTTTAGCTATCTTATTAAATTAACTAATTTTTTATTTACAAAAGTATGATACTTCTTTTTACCCAAATTAACAGACATTCAAATCCCACGATTTCAAACAAAAACATAAAAAATGAAGAAGAATGCACAAATTTTTTTCTCACTTAATAAAGTGAAAGTCATCATAAAGAAATTATAATTAAGCACATAAAGAGCCCAAGATACCAAGCAAAGTGACTAGGATGACATAAATTAATAATAATTTTTAACCGTTCAAATTAATAGTTCAGCAGAAGCACATGAGAAATTGAAAGTGAAAAAGTAGAACTCACCATGCGAATCTCTGCAACCAAGGAAGAGTGAAATACTCCCAAATTCAACTGAGATCTAAACTTATACGTCATACATACTTGGATTTAGCGGAGATAAAGTTCTAAAATTTGATTTTGGATCATGCTGGACATGTTCATAAAACACACCCTAGCAAGAATTTTTTGTGGAGGCGGTGTGAGGCAGTTATGGAGTGTTTAATGGAAAGAAGGTGTGAGGTGGTCAGAACAATGGAGAAAATAATATAAATATCCATGAAAATAATGAATAAAAGAAAAAACGAAAAGACAGAACTATCCTTATTTTAAGCTAGCACGACGATGAACACCTACGTACTTTAAGTCACTTCTATATAGTGGTAATTACAAAAAATAACACGCAAATCGATAATTTCAAATTTCAAATTTCTAGCTAACAATAGAGATTTGTTATTTAAATTAAATTTCTCGACCGAGTGAGGAGTCATGTAATGATTGTACCAAAATAGTGAACTTATTTGCACCTTTTGGCATTGAAAATGAGATACATAAACTTTGTTGTGTCACTCTAATTTGGACGCAAGTAGGAAAGTATCAACCAAGTTAAACAAATGATTTTTTTTATATCATTAATAAAGAGTTTATAAAATTCAAGGAAATGACTTATTAAGGGACACCACGCCACTTTTGACCACCTTCGTATCAAGAAGAGAAGATAAAAAATATTATTTTCTCAGTCACATTTTGTGGGGCCTAATTTAATTGAACACGATTTTTAAAAAATAAGATTTTACTTGTTTATATTTACCATATTATCATTTTTTATCAAAAATATATTTTTAATAATTTTATTTAAAATTAAAGGAAACACATTATTTTTAATTAAGTGAAATTAATAAGAATAAAAAAGTAATTGTGCCTTTAAAAATTTATCAAATAAAAAAATGTTATTTATTTTTATACAAATCAAAAAGAAAAATAGATCCAACGGAGGAAGTAGTTGTTTTCCCCCTTCCTTTTTTAACATTTTGTTTACGCCTATGCATGAAGACGCATACAGTGGAAATAAAGAACACATTAAAGACTCTAAAGCCGTGTGATACCTGGACTTGCTTAGTTTTATGGTATTCTAACTTCATATAATGAGTCCTCAATCGCAAGTCAATTAACTCACTTGGGTAGGAATTTCTTAGACCAGTCTCTATCCAAATTTGTATGTCAACGCGAGATGGGACTGCACTTCTTGTGGAAATTTCATTTTTAATATATAGTTAAGTTGACCCCAAATTATGGGTTGAAATCATCTTAGATGAATTTCTATTTGAGATTTGAGTTTTTTGAGATGTCCCAAGTAAGTACGAATAGTTAAGAAATTTGAAATAGTATGATACTCCCTCCATTTCGTATTAATTGGTTTTAAAAAAAAATATTTATTTTGATTTAGTTATATATATTTTAAAATCAAGAGTACTTTATACATATGTTTCTCATTTTATCCTTGATAGGAATACTAAATACATCTACAGTTTTCAAAATTATTAAACGGTGTATAAATAATCTCAATTCTCAAAATCAAAATTCAATGATAATTACTGATTTCAACTATAAATACTCAATGTTATAGATTTAATGCATGAAATAGAGTAGTATGCACCAAATTTTAATGTTTAATCATTGTATTGATTATTGCACGTTAAAAGGCATACAAGGGTAAATATGTAAAATGCATCTTTATTTATTGGTTTCATAATAGGTGTGTCAAGTTCATAGATGCCAACTAATATGAAACGAGGGAGTATAAGACACATCATTCTATCCAAATGGATCCCACGGAAAACCATATACTATAACTTAAGAATGGTTAAGTAGAAAACGTAATTGATAATACCAATTTTTAAAGAATTGTCCGTTCTGATTCAACCGCTTGAGACTTGTGTCCTTAATCTTTAATTAACCCAGAATGTGGCTTGATAATAAGATTCTTGAAACTGCTTTAGGTGAACTCTATCTCTCTTCTCCCATTCCTTGGTGAATTTATATAAGTCGAGCATCATAACAAAGTTACTTTTTTGTTTACTAGTGATCAATAGTTTATAGTCTGTTAATTAAACTTGGGTTTGCTGAGGTTTGTCCCTTGATACCACCTTTAATATCCCAATCTCATGTGTTAAGTGTGTTCAAAGATTGGAAAAGTTTGAGGTACAGCTACTTTCAAGAAGTGAACCATTTTATCATGGGAGAAAATATTTCATAACCTCGGGTACTTGAGTGGAATAAATTCCTTAAGGACAAACCGTGAAGTCAGTGGACTTGTTTCTAAATTCTATTTCATTTTTATTTCTTTAAAAAGTTGATAAACATACTTGTTTCTAAATTCTATTTCATTTTTATTTCTTTAAAAAGTTGTTAAACATACTTCATTTGATAGTTCTTTTGATTATTCATTTGAGCTTATGTTTGAAGGTGTTGAGCTTCATTGTTGTTCTTGAACTTAGGTTGAAGTTTATATGGAAAACATACAAATTATGCACCCAAAATAACAATCTTAAGGAATTTTTATAATTTGTATTGTTTGGATTTTGTAGATTAAATTTTATTGCTTTATACTCTGTGTGAACTTAACAAGTGATTTGAAGACATAAAAACTTCATCATAAGTTAAAGGTCACTCGGTTAACGATAAGAAGAACATAAAAACATCATCGTTAAACTAGGAATAAGTGGTGTTTAAAGTTTTTGCAACTTTATGCTTAGTATTCCAACATACTAAAGTTGATTGTCTCTTTGTGATAGGAAAATGACTACTGAAAGTCAAGTAAAAGATGGATCGACAAGTGTAGCAGCAAATAATGTTGCTACGATAAGCCGCCAAATATTGTGCCCTCAATGGCACCAGCGGAGAAACCCAAAAAGTTTTTTAGGTGTAGACTTCAAACGCTGGCAGTAGAAAATATTTTTCTATTTGACAACATTAAGTCTTCAGAGGTTCGGTTCTGAAAGTGCTCCAGAATTGTCTAAAGATACACCAGACAAGGAGCGTTTGTTGTTATGGAGGCATGGAAACACTCGAATTTCTTATGAAAGAATTATATCCTAAGTGGCCTCCAAGATTATCTATACAATGTATACAGCGGAATGAAAACCTCGAAAGAGCTGTGGAATGCTCTAGAACGAAAGAATAAAATTGAGGATGCAGGAACTAAAAACTTCTTTATTGCAAGATTCCTTAACTAGAAGATGATTGACAGTATGACTATCATATCTCAAGTACAGGAATTGTAAGTAATCATCCATAATATCCTTGCTAAAGGTATGTATATAGTAAATACCTTATTTGAACATGTTAAGTATGTTCTCAATACTCACATGAATTTTGATTTATATTTGATTGTGAATGAGGCCTTTCAAGTAGCAGCCATAATAAAGAAGTTGCCACCTTTGTGGAAGGACTTCAAAAATTACTTAAAACACAAAAGGAAGGAGATGTAAGTCGAAGACCTCATTATGAGGTTGCGCATTGAGGAAGATTACAAAGCAGCCGAGAAGAAGTTGAAAGGAAATTTCACAATTAGTGGAGCTAACATTGTGGAAGATGACCCTAACAACTCAAAGAAACGGAAGAAAGTTGAAGAACAAAGAAATCCTCCAAAGAAGAAATTTAAGAAAAAGTGCTTTAATTATGGCAAGGCTAGCCACAAATCCATAGATTGTCAGGCCCCTGAGAAAAGCAAGAATGAGGATCAAGCCAACATGGCTGAATCCAAAAATGAAATGAATGGTCTATGTGTCATGCTTTCAGAATGCAACTTGGTGGTAAATCCTAGAGATTGATGGATAGATTCCGGTGCCACCCACCATGTCTATGCCAATAAAGAGTTGTTTGCTTCATACACTTCGACTTAAGATAAGGAGAAGATCTATATGGAAAAATCCACAACAGCAAAGGTTGAAGGGACAGGAAAATTTGTATGAAAATGATGTCAGGCAAAATGTTGACTCTCAATGACGTCCTTTATATATCGAAGTTGAGAAAGAACTTAATTTCATACCACTTCTAACCAAAAATGGATTGAAATATGAATTTATTTCAAATAAGGTTGTAATTAGCGGAGGGAAGTATAGGAAAAGGCTACCTATCAGAGGGATTGTTTAAGATGAATATAATGACTATTAAAATCAATAAAAGCTCTATTTCTTCTTACTTGCTTAAGTCTAATGAATTGTGGCATGAACGATTAGGACATGTCAATAACAAAACTTTGTAAAAACTGGTTAACTTAAAATTTTTGCGTTGTGCCCAAGCGTACACGCAAGTGTACGTGACCTCACAAGTAGTAAAGTGGCCCTTTCACAAGCCAAGTATCGATCCCACAGGGACTTTTTTTAACAACTATCTAATTTTAGTTCAACTATTAAGATTAACTAGGTACGAGAGTAACCAAAGGAGATTGAGGTTTGTAATTAAAAGTAAAGTAAACAATGAGAAAAATAAAAACTTTGGACAATCAATAGATTAAAGCCTGGGGTTAAAAAACTATGAACAATCCTATGATTCAATTGAACTCTAATGGTTAGGTTACTTATCTTGGTTATTGGCTCACAGGGTTGATTTTATGATCATGATCTCCCGACCTCTAATCACCTATCTAGCTTAGCCCCACAACTACATCGTTGAGCGGGATGTGAGGACTAAACTAAATACATTTATATTACATTCCATAATGAGCCAAATAAGGCTTCTATGTATATCCCTATCCTAGACGCAAATTCAAATTCCTTATTTCATAAAAGAATAAGAACCGTACTCTATTTATCCCCTGTTCTATTGTCTTATTCCCCCTCTCGAGTTCATAAGACAATAATAGACGTATTCTAAGGGTGAGAAGTACTTAATATAGTTAAAATAAGGATAAATAAACAACCATATGATAATAAATCAAAAACCAAATCAATTCAATGCAATCGTACTCATTTTCTCGGCCTTAACCCCGAAAAAGGGGCATTTAGCTACTAATCAACATAACCATGATCTAAATAATTGAATAGACAATCAAATCTATAAAAAGATAAATTAAAGTGAAATAAACCCTAAAAAAAATGTTGAGCAGACCCTCTCCAAATCCAAAGATGTTCAAAAGTGATTACAAGGTACACACAAAGTCCTATTTATAATAAATAAAGTTTGGTCATGTGTGAAATGGGGTCGCACAGCGTTGGGTGGTCAAGTTGAGCATGTGTTGCATCGATTTTGGTGATAAATTCAAGAATTGGTTGCACCGCACTAGTTATTTAATTCAAATAGGGGTTGCAACGCGGCTCCAACTCGATGGCTCACTGGAAATTGCAATTTCACATCCAATTTTGTCTTGTGCAATTATCTTCCATCCCAAACCTTTGCGGTGTGTTTCTACCTGATTTACAGCCTTTTAAACATCCATATATCACCATAGTCAACTCACAAAGCATCCTACATCACCATATACTATGGATTACAGCTCCAAACAACACAATATCAAGAACGATGAACTAGAAACATGAGCTAGGACTAGGCTTGCCCACTTTGATCTTTAACTTATTGTTTCGACTCTTGAATTGATTAAATTGACCCTTGGAAATTATAAACAAGTTGTTCCACACATATTTACAGAATCAAACCATTAGGAACTCATTTAACATATTATAATCCATCGAAATCAACTCGAACAGCACCTAGTTCAAGCTAGTAACACTAGTTTTCTCATTTGAACTCTAAGTGACCAAACTAAGTACAAACTTGTTTGAAAACACCTTCAAACATTGTAATCACATAATTAAACACTTATATGCTTGTTTATATTTATTCACTCATTAATCACACAAGTTATCATCAAAACAAGGCTAATAAGCTAGGATAATAATACTAAGGTGCATAAATCCACCTTAGATTACCACTCTACACCTAAAAACCTTGTTCATCCTCGAACAACTCTTTACTCTAAGAATCATAAGCTGAGGAGACTCCATACTTCTAATACAAGCTAGACTCTCAAGCTAGTACTACCATTACTGCACAAAATATAATTTTCTACACTAAGCATGTTGTAACACAATTAACGGTACAAGAATACCACTCAAAAACATCCTAGCCTCAAGAATTGACTCACCTAGTTAGCAAACTCATACATACTGTTCGATCAAAGACATCATATAATTCACACAACTATCATCAAATATAAGTCGTCACAACAAGAGAGTTACCTATAATCACTCACATAAATATAATTTATTCTACAATGGGTACAAGAATAAAATCACGCTCACTCTCCCAAGGAATTCACAAGTTACATAGGATAAACCATAGGCTTTCCCTTCGTGTAGTATTCCACTAAATCAGAATGTTAAGGCTTAAGATTAATTAGGTCTTCATGGGTGGTTGTAATGTAAGCAAGGGATGGGTATGAACTATTTTGGCCAAGAATAGTGACTATCTCCCCTGAGCATTGTATTACATTAGATTTACCTCTCATAACCAATTACACCACTTCTATCTACCCACATCTTTTTATTTTGTGCTATGTCATAAGCTCATTCTCATATACTATGGTAGGAGTATTGTCTATGCCCAACTTATTCAATTTGAATAAACTTTTATTCTTTTCATTACTCAACTCCCAACCACTACACATATTATTTTTTTTGAACAACCAATAGCTATTAGTTAGGGGCTTTAATTCACCTTTTCTTTCTAGAATTTCTTACTCTTTAACTTAATTAGATTTCACTAAAGCGCTTAGGAGCTTTGTATCAAATTAAGGTCAAATAAAGAAGGAGATTAAGATACATATCAAGCTGCCAAAGAAAAAGCTAAAGGCTCAACGAAGTTAACAAGGATTATGCACAAGGGTAGGTAAAATAGGGTATAAACATGGCTATCAAAGAAATGCCTATATTATCTCCCGAACCCACATTCTTTATTTCGCTTTGAACACACACCAGGCAAGTTCTAGACATAACATGAAACAAGAAATATACAAACAACCTCATATATACATGACACATGCTCAACTCAAGTAGTATCATTATAGACTCTTACCCAAACAATCACATAAATTAAATATTAAGAAAACAAGCACAAGAGTCATAAACATGAGCCTAGGAGTCTTAAAAGTAGAACTTCACACAATCAACATGCTTTTAAAACCAAAACACTTACATCATGAAGTCAAATATAGCATCAATAAGAATATCTCACTTATTCCTAAAACAAAAAATATTAAAATTACTCCTAAAATTAGGAATTTTCCCATCCCACACTTAAAAATCTATGTTGTCCCCAAAGTATACTTAAAAGTAGAGATAGAAATACTCTTTGGGGCCTCTAGGCCCATCTAGTAGCATCTTTACACATCAAGGGGGTCTGAGGACCCCACGCTTAGTCTTCGCCATGCTCCTTAGCTCAGGTTTTTTGGTACTCAGACTTCCCATCAACCTACAACTCAACAAAAACTAAACCTAGCGAAGTAAAAACTAAAAATACTAAAAATAAAATTTACCTTAACTTGGGTTACCTCCCAAGCAGCGCCTGATTTAGTGTCGCGGCATGACTCAATTTCTGACTCATCCATTTTTGTTCATCCTCTTCCTCCTACTTGGAATCCATATTCTTATTAATTTCTAACCTCTTGAGTGTGAACTCTCACGGTCAACAACTTTCTCATCATTAGCCTTTTCAGGTTCATCAATCTACATTGGTTTAGGCTAAGGTATTGGAGGCATAAGCTGCTTACTAAGGAAGTTTGAAGAGGTATTTTGTGGAATAAACTCCACCATCCCATATTTAGCCCCTTTAATCACAATAATCATGCCCAAATCTCTGTAATTGGATAGTGTGTTAAGTGGTTTGTACACTTTGAAAACCATTTCGTCATTGTCCAATCTCATTGTGAGCGTGCCCTCTATCATATCTATCAAAGCTCCTCCCATCGCCAAGAATGGACGTCCCAAGATGATTAGCACTCTTGGATCTTTGTGAAAATCTAAAACAATAAAGTCAGAAGGAATAATAAACTTACCAACCTTGATGAGAACATCCTCAATGATTTCTTCAGGATGGGCTGGGGTCTGATTTGCCAACTAGAGTATCACAGAGCTCAGTCTCGGCTTCCCCAAGCCCAGATTATTGAAAAAATATAAAGGCATCAAGTTGATACTTCACAATAAATCACTAAGTGTGTGGACCACCTCACTATTCCTAATTTAAACAGAAAGAGTGAACATCCCCAGGTCTTTGAGATTTGCAGGCATTTTCTGCATCACTACAGAGCTACATTCCACAGTGAGTGCTACTGTCTCAACATCCTACAACTTAACTTTGTTATTTACCATATCTTTTAAGTACTTATCATACTTGGGCATTCCCTGTAAAACATCTAAAAGAGGTAAGTTAATGTACATCTCTCTGAATATGTCAAAGAACTTCTTGAAGAATGCATCCTCCTTTGCTTTTATAAACTCTGTGGGAAAGGTGATGATGGTCTCTCCTTCACCTGTTCAACAACTTTTGCTATCTAGTACTCAAACTTTCTTGAATTTTCAGCAACTTTGTCTGCAACTGATTAGGGAATCAACTCTGCATCTGCCTCCTTAGTTTTCTTAGGAGGTTCTTTATTCAGCCACCCTTCAAAGTGATTGTCATTACTTGTTTATGAGATTAAGTATCACTTGGCAAACCACCTTGAAGCCTGGCATTTTGTGCCTGCATAATCTGACTTATTTGCAACTCCTAGCTCCTTGTAATTGCTTAGTGACTCTTTATATTTGCTGCCAATTATGCTTGAGAAGCCATAATTTATTTCAGCATCTCTTCCATATTTCTAGTGGACTCATTTCCTTATGTTTATGGTTGTTAAAACTATTGTTAGTTGTTCCATAAGGTATTTAGTGGTTGAGTCTGCCACTTTTAATTATAGGCATTACGATAATTCGACCTATGAGCATAGCCCACGAACATCACAAACTCAAGATTTACAGCATACATATCTACAGAATGACCACTATTGCCATAAACCACACACCAACTTGTAGTCTGTTGAATTTCATAAACTATGGTTGCAGGCCGTGTAACCCCCAACTTTATATTGCTTATCTGATTTTGCAGAGCAGCAAGATGAGCTGATAAGGTAGTAAAATAATCCACTTCTAACACACCTGCAACCTTTTTTGTAGTATTTCCTGAGTCATAATGCCATCAGGATTTCCTTGAGCAATCCGATTTAACAAAGTATAAAGCTCATTATACGTCAACTTCAAAGCTTGACTACATGCAGCTGAATTTAGCAAATTTTTGAGTTATAATCAAGTGCCTCAATAAAAGTGTAAGCTAATACCTCAATGGACTACTATTGATGTGGGCAGTCCCGAATAAGAGCTTTGAACCACTCCCAATCATGATATAAATTCTTATCTGGATTCTTTTTGAAGCACATAATCTCACTGCACAGTATCGCAGTCTTGCCAGAATCGAATGAAGAATTTTTGAGCTAAGTCATCCCAGGTTGTGATTGAATTTTATGGCTCAGCATTCAACCACTTATTTGCTTCCCCTAATTATGAAAAAAGAAATAGTGTTATCCTAACATAGTCAGTTGACACACCCTTAGGGATGAATGTGTCGTTGATCTCCATAAAGTTCAGCAGGTGGACTTGTGGATCTTCATGTGAAAGCCCTATAAACTGTCCAATGCTAATCAAAAGCAGCACCATGTTCTGTTTAATCTCAAAATTACCTCCAGTATTTGGTTTCTGCAAAGGGAGGGTTAAATTTATCGGAAGTGGGATTGCCACTTCTCTAACTTCCATGCGAGCTAATTGTTCTTCAGCAATAAGAGAAGAATTGTCTTGTTCCTATTGAATTTGAGAAATTTGGGGGAGAAATATTGCTTCTCTCCTTAATTAATAAAAGTGTTTCTCGGTTTCGAGGCTTAGTTTAACCAACTCTCTATACCTTGCCAGCTTGCTAGTCTGTAAACCTGTTTCCTGCAAAATCAATCCCAAGACCAAGAGTTAAGAACCAAACAAATCTAATAAGTAAAACTAAAACAAAAATGGTTGCCAATTTACAAGTCCCCGACAGCAGCGCCAAAAACTTGTTGCATCCAAGCGCATACGCAAGTGTACGTGGCCTCACAAGTAGTAAAGTGGCCCTTTCACAAGCCAAGTATCGATCCCACAGGGACTTGTTTTAACAACTATCTAATTTTATTTCAACTATTAAGATTAACTAGGTGTGAGGGTAACCAAAAAATATTGAGGTTTGTTAGTAATAGTAAAGTAAACAATGCAAAAAATAAAGACTTTGGACAATCAATAGATTAAATCCCGGGTTAAAGCACTACGAACAATCCTATGATTCAATTGAACTTCAAGGTTAGGTTACTATCTTGATTATTGGCTCACGGGGTTGATTTTATGATCATGATCTCCTGACCTCTAATCACCTATCTAGCTTAGCCCCACAACTACATCGTTGAGCAGGTATGTGAGGACTAAACTAAATGTATTTATATTTCATCCTGTAATGAGCCAAATAAGGCTTCAAGGTATATATCTATCCTAGATGTTATTCAAATTCCTTATTTCATAAAGGAATAAGAACCTTACTCTATGTATCCCGTGTTCTATCATCTTATTCCCCCTCCCGAGTTCATAAGATAATAATAGATATATTCTAAGGGTGTGCAATCCTTAAAATAGTTTTAAAAAAGTGATAAATGAAAAACCATATGATAATCAATCAAAACTAATATCAATTCAATGCAATCGTACTCATGTTCTCGGCCTTAACCCCTAAAAGGGGGTGTTTAGCTACTAATTGACATAACCATAATCCAAGTAATTGAATACATAATCAAATATATTAAAAAGCTAAATTAAAGTGAAATAAACCCTAAAATAAGTATTGATCAGCCCATATGCAAAGTCAAATATGTTCAAAAGTGATTACAATGTACAGACAAATTCCAATGTATAGTAGATGAAGTTTGGCTGTGTGTGGAATGGGGTCATGCCGCGTTGGGTGGTCAAGGTGAGCATGTTTCGAATAGAGTAGGGTGCTCAAGTAAAGAATTGGTTGTGCCTCACTGGTTGCTTAAGTCAAATATGGGTTGCAACGCGGCTCCAACTCGATGGGTCACTAGAAATTGCAATTTAACGTCCAGCATTGTCTTGTACAATTGTCTTCCATCCCAATACTTTATGGTGTATTTAAACTTTATTTCCAGCCTTTTAAACATCCATATATCACCATAGTCAACTCACAAATCATCCTAAATCATCATATACCATGGATTAAAGGTCCAAACAACACAATATCAAGAATGATGAACTAGAAACACAAGCTAAGACTACGATTGCCCACGTTGATCTTTAACTTATTGTTTGGACTCTTGACTTGTTTTAATTGACCCTTGGACATTATAAACAAGTTTTTACACACATATTTACATAATAAAACCATTAGGTACTCATTCAACACATTAGAATCCATCGAAATCAACTCGAACAACACCTAGCTCAAGCTAGTAACACTAGTTTTCTCGTTTGAACTTTAAGTGACCAAACTAAGTACAAACTTGTTTGAAAACACCTTTAAATAATGTAATAACATAACCACTTATATGCTTTCTTATATCATTATTCACTCATTAAGCACACAAGTTATCCTCTAAATATGGCTAAATAAGCTAGGATAACAACACTAAGGTGCATAAATCCTCCTCAGATCATTTTGCCCAACTTTGAGTGCAATAAATCAAAATGTCAAATATGTCTGAAATCAAAGTATGATAAGCATCCGTATAAGTCTGTTGAAAGGAATTCCAATCCCTTAGACTTGATCTACACAGACATTTGTGATATAAAGTCAACATCATCTCGTGGTGAAAAAAAGTATTTTATAACTTTTATTGATGGTTGCACTAGGTACTATTATGATTATTTTATAAATAGTAAGGATGAAGGAATATATGCTTTTAGGCAATATAAAATAGAAGTTAAAAATCAGTTAGAGAAAAAGATCAAAACATTGAGAAGTGATAGGGGTAGAGAATATGAATCTCCTTTTGCAGAAATATGTATAGAGAATAGAATTATCCATCAAACTACTATCATGTATTTATCTCAATCTAATGGGATTGAGGAAAGGAAGAACCAAACCTTAAAGGAAATAATGAATGTCTTACTTATATGTTAAGGTTTATCACAAAACTTGTCCTTACAGCTAATCGAATACTCAATAGAGCGCCACATAGTAAGACACTTTTAATTCTATATGAAAAATAGAAAGGAAGGAAACTCAACTTAAAATATTTCAAAATATAGGGGTGTCTAGCGAAGGTTTAAGTTCTTATGCCTAAGAAGGTAAAGATGGGACCCAAGACTGTGGACTACATATTCATAGGATATGCTAAAAGTAGTAAAGCATTTCAATTTTATGTTCATAAGTCCAAACATCCAGATATCAATGAAAAGATGGTAATTGAATTAGCTAATATTGAGTTCTTTGACACGTTTATCCAAGTAAAACTAGACATGAACAGTCTAAATGACCTAGAAATGAACCAAGCTAGAATGTACATAATTATGAGGATTCTATACATAGTACACATCAAAGAACGTCAAATTCATTTAGATTGGTTTTTGTAAAATTTCACCTAGAAAATGAGCTTCAAACATTTAAAGAAGCGATGTCGTCTTCAGACTCATCCTTTTGGAAAGAGGCAGCCAATAGTGAGATTGATACAATCTTAAGCAACCATACTTAGAAGTTGGTTGATCTTCCCCTAGAAAATAAACTTTTAGGTTCTAAATGATCTTTAAAAGAAAAATAAAAGCGGATGGTATAGTTATAAATACAAGGCAAGACTTGTAGTAAAAGGCTTCAAACAGAAGGAAGACTTTGATTATTTTGATGCATCTTGCATGCAACGAGGATAACATCAATTCTGATATTAGTTGCCTTGGCAGCGGTATATGGTCTTGAAATCCAGTAAATAGATGTGAAAATAGCATTCCTAAATGTAAAATTAGAGTAAAAAATTTACATGAAACAACCCTAGGGTTTTTTGGTTCCTGATAAAGAAAAGAAGGTGTGCAAACTTGTTAAGTCACTTTATGGACTAAAATAAGCACCCAAGCAGTAGCATGCAAAATTTGACCAGACCATATTGGTAAACGGGTTTAAGATAAATGTATTTACATTAAAGACACTCTAATTCACAAAGTCATTGTTTGTTTGTATGTGGATGATATGTTGATCATCAGTAAAGACATTTATAACATAAATGCTATAAAATGAATGCTTGAGAGCAAGTTTGATATGAAAGACCATAGAGTTGCAGATATGATCTTAGGAATAAGAATCCATAAAACTCCACAGGGGTTGGCGTTATCATAGTCTCGTTACATTGAAAAGGTACTTGACAAGTTTAAGTATTTGAATTTCGATATTGCCAAGACTCTATTAGATGTGAGCTTTGAACTCCAATAGAATAAAGATGAAAGTGATTCACAGTTGGACTACGCAAGAGTGTTGGGAGGTTTAATATATATCATAAATTGTACACGTCCATACATAGCATGTGCTACTAGTAAATTAAGTCGGTGCATGAGTAATCTCAATAAAATTTATTGGATGACAATGAAAATAATTTTAGGGTATATTAAATACACTTAAGACTATGCTTTGTATTATAATAAATATCCAATGGAAATTGAAGGATATAGTGATGCAAATTAGATCACCGGATCAAATAAATTAAAATCTATGAGTGGATATGTATTTACTTTAGTTGGAGGATAAGTCTCTTGGAAATCATCCAAACAGACATGTATTACCCGTTCTACAATAGAATCTAAATTTATCACATTAGATAAAGTCGGTGAAGAAGTTGAATAGCTTTGAAATTTCTTGGAAGATATTTCTTATTGGCCCAAACCATTGGCACCAGTATGTATACACTGTGATAGACAAACAATGATAAATAGGTCAGGGAGCATGATGTATAACGGTAAATCTTGTCAAAAAGATAGAGATATAATATCGTTAGAAAACTACTCTCTAGTGAAATTATCACCATTGACTATGTGAAGTCAAAGGATAATGTGTCGATTCACTTATAAAAGGTCTATCTAGAGAGGGAGTTGAGAGAACATCAAAGGAAATGGATTTACGGCCTAGGACAAGTTAGCATGGCAGTAACTCTACATAGAATACTGGAGATCCTAAGAGCTAGGTTCAAAGAGATTAAACAAAATTGTGACTGACGATTCAACATTGTCAATATACTCAACCCATTCTTATGATTTAGACAATGTTTAGGAAACAAGGATAAGGCTTATGGTGTCAGGCTTTTTGATGGTTATCTAAGTTTGGTAGATTTGACCAAAGAGTTTAATCTATAGGATTGAACGTTAGAAATTACCTATGTGAGGATAAAGTGGAAACCGCTTCAAGAAGAATGTTAGTAAAGGTCTATTCTCTACGCTCTCATGAAATTAGGATGTGTTTATGGCTGAAACAAACAAAATTGTGAGAACTATAAACAGTAAAAGGCTGGTTATGTGAAATGTGTTGTCTAGGCGTACACTAAAGTTCGACGATTCAAATATATCAAATCAACAATTGACCGAGTGCATCTGATGCATGTTGACTATGAAAATTTTAAATAAAAACCTACTTATCCAAATGCAACCAGTCTTTGCTTATTAATCATATACCGGTTCGTAAATTTTTATAAAATAGTCATTCCTCATTTATGTAGGGGATTGTTGGGTTCAATATTAGATTTGTGAATGGAAAATAAAGGGAATAATTTGGAGATAAAGTGAGCATTCACTTAAAGGAAAGTTTAGTTCTCCCACATTGGTGGGAGAAAGCAATTTTCTTGTGTTTTTATTAAGAAACACACCTACATATGAATAGTGAGGCAATAAAAAAGAGATGTCTCACGCCATCATCACCGTCGCTCGCTCAGCTCGGCTTTAGATTAGGATTTGGGTTTGGATTTGGATTTATCAAATGATCAATCGAGAGATTAATTTTTTTGGATAAAGTTTATTTGATACTTGGTCAATCGAGAGATTAATTTTTTTGGATAAAGTTTATTTGATACTTGGAAAACAAGTGAACGTTTAATCCAAAAAACTAATGGAAATATTTTTATCTATCTCAGGATGCACTTTTGGATGACATGCATGTGCATACGCAATGCACCTCGATGGGATACGACCCTGCAAGGAAGTGACATACTATTTTGAAAAAGGGGTGAGTTGCGTGTGTAGGTCAAGTGCAGACCTGGTACAGGCTAGCTCTGTGTGGTAAGTCCAGCACATAACCACTAGAATAACCAAAATATCACCTACAGCCGCAGTTCAGGTGCAGTTCCAGCACAGACCAAGCGTAGGTGACATGATTATTCAGAAATAATGCCTATTTCCATAAACCATTGCTTCCTTTTAAAGGGACACTTAATGCCTATAAATACCTGAACTTCTCCTCAAGTATATGTATAATTTTAAGAGATGAAACCATTCTTCTTGTTTTTAAAAAATCTCTTATAATCATCAATCGTTAAGTATGTTTGAACATTCTAAAAGTTTGAGGTACCGCTACTTTCAGAAAGTAAACCATTTTATCCTGGGAGGAAATATTCCATAACCTCGGGTACTTAAGGGGAATAAATTCCTTAAGGACACACCATGAAGTTGTGGACTTGGTTCTGAATTTGGTTTCATCTTTATTTCATTAAAAAGTTGATAAACATACTTCATTTGATAGTTCTTTTGATTATTCATTTGAGCTTGTGTTTGAAGGTGTTGAACTTAATTGTTGTTCTTGAATAGGTTGAAGTTTATATTGAAAACATACAGATTGTGTATCTAGAATAACACTATGTTTTGATGATGACTACAAAATACTCAAGGATCAGGCTGAAGGACAGATGTATACTTTCATATTCTGCACAGTTTTATCCTGTAGCATAATTATTGTGCAAGTTCACAGTGTACGACAATGGACACCTAGTTCAATAAAATTTCAGTCAATATTCCTACACTCCTGTAGAAATAAATGGAAGCATACTTGGAATTTAGTTTTTACATCTAATATTTTTGTAAAGGCAGCAAAAAATCTTAGGCTTAAGATCCTAAAATTTTGTTGTTCTTTAGTTTTGCTTTTCTTGAGTTATATCCTAGAAACTGATTTACTCCAGTAGTGTGAGTAAAAATTATTTTTTATTTTGTGTTTGATCTTGTATAGGTAGAGTTACCTATAATTGGTTGGCTTGAGTTATTCGACTGAGTGAATGGTGAGATAGAGTTTTCTGGAGTAGGTTTGTAATAGGGTTATTGCTTCTTAAGACTTAGATTTAAGTCCATTTTGAGTCTTTAATCAGATTCGCCTGATTATAGTGGTGCTTGAGAAAGCCTGTAAGGACAATTCATAGTTTTTCTCTCTTGAGCAAAGAGGTTTTCATGTAAATCATGTATGTCTATTTACTTAGCATTTACTTTTTTTTTCTTATTTTTAATGTCATTTATTACTTCTTAGGGACCAGGTCCCTTAGTGGTGATAAACTCTTACGATTCAACTATTGGTATCAGAGCGGTGCACTCTAAATGGTTAACCCCTAGAGTGGATCCTTGATTATGGTTGTACCAAAAAATCTAGAGGAAGGATAGACAACCACTAGAATACCTTAATTCAATGGTCAATACTATCATTGGTGGAGGACAAGAAAGCAAGATTTTATCATGGTTGAAGATAGTGAGCTATGGGATGTGATTCTTGATGGACCTCATGTTTATATGAAAGAAGTTAAGGAAGGATAAATCACCAGGATGGTTCCTAAAACTCAAAGGAGGTTAAAAAGAATTTCAATACAAAATAGCTCTTGGTCTGCGGGGTAGGACCCGATGAGTATAATCATATTTCTGCTTGTGAGAGTGCAAAGGAGATTTGGGACTATATAAGTATTGCTCGTGAGAGAACTAGTCAGGTCAAAGAATCCAAATTGGATATGCTGACCACTCAACATAAAGCCTTCCTTATGAAGAAAAGTGAAACCATTCAGGAAATGCACACCAAATTTACCTCTATCACCAATGAATTACATTATCTTGGTGAGGTTATTCTACCTAGCAAATAGGTGAGGAATATATTAGGAATTTTGCCTAAGTTATGAAAAATAAGGTTAGTGCCATTTTTGAAGGTATAGTTTTAAAAACTCTTAACATGGATGAGTTAATTGGAAACCTGAAGACTTATGAACTGAAGAAGTAGTAAGATCAAGAGAAGAAGGAGCATAAAATAGAGAAATCTTTGAATTTAAAAGCTTTAAAATCTTAGTCTAGTGAGGAAGATAAAGATGTTGCCTAGTTAGATAGAATATCCATCATGTCTATGAAGAGAAGTGGGAAGTTTCAAAAAAAGGGCAACAATAGTAGGTCAACTAATGCAGATGAACTATGTCATAAATATATCAAATGTGGACATTTCATTAAGGATTGTCCCATGCAGAATAAGGACTATCAAGAGTATCTGAAGTCAGGAGGAGACAAAGCAAAGAAAAAGGATAGGTCCCTGATAAGTCTATAAGGAAAGTTGTAGCAGATTATGTAGTAAAGCAAGCCTTATCTACCCGGGGAGACTCATCAAGTGAGTTAGGTAAATTAGAAAATCCTGAAAATACCTTTATGTTGGTAGTAGAAAATGGTGAAACCACCTATTATTCTCTCTTTGCTCTCATGACCAGATTAGATGATGATGAAGAAGAAGAAGAAGAAGAGGTAACTCCTTTTAAAATTAAGCAAAATTTGAATAATTACACTCCAAAGAAGTAAATAAAACTTACTAATATCTTAATTGACTCTCTATGTGAGCTCACTGTTGAGAAGGATCTACTTAAAGAAAAGGTAGATAATTTAGAATATGAAAAATTAGCTCTAACCATTCAGTTATCTGAGCTATGATAATATTCTTTAAGATTAACTTCTAAAAATAAGAAAATATTGAAAAAACTGAGAAAATTAGTTGAATTGACTGTAAAGGGAAAAAAGAGGCTAGTAGTTTGCAACTTGAACTTGAGGAGAAGCTGAACAACTCTCAGAGTTTCTCCTAAAGCTTTAGCGAAAAATGATGAATTAGAAAGAGACCTGGTCCGAATAAGACAATTTCTCAACAAGTCTATGAATTTGAGTACTTTCTCACAGATCCTTGATAATCTGACTACTCAATAAGCGAATAATGGTAGAGGTCTTGGCAGTAAACACAATAATCCTTTTCCCCAAGTCTCAAAGAAAGTATGTTCCTGTGGCCAACAATACTCTGTGTACCCATTGTAGAAGAGATGGTCACAAAAATTATGAGTGTCAATAAAGGCTTTGAGCGAAGATGAAATCTGATAAGTATGTTTAACAGATGTGGTAACTTAAATAGGAACTTGGTCCCTCAATAAAATTTAGGAAGGATAGACTGCCTGGCTGGACCAAGAAAGCTATGATTACTCCTTTATCTCCTTATTGGGAACTTAAACTCAAATGGGTTCCAAAATCTGACAAATGTTCTCTGAATGTATATGGGAGTAAGGAAAAGCAGTCAAAATTGGTTTATAACTAGTGGATGCTCTAAGCACATGACTAGAAGAGCTCATTATTTTCTCTCACTCAAGGCACTTCAAGGTGGAGGTGTCTCTTTTGACAATGTAAAAAAAGATTATATTCTTGGTGTTAGGTATATTGGAAAGTCTTGAAATATCTATGAGTGGTTTAAATTACAGCTTACTAAGTATGTCCCAAATTTGTGATAAAGTAAATAAAGTAAAGTTCTTATCTGATTAGTGTACTGTAACTAGTTTAAAAGTTGGGAATGTTATCCTCAGAGCCTAAAGATGCAAAACTATATATATGGCTTGTTTGAGTGCTCAAAGTGAGAATACAAATCTTTGGAAAAGAAGATTGGGCCATGTAAGTTCTTCTCTACTTAACAAGTTGATTTTCCAGGACCTGGTTCATGGAATTCCAAAGTTGCAGTTTTCAGACTCTGGGATATGTGATGCTTGTGTTAGAGGAAAATAAACTAGGTATTCATTCAAGCAGAAGAAACAAGTAAGTACATCTAGACCTCTTGAATTATTGAACATGGACTTATGTAGATTTGCAAAGGTTCAAAGTAGAGGAAGAAAGAAGTATGTTTTTGTTATTGTAGATAACTACTCTAGATTCACTTAGACTATGTTCCTGAGAACTAAGGATGAAACTTATAAATTCTTGGTAATCTTTCTAAATAAATTCATGTGAAGCTAAATATCAAAATAGCAGAAATCAAGTCTGGTCATAGAACTGAATTTGAGAATGCTAAAGTTGAAGAATTTTATGCTAAAAATGAAATTAGTCATAACTTTTTAGCTCCAAGAACTCCTCAACAAAATGGTATAGTTGAAAGGAAGAATAGGACTTTGATTGATATTGCTAGAACCATGTTGATTGATGGTGGTCTTTCTAAAAGTTTTAGACTAAAGTTGTGAACACTGATTGTTATGTTACTAATAGATGTCTGATCAGCTCTATACTCCAAAAGACTCCTTATGAACTGATATTCAACAAAAGTCCCAAACTTGATTATTTCGGATCTTTTGGTTGCAAGTGTGTTTTTCTGAATAATAGTAATGATGAGTTGGGAAAATTTTATTCCAATAGTGGTAAAGTTGTACTTGTAGGATACTCCTCAACTAGTAAAACTTATAGTATCTATAATAAAAAGACCTTGTATGCGGAGGAAAGTATGTATGTCATCTTTTGATAAAATAGGAAACGTAAAGAACACTGCAGAAAGTGACACGAATATGGAGGAACTAATTCTATTCAAAAGGATGGTTCATCAGAGCCTGAGTCTAAAGGTCAAAATATTCAAGATGATGTAGCTACTAAAAAAAGAATGAGGAGAAGAACCAGAGCTTCAACTGCAGGATCTTGTCCTTGATGAGTCCCAAGAAGGAATTCAGGATCAAAACTCTTAAGAACTTGGTCCCAGCAGAGCTCAATCAACTCTAATAAGATCAAATTGGAAGCATAAGTCATCTTACCCCTTTGAGAATCTGATTTCTTCATTTGAATTAGAATGCCAACAAGGGCATAAACAAGGAACTTTATGGTATTTTCAACTTTCATATCCCAAATTGAACCTAAAAATGTGAAGGAGGCCTTCAAAGATACTGATTAGATAAACTTTACGTAGAAAGAACTTCATCGATTTTAAAGAAGCAAAGTCTGGCACCTGGTCCACAGACCTGCTAATAGAACTATTATTGGGACAAAATGGGTGTACAGAAACAAACAAGATAAGCATAGAATTATCATTAAAAATAAAGCAAGGCTTGTTGTACAAGGATATACTCAAGAAGAAGAAATTGACTATGATGAGACTTTTGTTTCTATTGTAAGGATGGAAGCAATCAGAATTCTTATTGATTTTACTGCTTATATGGGTTTCAAGCATTTTCAAATGGATGTGAAAAGTGCCTTTTTAAATGGGAATCTGAAAAAAGAAGTTTATGTCATGCAACCTCCAGGTTTTGAATATATTGATCTTCCACATCATGTGCTGAAATTGGATAAAGCTCTTTATGGGTTGAAACAAACTCCTAGAGTGTGGCATGAAAGACTGTCAACAAGCTCCTAGAGTGTAGCATGAAAGACTGTCAAAGTTTCTTCTGAAAAATGGTTTAGAGAGGAAAATTTGACAACACCCTACTTTTGAAGTCTAGAGGAAACAACTTGTTGATTAGGCAAATATATATTGATGACAATATTTTTAGAGTAACTTCTAAGTCCCTTTGTCAAGAATTTGCTAAACTGATGGGAAGTGAATTTGAGATGAGCAGATGGGTGAGTTAAGCTTATTTCTTGGGCTGAAGATCAAGGTAACTTCTCAGGGAACCATGATTTCTCAAGAAAAATACATCAAGGAATTACTAAAGAAATTTAACATGGGCAATGCCAAGCCTATTGATACCCACATTGGAATTAGCTCCAAGATGGATATTAATGAACCTGGTCATTCGGTAAATAAGAACATGTATAGAGAGATTATTAAACCTTTACTATATCTTACTAATAGCAGACCTAATATTATGTTCAATGTGGGTATGTGTGCTAGATTTTAGGCTTGTCCAAAGGTGTCCCACTTAAAAGCTACCAAAAGAATTTTCAGATATCTAAAAGGAATAGGGGACCTGGTCCTATTCTATCCTTTTAGAGACAATTTTGATTTAATTGGGTATGTTGATGTTGACTTTGGTGGATATAAAAAGTATCTCTGGAATGACAAATTTCCTTGGTTCATTTCTCATCTCACAGAGTTCTAAAAAGTAAAATTCAGTTGCTTTATCTATAGTAGAAGTTGAATATATAGTTGCAGCTTCATGTCATGCTCAATTACTTTGGATAAAGCAGTAGCTGAAGGATTTTGGAATTGTTACTGACACTATTCCACTAATCTGTGATAATCCAAGTGCTTTAAATATGGCAAAGAACTTTGTGCATCACAAAAGGACAAACCACATTAATGTGAGGCATCATTTCTTAAGGGACGGTGTTGAAAAAGAAGCTAGTTCTATGAAGTTTTGTAAGACTGGAGATCAAGTGGTTGATATCTTCACAAAGGCTTTCCACAGGGAGCAATTTGTGAAAATAGGCTAAGACTGGGTCTAATCAAGATGAACTAACCTACCTCAGTAGATCAAATTCCTTAAATTTTTGTCTATGATTAGGGGGCAGGTATCCTTGTTTCAAACTGTGCGAATTGGTCTAACTCGGTATCATACCATTGTAGGTTTACATGCATGGTGAGCAAATCCTTAAGAAGAGATGATGAGATAGGCATTAAGTAAAGGAAATTATTTCAAGTAAGGGGGGCTTGATCGCTTCCCACAGGTTAGTATCATGATTGTCTTTCTTAAAAATTGCATAAAATAATTGTTTTGAAAAGCTGCATGTCTTTCTCGCTTGTCTGAAAGCTATCAAATTGCTTAAATGTGAAAGAGTACACCAATTGGGACCAGACACCTCTCTTGACCTTTAAGTCCAAACGTTATACCTCTTTCTCTCTTTAAAACCAAATTAAATCCTTTTTACTCTCTTATTTAATTCTAAATTCGTATTAAACACTCTTTCTTCATTTCAACAACTATCTTCATCTTCTTTAAATTCTTTTTCTTGCCTTCAAATTTCCTTCCCTAAAAATCAAAATATTTGACAAAGTCTTTTCTTCAAGCCCATCAAAGAGTCGAAACCACTTACTTCCCCACACCCTCTACAAAAAATCCTTTCTTCATTCCTCTTTCATCACCCATATCCGTAATAGAATCCACCATGATAGAAGTCTCTGAAATTATAGAATCAAACCCAAAAAGGGCCATTGTTATTGACACTAGTAAGGCATTTGGTTCACCCATATAGACTGAACTTCCAATAGATTTTACCCCCTCAGAAACCCCAAAAAATAAACATCCCCTCTAATAATCCCAAAGAACCAGGTTCCCCTACTCTATCTGAATCCAATCCTATTGTTGCTCAATTGTTCGAAGAGGATATTTCAGTCAAAAAGTCGAACCCCTTTATTAATATCTTAGCCAAAGAAGATTGGGTGATTGAAAGCTTAACTCAGTTGGATAATTCTCAAATACAGAGTATTGTAGATATGGAAGAAAATCTATTTACTTTTGGTACAACCCCTGCAACCACTAATCAAGATGATATTATTATGTAACCTTCTATAGAGAAAAGGGGATAATGATGTACCTATGAGATGGAATAAGCAGAGGCAAAAAGAAAATAGAGGCAAGGAGAAAATTGATGAACCTGTTAAAGTGGTTAAGACCTACACTACTATAAGTATGGAAAAGATGTTATTGGGAGGTGCCATAAAAGTAAACAAGTTGGCCACAATTAAGAGTAGAAGGCTGGAAAAAAAATTGTGGTAGATAAAGAACATGTGGAGGTAATCGATGTGAGATAAAGAGAGGGGGACATTGATGTTGATATTGCTACAACAACAGGGATGAGGAAAAAAGAAAGTTCAAGAAGAAAGGAGAACCAGGTCCTCTCAAGAAAAAATAAAATCTATCAGTCCAAAGAAATTTATTATTGTGGAAAGGAAAGTGCCTGAGGTACCTGGTCCCTCAAAAGATAACTTGTCAGGAGAAGAATCTGAAAGTGGCTCCAAAAGAAGAAAAGTACAAAAAGAAGCACAAGCCTTGTCAAGAGAAGAAAGAAATGAGATTTTGAAATGTCAAAAAAATCCCTTCTTAACGGGTATTTGATTTTAGATTATATGAACAGCCTGGAATGATAAAACTAGTGGAGTATGTGAGACATCAGGGTTGGTTGTATCTCTTTGAGGAACCAGTTCCTTTTATGTTTGAGAAAAAAGTAAAGGAATTCTTTTACCCCTTGAAGTTTGCAGAGTATGGGTTGAGTTTGTCTTCTCTAGTCCAAGGGAAGAAAGTAAAGCTGGATGAGGAGACTCTAGGAAAGATTCTGTATATTTTCATCATTGGAGTCATCAATAAAAAATCAACAACCAATAGTAGAATTCATGCAAAATGCCTTCAAGGTGGGAAGGACTTCTACTGGATGTGTGAGAAAGAAATTCTTGGAGAGTGAATTTCAGTTAGTATTTGAGTTTGTGAATAAGGTGGTATTGCCTAGATCAGAAAAGAGAACTGCAGCCTCTGAAGTTGATTTTTTTATGATGGAATTTTTAAGCAAGTTTGAATTTGTTAGTATGACATCCTTAATGTTGAACACATGTACAAGATTGTGCATGTTAAAGAGGGAAAGCAAGGAATATCATATTGGTACTTTCTGAACAGAGTGTTCAGTCATTTTAAGGTTTCTTATAAGAAGGATACACCTAAAACTGTAAAGCAAATGTTCACTCTGAACACACTAATTGAAAATGAGTGTATTGAGGGACTGGTGAGGACCATGTCTCAAGTGTCAGAATTAATTGTTGCCCCAGAAAAGTTAAGCATGGAGGTGGATAAAATGAGAATAGCACTGGCTACAAAGGAAGCAGAGATTACACACCTCAAGATAAGGAATTATCAATTGTATTTAGAAGGACCTGGTGCCTCAGAGGAACTGAAGGCTGAAAATGAAGAATTGAGGGAACAGGTTACTACTTTAACAGGAGAGGTTAAAGAGTTGAATGCAGAAATTAAAGACCTCATCAAGTAGCTTCTAAAAACTCACTCTACTAAGGGTGTAAAAATAGAGATGCTTCTGAGATCTCTTGCCCGCAAATATCCACCCTCTTAAGCCCCCCTCCCCCCTCTTTGTTATGCCATCTCCTTAAGTCATTTCTTTTGTTGTTCCTGTGGCTGATCAGGATTAGTTCTTTATGTTTTTTCAGAAATTGTATTGTATGGTACCTATCGTGATCATAATATGAGTGGAACCTTTATTTGTGTCTATCATTTATATCTCTTTTATAATTGTTCATTCATGTTAGTATTGTCTCAATACCCATGAATTAATTTATTTGTGCTAATTGATCAACTTGATTTACTATTTTTACTTTTTTATGATCCCAAAATAAGGGAAATGATTTCACTATAGGCAGGTATTAGTGAGAACCTGATCTCTAATGTAAGAATCATAAAATGAGTTATTGATAGGGGAATTTGAAATGAAACTTGAATTCTTGTGGATATGCTGAAGTAAGGGAGAATTTGAGAGCTCTTTATAGAATATAGTTTGTCATCATAAAAAAGGAGGAAATTTTTGTTCTATGTTTTGATGATGACTACGAAATACTCCGGGACCAGGTTTGGTATATGCTTTGCTGAAGGACATTGTATATTGTTGCATTCTGCACAGTTTTTTCCTGTTGTATAATTACTGTGCAGGTGCACAGTGTACAACAATGGAGACCTGGTCCAATCAAATTTTAGCCAAAATTTCTAATCTATTATTAACTATAGTTATTTTTCAAAACATTGAATCTATTATATTTAAAGAGTAATACAGTAAAATTCTCAATCTATTTTTTGCTCCTTAAGGATGTGTCGAGTCTATTACTTATCTACTCTTTCCTTTACATACCCTAAATAATTCATAAATAAAAAGAATGTTTACTAATTTATGCTTAAACTCTTTTTAATGCATTCTTTTTATTTGTCTTATTCATCATTACCAAAACTAACAACGGAGAAACTCTTTTGGAACTTTACAATATTTATACTTTAAGAGAAATTAATTTTAAGACCAAAATAAGAAAAAAATTAATCAATTATATTTTGGTTTGTAAATTGACAAATAATTTGGAACAATTAGATATAGCAATGTGAATAAGTAATACTTTCTTTGTTCCTTTTTAATTGCTTCTTTTTTTTTAGAGTCAAACGATACAAATTTTCATTAATATTTTAAGATGTATTTTTTGAACAAATTGAAAAAAGAAAAATTATAATTTATAATATTTTTTATGTAGTTTTTAAATATAAAAATTTTAATTCGAAAAAAAAAATTAATTTAATTTAGTTTTGAAATTTAATTAAATTGACTCACGAAAAATAAGGAAATCAACTAAAAATGAATGAAGAAAGTATGAGATGTAGGGACATACTGAACAAGTAAAAATGAACGTATAGAGTAAAAGTTGTAGTAATTTACAAAAAGGGAGGAAACTGTAACTTCAAAATGTTGTCCAAACTGCATTATGTGATATTGAGATTTCGCTAAATAAAACATGCATTACGGAAGTTTGTTAGGAATACCAATTAGCACGTCATCAAAAGATGATATGCATGAATGCATTCACATGGGAAGCATCACTGATCCACACGATATTATGATTATCTTGATGATTAAGTTCAAAATAGAACCCAACATTAGGAGTAACCATCATATTAATTGTTTGAATACACTTTTCCTTATAGGAATTACTCTCTTCGTCCCAAATTGAGATGATATATTGATTAAGAAAAATAATTAAATAACGTGTCTAGTTTATCATAATACCTTTATTAAATGATATTTACATTTTAATTTGAAGAAAAAGTAATTAATGCAAAGGGTAAACATAAAGAAAAAAAATTTGTCTCTTCTTGATTAATAGAAAAAGACAAGTAAAATGAGAAATTAAATTAAAAAATTTGGGACGAATAATTTGGGACGGAGAGAGTATATAGATTATGGCCACAATAATTTGGCCCAAATTTGACCACAAATAATAAAAAGTCCACAATATCCTTGCATTAAATTTTGCATTGTTTCCTCAAAACTTTTCCCTTCAAATTAAAACTAGCCTTTTCCGATTTCCCGAACTCCTTGAATTACCAAAATAAAATTTCTTTGGCAGTTAAGAAAAATAAAAAATCTTTTGGTGTATCTCTTTTATATTTTGTATTGAGACGAATGAAAAATCTTTGACAATCCATTCTTTAATTTATATTTTTTTTACACAATTTAGTTTTTAAAAATTATAGTTTAGTTGATTAAAAAAGTCTGCTCTTAGTAAAAAACACTTTTGTAATTTCATATTACTATATGATACAAATTATGTTCTGAATACATACAAAAATCCTCCACCCAGTTATGTTAAAGAACATACGAAGAGTACCTATAAAAAATTATTTTTTCGCTTAAAATAACTCTCATATTGAAAGAAACAATTAAACTTCACGTTAATAATAACTATAAAAACATTTTGCTTACTTAAAATTGTACTTAATTACTTAGCAATACAAATTAGAATAGCAATTAAGCATGGATTTAAAAATTTATAATTGAATTTTTTTTAAATATAACCGAGTAAATAAAATCATATCCAGATTATCAATGACTAGTGTCCTATACATACAATAAATGGTTTTCAAGAAAAAATTTTATATAATTTTTGAGATTAGATATTTTAAATGAAATTAACCGACAATGAGACGTTTATAACTATACCTAGAAAAACGCATTAATTTTTTTATATTATATAGTTCCAAACAAGAATATTATGTGTGTATATGGCTCGTGTTAGCACAGGTCCAATATATTCTTTTTATCTCAATTTAGCATAAATAAAATGTAGATAATCAATTATAAAAATAATTTAAGTTTTTAATTATTCTGATTTATAATATTTTTTCTTCTCATTCAATTTAAGTACTGTTGATATAATTTCTAGAATCAGCCAAATATTTGTATTTAGAAAAAAATAAGTTGTTAATTATGTGATTTACAATGTTTTTGACATAATTTTTCAATAATATATAAATATTCTCTCCATCTCAATTTATGTGCCGCAAATAAAATTTCGACAGTCAATTTTTATAGTTTTCATATATATTTTTATATTAAGTTCTTAATTATTGTGATTTATAATATTTTTTATCTCATTTTCAAATAATATATGTATTTTATGTCTTCCTCTGTCCCATCCCAATTTATTTGCATTAATATAATTTCGATAGTGAACCAATATTTTTATGTTGACATATCATTTTGTGTCTATTTACCTTTTTTATGAATTATTATTAATTTTTCAATGCTTAGATGACCATAATAATTAATTAAGGATGATATAGTAAAATCACGATGAAAACAGCGACTCACGCATGTTTTAAGTGACTTATAATAACTAATTAGAAGTAATATAGCAAAATTACTATAAAAATACTTGTGAAAAAAATTTAAGTGTACCTCATATAGTAAAATTACGGTTGAAGTAACTGAAACAAACATGTCAAAAATATTTATTTTACTTGTTTGTATTAAATACTATTATTTTTTAATACGTAAGTGACTTTTAATAATTAATTAAGAGTGATACGATAAAATTACGATTGAAGCAATTGAAATAAGCATGTCGTCTTGTTGCCTACTTCAGCTGGTGAACTCCCTCTATCAAAATTACTTTAAAAAAATAGCTGTGAAAAAAATTAAGAGGGTCTCATATAAGTCATCAACTTAATTTAATATATCAAAAGTTAATTTTTATTTTATGTCTATTTTATCCTTTTTATTAAATATTATTAATTTTTTAATACTTAAATGACTTAAAGTAAATAACTAAGGGAGATACAGTAAAATGATAGTTGAAGCAGCTGAAACAGATATGTCATAAATGTCTATTCTATTTTTTAATTAAATATTATTAATTTTTTAATATGTAAATGACTTATAATATTTAATTAGGGGTGATATAATAAAATTACAATTGAAGCAACTGAAGTAGACATGTCATAAATATCTATTTTATGCTTTTATTAAATATTATTAATTTTCTAATACATAAATGACTTATAATAATTAATTAGGGGTGATATAGTAAAATCACATTTAAAGCAGCTAAAGCAGACATGTCGATCTCGTGCCTTCTTCAGCACTCAAACTCCCTCTTATATATATATATATATATATATATATATATATATATATATATATATATCACCATCTTAACTAAGGCTAAAAAATTTCAGTTCTTTCGACATTACTAGGCAAGAGGATTTTTAAAAAGAATATAAATAACTCAATATCTAATTATCAGTAAATATTCAAAAATAGATATACTTTATTTTGGATACTATTTTAAATCACATCATTTTTAATTTATACATAATTAGGATCTTACATTTTTAAACATTATTCATTTAATATAGTACTGAAGGACACAGTTAAACTTCAAGTTTAGTAATAGTATAAATAAATATTTTTTTATAATTAAAAATATACTAATCACTTAAAATTACACAATTTAGTAAAATTTATGATTTCTATCAGTGTCCACATCTATCATGCATGTCAAAGCACTTTGAGTTTTGACTAACGTTCTTGAAATATGTTTAAACTATATTAAAAAACTATGTAAATGTGTAGTTTGAGTTTATTTAAACATTATAACTAATAGAAGAGAAATATAAGTAATTATTTTCAAGTTATCAAATCGGCGTAATATTAAGTGTGCAAGACTATAACATTAATATGTAACTCTCTTGTATTGTTATTAACTCGGTCGATACTTATGAACTATGTGAATTCTGTGATTTTTATAATATATCGATATCTATCATGTCTAAAGTATTTTGAATTTTGGCTGTTGAAATATTTTCAAATTATATAGAAAATTATCTAAGATAGTAGAATAAATTTATTTTACACAATTAATAAAATTACTTAATTAAAGGTCATATTAATAACAAATATAAGTAACGATTCACAAGTTATTACATCAACGTAACTTAGAGGCATAAAACTGCAACATTAATATGTCACTCGCTTAGATGGATGATAACTATGGTCAGTGCTTGTGAATTATATGATTTTAAATATTTTTTAATGTATCAACTATATTTAAAGTGTTTTGAATTTTGACTGTCATTATTTAAATATTTTACATTTAAAAAAATTATTTAAATATAATAATCAATAAAAAATACTCAATTAAAGGTCATATTAATAACAAATATAAGTAATTTTTCGCAAGTTATCAAATTGGAGTACACCACAAATTACAACATTGCATCTCTTTTGAATTGTATTTAACTAAGGTCTACACTTATGAACTATATAATTTTTATGACCTCTGTAATGTAATTTCTCTATCATGTCTAAAGTATTTTAAGTTTTGAATATTGTTATTGAAATAATATTTCAGGTTATTAGAAATTTATTTAAATATATGAGATTTACTTAAACATAATAGTTAATGAAATTGCTTAATTAAAAGTCATATTAATAACAAAAAATAATTAAGAAAAGTAATTTATGACAAATCTTTCATACGAGTTTTTTCATGCATATAACATAATTGATGAATAAGTCTTTATTAAATAATTTATTAAGGAATGTGCCAAGTCAATAAGGGTCAATTAAAATAAAACGGAGGGAGTAATAGAGAATTTTAAATTTGGAAAGGGAGGAGTTAAAAAGTCCAAAAAGAAACCAGTTCATGGTGTGAATGTTCAATGGCATCACATTGTTGGCTGAATATTAAATTTGTGCATGGTGTGAATATTGAATTTGTAATATATATTTTTAATTATTATGTAAACTTCATTCAATTATAAAATTTATTGTTCAATTTTTACTATTGTTATTATTTCAATTTATTTTACTGAAAAGTCATTCAAGTCAAAAAAATTATAACATAAAAGTAAATTTTTTCTTAATTTTTTGTCACTTAAAAATCGTTCAACTTTGATCAAGTTAACTAGCATAGTTTCACAATTTTCATACATCTCAATTATTTTTTAAAAAATTATGAAAATAAAAATTAGAATTAATTACTCATGAAAAATATTGGTTCAGTTTCATAATAATTTAAAAAAGAAGACATAGGAAGAGTAAAAGTGGTAGAGAAAATTATATACATGAATATTAATTGCTTGGCATGTGAAATTTACTCTTATCCTTTTGTCATTAAAAGAATACTCTCGCATAAATATAACTTGATATGTCTCTGACATAATAAAATTACTGTAATAATACTAACTTTTTAGATACAATGAATTACCTCAAGCAAAATATTATAACTAAATAAGTATATTTGTTTCAAGTTCTAAAAAAATTGTGACAATTGTTAAATTTTTGTTTCAAGTTTCATAACTATTTGTTATAGCGAAATGGTTTTAGGTAGAATTTTGTGGCTAATAATAATTTTTTACCATGACTGAAAATTTATAGTATCAATACTAAAAACTAAAAAAGATCACATTTGAGAGTGATATATTATATCATGTCTATATTGGACAATATATATTATAAAATCAAACAACACCGATCAAAGATAATTAGATGTGTTAATCATTTGATTTGGTTTGATCATGCCGAATTTTACTAGTACATTTAGAATATAGTTTAGATAAATAAGTGGTTATAATGTAATTTGATTTGATTCAATCTTAATAGGCCTTACTAGTAAATTTGAGATATAATTAAAATAAATAAGTAATTATATTATAATTACTTTCAAATTTCTATTTATAACGAATATAAACAAAATTTTATCACGTCCCACTCAAGCTTCATCTTGATCAAGTGTTTTGGCAATTGTTATTTTATTGAAAATTTTGAACCTCATTTATCGAAACAATGCTTGTATGATTTACTGTTAAATTAAATTAATTAATAATCATTACAAATGTATTTATAATTAGTTGAGTCAAGGACTAATAATTGAACATAATTATCATATAAATGTATTTGTACAATAATTTATATATAAATAAATAAAAGATTAAATTTAGTTATTTTTTATTAACTAATTATAACATTTTAATTTTACTTTAGACTTGTTTCATCGAAAAAAAAATATCTTTATTGATCCAGTATAATTAGTGTTGCTAATGATGCGATTCAATTTTATAGCTTGTAAGTTTCAAATATAATTTTAAAAAATAAATGATTATATTAAATTTGATGAACTAATTATAAAGAAACAAAATTTAAATATGTTTCACTCAAGCTATATCCTAATCAAGTGTTTAAAGAATTATCATTTGATTAGAGGTTTTTATTATTCGGCGCAATTCAAATTTACATGATCTTATTTGTAAGCTTCAAATACAATTTGAATAAGTAAATTATTATATTTAATTATTTTATTAATTAATATACTCAATCTAAAGAAAATTTTACAAATTCTCACTAATTATATGAAGATAGATACAAATTATTTGTCAGGGATAAAATCACTAACTATAAGTATATTTTTTGTACAAAATAATAAACTTTCATAGCAATAAGTTTAAATTCTTAGAGTCATGGACCATGTGAAATTTGTAAATAAATTGTAGTCACATCTATTTCTACGAATGTTACCGAAAAAAAATATTGTGATTAAATTATTTGGTAAAATAAATTTTCACATTTAACTCTGACTTATTTTGTTAATATGTCTATCTATAGAAAAATGTAAAGTAACAATATTTTAAGCATGCAAAAACATATTATTATTAAAACTCTATATTCATACAATAGTTTTCATATTCATTAAAAAAAATCATGAAATCAAACTAGCGTGATAAAATAATTTATTAAATTTCTCAAAAAATGTGCAAAGTATAAACTATACATAATTAAAAGTTGAACTAGTATTAGACTACTTCAAACATAAGAAAAAGTATAACTAACAACAAATAAATAAATTTTTATTAATTAATTTTTGTTTTGTTAATTACATATCATTATATTTGATAATTATTTAATTATGTAATTGTCAATTAAGAATTAAGAAATTAAATAATTTAAAATAAAATATATAAATTATTCATTCTCATGTATTAGAATAATTTTAATGTATTAGAAAATAGTAATAAACAAGTAATGATAAAATTTCAAATTTAGGATGAAAGGGGTCTTTTTACCATTGTGGTCAATTTTGGGCATAATTTTGTAGCCAAAAGAAAATTTTTTTTTTCAAATATTTGAGCGTTTAACTTTTTAAAAATTACATAAATACACAACTTATCTTTTCAATATTACAAAAACTTTCAACTCCCTAAACATATTACAAAAACCTCAATATATACACAAAATACTATGTATATGTTGGCTATGTTATGTATATTAATAGAGAGAGAGAGTAAAGTAATTAAAAAGTGGGAGAGAGTGTAATTACTTCTAAAAAGGTTGGTATTTATGTTATTTATACTTTAATTTTAGATTGATCTATTCTTACCGTGTTAATTAGTGAGATACCCCTTCTAGCTGAGATTTTCATCATAATCGAAAAGGGTGAAAATTATTTTCACCCCCAACTTTGCTTTAAAAATCACCCCCCCCCCCCCCGCACATGCGCGCGTATCTCCTCAACATTGAATAATAATCATACTCCTCCATTTATCTTATGTAGTGTTCATTTTGTCGTTGTAATGTTAATTCTATGTTTGTATAATATTTCTCCATATTATATGTGATATATATTTTTTAACTTAGGTATTTAACATTTTATTTAAGTTTATTTACATTATAAGTAAAATATATTTTTCATAAATTTGTCACAAAATTTAATGTTATTTCTTAAGATCGTTGTTTCAATATTGTATGTATTAAAGAGTCATTTGGTGTGAGGTGTAACTATAAAAATTTGAGGATAAATTCATGATCATGTTATCCTGCGTCTGGTTAGAGGTATTAGTTAGTCTCAAAATTATTTATCCCACCTATTATACCACAGTGATGGAATAAGTTATCACTTATACATGTTGGTACAATTTATTTCGAAATAACTAATTTCAAAATAATTTGTTCTCAACCAAGCCACCTCTAAGTGTGTCCTTATATATGTACATACACGTGCATATATATTTTTATTTTTCACCGCTCTCTTACTACATGCGTTTCATATTACTTGGCTTTTGTTGACATGACACAATCCTTAAGAATTTGTTTATTTAGAAACGTATTTTACTGAATTAACCTTATTAATGATATTTTGAAACTTTAAATTTGACTACATTGCAACTTTATGTGGTTACTTAATAATAAGCATAAAAAAATATAATACAATTCTCTTGATTTAATAAACTTTGTTTGCCCAGAAGATAATGTTCATATTTTTATATGAATTTTAAAAAGAATAAAAATATGATGATTTTAAGGATTTAAAAAAAAATTGACGATGTTAGAGTACAATAGGTATTTTAAAATTCAATTAGGATAAAAGAAAGAATATGATTATTGTTCAAAGCTGAGGGAAGAGTTTGATTTTTTAGATAAAGTTGGGGGAGGAAAAATAATATTCACCTTAATCCAAAATAAGGAATTTTTTCAAAGTTTAAGAGTACCTAATTATTTTTTTATATTTATCTTTTATTTTAATAATTTTTTTTAACTATTTTACATTTTCTAGGAAAGAATCTAAAGTATAATATTGAAAAGTTATCCTTTGATCAATATCCTTGAATTTTTTTTAAATGATTATGTTGTGTCCCAACAATTCGAATATATTGAATTAAAATAAATAGTAATTAAGAAAATATTGAAAAAATGAAAATATGTTTTGACAAAAAAACTCTTATAGACCTATTAAATAGGTCTTCTGAAAAAATTTATTCCCTTTTTAAAAGTTTATTTGTCTTACTTTTTTTAAAAAATTTAGAATGTTTTTTTAAAAATTTTTAATTTTAACTTCCCGCGACATGTATAGTATAAGGTTACATAATTAAGTGCTTCATCCACTCATCTTTACTTTTCGGATTTGACTCCTCTCCATTTTCATTCTTTCCATTTTTTTCAAGTTGCTATCTTGATTGATGACATATAACATAATTCAAATTGAATGAGTAAGATTTAATTATTCTAAAATAAATTTCTAATCATAATTTAGATAATAAATAAATTATATATTTAATTTAATAACATGTTATCTTGTTCATAAAAATAACAACAAAAATCTTTTCTTCCTAATTTTTTCCTACGTAAGGTCCATCTTTTAGTTTCTATTTAAATTAACCTTTTTATTGCATTTTTGAAACTTTCTCTATAATGACTACCAGCTATTTTTAAAAAAATAAAAAAAATAGGCAAAATAAAATAGAAGAGTTGATAATTTCCCTATTATATTTCATCTATGTCCCTCCCATTTTATTTCACCTATTTTAAAGAAAATAAAAGAGACAACTATTAAGGAAAAAGTTTCAAAAAGAAAACAGGCAAATAAAAAAATTATTTTAGAATATGAGAGCACAATATTTCTTTCATTTTCTCCCTATTTTATTTCACCTTTTTTAAAAGAAACTAAAATATCTAATTTTTTAAGAAAAAGTTCCAAAAAAGGTGATAACAAATTAATCTAGAATAGAAGAGCTGATTATTTCTCCTACTTTATTTCACCTATTCTTTAAAAAAATAAAATAGCTAATTATTAAAGAAAAAGCTTCAAAAAATAGATAATAAAAAAATTAATTTACAAAGAAATTAAAAGATGAAATTCTTGCGTAGGAAAAGAAAGTAGAAAGAGAAAACATTTTGTTGTTTTATTTATGGACATATTGCTAGGATTGTGGGATTACAATATTTTTTTAAATTAGATATATAATGTATATATTATCTAAACTATAGTTAAAAATTTACTTTAAAATAATTAGATATTACCCATTTAATTTGAATTATGTCATATGTCGCCAATCAAGATAGGAACTTGGGGAAAATGGAGAGAGTAGAAATGAAGAGGAGCCAAATCCTTACTTTTTGATCAACTTAAAATAATTGTCCAACTTTACTTGTCCAGTTTGAAGAATCAAGAAATAATTTTTCATTTTACATTTATTTAATATTTATTAGTATTAATTATAATTATTACCTAATGTCTTTCTTAAACGATTAAATTTTTATTTTTAAAAAATGTGTTAATTAAATATAAATAAATAAAATAAATTAAGGAAGTAGCATTTTGATCCATCATATAACATGTTTTTAATTTTAAATTTTAATTTATTTATTTTTAAATTAAGATCAAACAAATAAATTGAAACCATATAGAATAGAAGAGGATATATAAATGGATCGAGTCGTTTATATAAGTTCTTGTTGTCATTAATGAAAACTACATGCATTTACGTAAACACGTTAAAGCTCTTTGAAATTTGAATGTATGTAACTGGGCCATTAAATGCAACTTTACACGGGAAACTATGCTAGTACAACTTAATCCAACGAACCTAACAAATCTTTTTCCATTTCGGGTGTGTTTGGCAACAAGATAGCTTTAGCACGGGAAACTATGCTAAAGCAACTTAATCGAAATGTTTATATTCGTTCTTGATGTCATTAGTGAAAAAAGGCCACAATAGAAAAAGTTATCTTCACACTATGATCTAGTTAATTTTTAAGCATTTTAAATTTATTTTTTATTATTAATAAAGAAGTAATACTATTATTTCAAGAATCTATATCTATAATTTATAATTTATAATTTATAATATATATTTATAATATATTAAAAGTGTGAAGATCTTTATAAAAGTGATTATTAAAACACTTTGCAATAGACTAAGGAAGAATTTCGGTCTCGTTCTCGTATAGTTGAGAAAGGCTTCATTTAGGAGCGAGATTGTCATCCAACTAATCGTCTTTTTGCTATATTCTAATAATTTTTAAAATTTAAGAATTCATAAAAATTTAGTTATTAAATCTTTCCTTATTTGAGTTATGTACCTAAAATTTAGGATTCTTTTGGAAAAATATTTTATCAATATCTGTCAAGTTTCTCAAGAAATTTTACCAAAATTCATACATATGGATATAGTGGAAAAAGAAGAATTTTTTTTTTTTTAAAAAAGTAAATGTTTTTAGAAAAGTAATAATACTAATATAGGTTATGTAATTTTTTTTTAGTTACGAGTAGCATTCTTGTTGGCAATAGTGTAAAACTATTAAAAAAAAAAAAAGAAAGGAAAATTGACATCTTTCCCCTAGCAGTACCTAACATTTTTATAGTTAGTACATTGAACATAGTCCTAAAATTTTCAATGTAATCTTCCTTTTTTTTTTAAATACTAATTTAATCACACGATGTCTTACACGTGTAACGTTTGATTATTTAAAATTAAATAATTTTATTTATTGCGGAGATTTTTAATAAAGTGTAAAAATTCAAATCACTTTTCAAACACCTTTCACACTTTAATTTAATAATGTAAATATAAACATATACACATATATTTTTCAATTCCAAGTGGTTAATGGATTATCACTTTTGCGTTTGCATACCTCTTTCCCTTGTTGCCACAGATTAAGAGAGACGCATCAATTTAAATCATATTTGTGTTACAATTATTTTATATATATATATTTAAAATCTTTCCGTATTTTTAAAATCAAATCTTTACAAATTTATTGATTACATTCTATTACGTACTTAAAACATTTAAAAATATGAAACTTTTTAATTTTTTCTTATTCTAATAGTTTTATATTTATTTTTAGATTTTTCAAATTTTCTTAAAATCAAATTTAGTTGATTTAGAATTCTTAAACTAATAGAAAAAGTATCTGTTATTATTAATTTTGATGACTTCTAATAAGGAAAGATTTTACCATAAATATATTTAATTAATTTTTAACTCTTCAATTTGAAAAAAGATATAGAAATTCTTATGTCTTCTAATAAGGAAAAGTTTTTACCATAAATATATTTAATTAATTTTTAACTCTTAAATATTAGGAACAAATAGTGAAAAAGACCATTTTGTTTAAAGCAAGGAGTTTAATGAAGGGCAAAAAGTTCAATTTACTTTTCTATGTTCTTCACACTTTTAATAGATTATAGATTATAGATGTAAAAGTGTTACTATTTTATATTTTTAAATCAATTAAAATACTACCTTATATAATTATTTACTTATTCAAAAGAAGTAAAACTCCTAATATTTAGTACACTTCTAATTAATTAAAATACTAAAATACTACCTCATATAATTCTATATAAGTAACTCTTTGCTAATAAAGATTTAGCTCTTAATAATAGACTACGTGTTTTTTTCCTTGTTCGTTTGCTTTTTAATTTGGTTTTAATTCAACTTATTTTTCTTCCTTTTGCATACAATTAGTTCTAATATTTTTTGTGTTCTTTCAGCTGAAATTTTTTATCAAAAAAAGAGAAGAACTATGCGACGTTGTCAAGGAATGAAGTGGATCAAATAATGATAATCAATTGCTATATTGGCTAAAAATCAAAGGTTATGCTTCTTAGTATAATGCGTAGGATTTGTATATAACACTCAATTGATGATATCTACGTTCTTATTTGCTTTGGACCTAAAGTTCTTCTTTTTCTTCTTTTTTCTCCATGAATTGAGAGCAGAAGAAGAAAAATTAATTTTTGAAAAAGAAAGGCGAAAAAAAGACTATCATTGCTACGTCCAAAGAATCACACTTACAAATTGATAATTTTTATTCCGAATTTCTTAACTTTATTTTCTATAATTTTCATTGTCATTTCCCTGAGACGGGGGACCGGGTGCATCAGAGTAGGTTGCCGCTTGGTTGTCAATGAACGCTGCTTCTTCTGCCAAATCTGAAAACTAAGACTTGGATTCGCTAATCCCACATGTCTCTCTTATCGTAAGAGTTGATAATCCACTTCTTTTATCAATGGAAATAGCTTAGCCGGCTTGCGCTACTCCTTTCTTTTTCTCCCTTGTCCGCTGCTCTGCTATAAGCCAAAATAAGGCCAGACGCAGGCCTAAAACTCAATCTATCTGCTATGGACTATTTTCTAAAGTTCAATCGATCGAAGACCTTCTTTTATTCGATTCCACTTCTTAAAGTCACTCTTTCTCTGAGGCGGCTCGCCCATCTCTTCTTAAGAGGTTAGAGGAGGGTCTAGACAAAGAGCTAGTAAGAACGTCACCAAGATGTAGCCTTTCCATATAGAAATTCTTCCCTAGGCAGGGGTTTTATTAATGCTTTTGTGGAAGGTTGAACCCAACGAGCAAAATAAAATGGAGCGAGTAGTATCAAGCTACGTCTTCTTATTCAGATATTGGTCTTTTCCGCTTGAGATAACTCTTACGGGGGCATCCGAGCGTAGGGATCAATTCGTATAGGGATTTTTCTCATTCTTTATATAGGAAGGTTGACCTTTTACTTAAGCGTCAAAGGGACTTTGCTTCTTCTTAACGACTAAATAATTATAAAGATTCGAAAGACTCCAACCAAAGGCCAATTGGACTAAGGTTTTTCTATAAAATAGGCTCATCCCACTGCTAACCGCTAAGCTAATTCTACTGTCGAGCTAGAACATCTTCTCACTCGGGTCACTAAAGATCAAGAGTCTGGACTCGCTGTGTCATTCTAAAAGATATGAAATAGCTAGATGCAATTGTCCCTGAGGCCATTGACAACTAGACTTTGATGTTAGAGATTGATACACAAAATATTCTAGAAATCAACCCTCAAACAACAATAGCTAGATTGTTAGGGTATGGCCGCGTGGTGATAGTAAAAGAACAAAGCGTCTTTTATAAATCCCATCTACGCGTAAAAAAAAGCAAAAAAAATAATAATGATTATAGTGGTCCAACCTCAACCAACTCTTATACATCCTAATAGATACAATTCTATTAGGTCATCTATCACGGTTTTTTAGTAGCTCTGATCCACCAGAGCAGTAATAATTGTTTCAGCTGAAGCTGCGACAAGCGTAGCTATTCTGAAGTTCTAGTTAGAAAGAGGAGTTGGTAATCTTATCCCTCTTAGTGGTCTTACAATAGAGTGGGTGATCCTCATGCAGTCATCTATGAGTTGAAGCAGGAACAAAGAATCAATATAAGGTGAAAGAACCTTCTTTCATTTGAATTTTCTGTTTCACTAGTCGGCATCTAACTTCACTCTTGAATTTGCGGGATTGGAAGCCTACTTTCTAAAGAAGGCCCTACAACATATAAAGTCTGTGGAACTACGCTTAGCTGCAGTGTTAAGCTCATATCCTCGGCCTCTTTCTTAAAAAGAAACTATGTTTGATAAGGCGAATAAAGACTCATCTTCTTTCATATCATATGTGTCAGAAGCATCAAATGATGTTTTATGAGGTGGGGGAATCCTAATCCAATGCTTAGAACGGTGACAAAATGATGTTATGTTCCTGGAGAGTGCTCCCTTAGGAGTTATGTTCTCGGAGTTCTATCCCTGGTCTTTTCACATTCCACGAAACCAGAAGCATAAAAGATGGGATCTAACATTTTAGAAGAAAGTCTTTCTCTTTATTGATGTCGAACTTTATCTGCCTTATAGCGATGAAAAGATATTCCCTTAGTCTTTGCCCAGCTCTTCTTCCAGGGAAATAATATTTGATAGCGCTCTTGCCCGACTTTTCGTGATTTGTGGCCTTAAGAGAATCAGGAGATATTTAATAGTTTGGGTCGAGCATCTAATCTTGTTAAGAGTTTTCCTTTCAGACATTATTCTCCGAATGGACAAAGAGCAGGAAGTAAAGTACCCGCCTCTAGGAGGGAAGTTCAGGGGTTAGAGTGTGCCTGATTCATATGCAGTTTCCTTTCTGAAAGATGCCCAATCAAGAAGGATGTGCCACCATGCCCGATGGGCAAGAAGCTAGAGCAGTTAAGGAGGGTTATATTGGGTGATCGTATCCGAACTTGAAAGACTTTTCGCGAAATCAGAATCATATATTATAAGTAGTTGTTGGTCTAATTTTGGTTTTTGTTCAATATGATAACATGCTTTATGATTGACATGTAAATTATTTGTGATACTTAGCTAAAGTTATATTTATTTTATTTTTAAAAATTATTTAATAAAATATTCAAGTTAGTCCTTATTGATTTAGGTAATAACATAATTTGTAAGAGAATTCAATGAGTAGTAAATGTATACAAAAAAAAAAAAAAATTATTGTGTGTACACGTCTACATCTACAATATAAATATATGTATAATTACTTAGTCCTATTTCTACTAGAAACTTAATAGTTTCTAGGCAATCATTTTAAATAATTTTTGAAGATAAATTGAATTAGATTAACTTAATATTTTAAAATTATAATTATAATATTTAAAAACTATATGACAAGTATTATTAGTCACACTTTTTCTCATGTTAATATGATAAAAAAATATATTTTTAGATATTTTTTAAGTTAACGTAATTTAAATCTTAAAAAGGAAAGAAAATCAAAAAAAATCTGAAAAAGTGAGTTCTACATATTTTTATTATCATTAAAAATGAGAGGGTTTAAATATTTTTATTAATTATTTATTTTAATCGAAGTAGAGTCGTATATAGTATCTAACTCTGATTTGAAGATAACTAATGTTTTTATGTGAATTTGGTTATAATATAAATCGAAGCGTCTATTAAGTAATTTTAACTAAAATTAGGAGTATCCATACACGTGCAAAGCATGTATACTAAACTAGTATTTAATATAATTTATAAAAATAGCACTCCTTCTGTTCGATTTTACTTATTGTACTAATTTTTTAATTGAATTTTTATTTTTACTTGTTATTTTTGACATATCAAAGGAAAATATATTTTTTATTTTACTCTTAATATTAATAATATCTTTTCTAATTAATTTTAAAATATAATATAAATATTATTTAATAGAAATATTATGATAAATTAATATTTTATTAATTATTTTGTCTTAATGAATATTATTAATTCAAAATGTGACAAATAGAAAGGACATAGGTGGAATGGGATTGAGAGTGAGGGTGCGAGGGTGGTGGGGGATGGGACGATCAAAGAGGTTCGAATTGAGGATGTTGAATGGGGTATATAGTAGGGGTATGCAAAAATCGAACCGACCGATAAACCGAATCGATAAAAATTTTATTGGGTCAACGATTTTTTATTGGTTTTATAAAAAAAAATTATTGGGTAAACGGTTCGATTTCAGTTTTAGTTTATTGAGTTATCGGTCAATAAGTATACACTATATTATTGTTTTATCCCTGTTTATGTTCTATACATAAATCTCTCTCTATATATAGATAGATAGATATGTGTATGTATATATATTATATGCACTACTTATTCATAATTCAGTGATTCATAAAGTATTAACCTATTCAGGGCAACAAATACATAATATAAAGTTCGGCTATTATCGCATTGAAAAACTTGAAGCATTTATAGCTCCCAACAATTAGGGTTTAATTTTTTTTCTAACTAACATTCAGTTTAAGTTTAAAGATTCTTGTAAATTAAAATGCTTTGCGTAGGATTTTGGCGGTAACTAAGATTTCATTTTTTTTATGTTAGTTGTTAGTATTTTTATTTTATAAGTATTTTCTTATTGGTTAAATAAAAAACTGAACCGTTAAGGATCAAAAATCAATAAAACGAAACCGATAAGAAAATATCTTATTGATTGGTAATTGCTTTTACATATTTAAAAATTAAAAATCGATAAATCAAACTAATAACACATAAAATTAAACCAAATCGATCGATACACACCCCAGTACATAGGGATTAGGGAGGAGATGATAAACTTAAATTGCCACTTATTTTTTTTTCTAAAAACGTTAATGTTTAAATATTTTACACAAAAAATCTAACAATATTTTCTAAAAAAATATTTTCAATCCTACCAAACACACTAAACAAACATTTCACACTTAAGGTGGGAAGGGCCTTTCTGTCATTTCATTACCCCGCGTCAACATTGGCGTCTTATAATACTTTTATCACATTACACTCCTACTAAAACCATCACACCTAAGATCCCCTTTTCCACCGAAACCATCAAGAACCTTCCTTCTCTCCCTCTTCTTCCTTGAACTTTCCACCCTCCGTATATATATCCTTATCTCTTCCCTCTCTTTTCCATATAATACCCATTAATTTCTCTTTACAGACACTATTGTTACTATGGATGACAATAGCCCAAATTTGCTTCATGATCCATTTGTGGTTGACTCATCCAAAGGAGGCTATGCATTAAGCGGCAAGATTATGTTAAGCGCTATTGTTATCTTATTCGCTGTTGTTGTTTTCATGGTAGGTCTTCATTTATATGCTCGTTGGTACCTTCTAAGTCAACGCCGCCGTGAACTCCTTCGCCGCCGTAGCAGGGCCCACCATCGCCGCACCCATATTGTCTTCTACGTTGATAACCCTAATTCCGGTATGTCAGATGCGAACCGGGGTTTGGAACCGGCAGTTCTCAATTCCTTACCGGCTTTTTCCTACTCCGACAAGACTCACCCTGAACCGCTGGAATGTGCCGTTTGTTTATCAGAATTTGAAGAGAATGAAAAGGGTCGGGCTTTACCCCAGTGCAATCACTCTTTTCATTTGGAATGTATTGATATGTGGTTCCATTCTCATTCTACTTGCCCTCTCTGTCGGTCTCCGGTAGAGCCAGTTTCCGACCAACGGGAGAGTACCCCGGTTGAGGTGGCAGTGACGGTGAATGAACAGACTGAACCGGGTTCAAGTTCCGGTTTATGCAACTCTTGTCAGCACGGGGAGGTGAATAGTAGTGTTAGTACGACGCCGTTAGGTGGACGGCGAAAAGGATTGGATCTTACAGGAGTAAGAATAGAAGTTCCTAGGAGAAACGAGTTAGAAGACGAGTTGGAAATGGGACTCAGACTGAGTTCACCAGCGAGTCAATCAAGATCACCCGCTGCTCGTTTATTGTCTTTGAGAAGAATACTCAGCATGAACAGAAAAACACCCACTGGAACAAGCAATTCCCCTGGTGTTGCAACAAGTTGTGCCGCCGATTTCGATTTAGAAAGCGGTGGTAGCGGAACAATCCAAGCCGCAGAAACAGCCTCCCCATCTAATTACTGTTCACCTCGATCACATATTGGCAACGTTCATAGAGCATCACATAATTCACAACTCAGTGAATGAGAAACTTGGGCACAGATACCTAGGTAAACATAAAGAGGAGTTAATATGAAAAATATCACGCCCATAGCGTGATTAGAGGAACGTTGAATTTTGGCAAGTAAAAGACAGAAAGACGAGAATGACTTGACTGTCAGATAACTCATATTGGATGTCCTATTACACATGTCAGTTTGATGTGGGACCTGATGGTGTGACATGGCAGTAATGGAATGGAAGAATTCCTTTTTTTTACGCATTCATGGTAGACTTGGGCCTTAAAATTGAGGAATGTTTGACTTATGAATATGTATTATGAGAGAAATCTGCAACTTGTAAAGCATTACGTGCAAGTCAATTTCAATGTTCTATTTCTAAATTCGTTGAATTCTTTTTCTCTATGCTAAATTATTTGAACTATATATGTAGTTGGTAAATTGAATATTCAAGCGTTAGAAAATTACAATTCAATTTGGCATTTCCCTAGTCTTTGTTCAACTCCACATCTCCATGCTTTTATTAATTACGTAAGTAGGAAACTAAAGGAAAAGAAAAGGCAAACAGATGTTCTTCGTGGGAATGCAAATGTATTTCTCGATCAATTTGATTATTAAGAAGAGATAAGTTTTGATTTATAAATATTCATGAATTTATTGAGACTTTAAAGATTATTGATCTCTTTGTGAAGGATTTGAAGATCATTGATCTCTTTGTGAATATTTCGTGAATTTGTGGGATACTGGAGATGCCTCCTTAAGGGAATATTTGTCTTTTTATATATGCCAGGGTTTAGGGTAAACTAGATTCTAAGAACTTTAATAAAATTTGAATTCTTTTTGTAGAGTCCTACAAATTTTAAATGTCTACAAATGTCTCCTACTTCAAGGCTTGTCGAAGTGTAGACTTGATGACGATTCTTGAAGTTCCCATAGAACTTCCATCTTGATGCATCTACAGATTTGTAGATACGTCTACAGATTTGCAGATATGCTTTATGAGAGGAGATGAAGGGCAGATTTGGTCCCACTAGGCGTGTCAATTTGTTTCCAACATAATTTAATTCATGAAAAATAAATTTTAACCACAAATAAAAATATGAAGAAACAATAATTTTATTGATCAAGAATATGGGTACAAATCTGTTCCTCCCTTGATTCTTCTCTCTTGATTTTCTCTATAATTCGAGGGCCGTTAGTGGCTTATTTATCGAATGTAGGAATATTTGGATTTGATCTTCATAAAAGGAGGTTTTGTGGATCTTTTTGATGTATTTCTTGATGTATTTGACTATCAGGATTTTCTCTATAATTCGAGGACTGTCAGTAGCGTATTTATCGAACGTATGAATAGTTGAACTTCTCCATAATTCGAGGGCCGTTAGTGACGTATTTATCCAATGTAGGAATATTTGGATTTGATCTCCATGAAAGGAGGTTTTTTGGATCTTCTTGATGTATTTGATTATTAAGAAGAGAGGATTTTGTTCTATAAATATTTCATGAATTTATTGGGACTTTGAAGATCGTTGATCTCTTTGTGAATACCCCGTGAATTTACGAGATACTGGAGATGCTTCCTTAAGGGAATATTTACCCCTTTATATAGGCATAATTCAGGGTTTAGGGTAAACTAGACTCTAAGAACTCTAACAAAATTTGAATTCTTTTTGTAGAGTCCCACAAATTTTAGATGTTTATGTAACTGAACTCAGAATGAAATTACAAGCGCCTACGTACCTCAGTAAAGAGGATCAAGTCACAACGTAGTTCTGGGTGAGTGTTTTTTTTTCTTCATCCTAACTTTTGCCTAGGTAGCCTATTTCGAGATTTTCAACCTAGCGAAATTTTTTTCTTTTTGAGCCATACACAGTTTATACTCTTGCAGGCTAAGAGTGGACATGTAGTTTATACTCGTGCCTTACGTAGTGTCATCTTCCTTCAAGGATAGTACTTCTTCATGAACTTTGCATTGATACAGCCAATTTTTACTCCATCTGCATCGACAAACTTGTAAGCACCATTTGTATATGCATCTTGTACAACATATGGTCCATCCCACTTTGAGGTGAATTTGCCCTCAGATTTACGAAAAGTAATAACGGGTCTTCTTACTGTAAGAACTTGATCTCCAGCTTGGAATTATCTCAAGCAAACTCTTTTGTTGAAAGATCGAGATAGACGATCTTGGTTACATTCAAGATTTTGTTGAGCCTCCAGCCTCTTCTCATCAAGAGCTTTTAACTCCGCAAGATGCAACTTAGTATTTTCTTTATCGGTGAGCCTTTCTTGAATAACCAGTCTTAAGAAGGTATTTGATGCTCAAGTGGCAGGACTTCTTCAACTCCAAAAGCAAGTGAGTATGGGTTGCTTGCATTGGTGTACGGTAAGTCGTTCTATATGCCCATAAAGTTTCTTCCATTCGTTCATGCTAGTCTCGTTTGGATTTAGAGACAACTTTCTTTAATAAGTTGCATAAAGTCTTATTGAATGCTTTGACTAAACCATTGGCGGCAATATGGTACACAGAAGACTTGCACTATTTGAAGCCAAAGAGTTCACAAATCTTATTCATCAGCTTGTTATCAAACGACTTTTCGTTGTCGGTTATTATATATTGAGGGATTCTAAAGCGGTAGATGATATTCACTCGGATGAAATTCGCAACATTCTCCTTCTTTACTTCTTTGAGAGCAACAACTTCGGCCCATTTTTAGAAGTAATCTGTTGCAGCCAAGATGTATAAGTGTCCACCAGAAGATTTTGGTAGTGGACCAACAACATCCATTCCCCAAGCATTGAATGGACAAGATGCTACAGTTGGGTGTAGTACTTCGCAGGTTGATGAATAAAATTCGCATGGAATTGACAAGCTTTGTATCTTCTAGCATATTCCAAACAATCTTTCACCATCATTGGCCAATAGAATCCCATCCTTTTAATATGAAAATGGAGCTTCGGTCCAGACTGATGCGACCCACAAACCCCTGAGTGCTCTTCTTGTAAAGCTTGAATTGCTTCTTCCTCTCCCAGACATCGCAAGAGTATTCCTTCAAATGATCTTCTGTATAACGTGTCTTTATAGTAAAGGAAGTGAGGTGCGCAACGATGAATGTCAGTCCTTCTCCTTGGATCCTCTAGAAGTATCTCATAACATAAGTAATCAATGATAGGTTGTCGCCAATATTCTTTTACAGCTTCAGACACAACAACGAGGTATTCAACCTTAGTTTCTACACCCTCATTTGACGGCGATACCACCCATTCTTGGTGAATAGTAACTTGCATCTGATTTGGAAGAGTCAAGGTTCAGACCAAATCATCTAGGGCATCGGCTTGCTTATTTTCTCTCCTTGGCACATGTTGGAGGGTTTATTCTCCAAGCCACCCCATTATCTTCTGTGCATAATCATGATATGGTCGTAGTTCAGGATTTCTGACTTCATAGCTTCCCAAAAGCTGCTTGATCATCAATTGGGAGTCACCAAAGACTTGTAATTGGAGTTGTTTCATGTCAACTACCATTTCAAGTCCAAGTATTAACGTTTGATATTTAATAACATTATTAGAGCAACTGTTTGTTAGGGTAAAAGAGTATGGGATGCCCTCTTCTTGTGGAGTGACGAACACCATAACGACACCAGCTCTATCTCGATGTACGGCACCAGCTCTATCTCGATGTGCGGCACCATCAAAATACATCTTCTATGGGGGTCTAGCTTCAATAACCATTGTATCTTCATCGAAAAGTTCATCGCTCAGACCTCAATCATTAGGTATCGGGTGGTTTGCCAAGAAGTCAGCCAATGTTTGTCCCTTTACAGACTTTTGGGGAACATACACAATCTCAAACTATTGAAATTGAAGGTACCATCTTACAAGTCGGTCACTAAGGACTGGTTTCAATATTCCAAACTTGATGGGATTTGCCCTAGACACAAAATGTACAACATAAGCTTGAAAGTAGTGTTTCATTTTTTGAATTGAGAAGGCCAATGCCAAACACAACTTTTTGATTGGAGAATACTTTAGCTCATTCGGCGTCATCATTCTGCTCAAATAGTAAAGAGAGTTTCTTTGCCTTCACTATTTTCTTGAGTCGGAAGTGCTCCAACTAACCTCTTTTGTGCTCCGATGTAGAGTATCAATGGTTTCCCCGGTATGGGTGCCGCAAGAACTAGTGGCTTCATTAAGTATGATTTGATACTCTCAAAGGCATTACTATAAGCTTGGTCCTATTCGAAGGGAGTGTCTTTCTTCATGAGATGGCTAAATGGTTGACATTTTCCATCCAGGTTTGAGATGAACCTCCTTAAAAATGCTACCCTTCTTTGAAGGTTTTTTAACTCATAAATGTTTCGAGCCTCGAGCATCTTCAAAATTACACCAAACTTAGCTTGGTCAATTTTAATTCCTCGGTGTCGCACAATGAATCCAAGAAACTTTTTGGAAGTAACTCCAAAGGCACATTTCAATGTAGGGATACATATCGGTTGCTTCGGTTCGTTTTTGAAAATTATTGATTTTACGTATTCATTATCGGTTTGTATATATGCTAAACCATTAAAGAACCGTTAAGATATCGAATTATCGATTATCAATTTTTCATTGTTATCGATTCGGTTATCGGGTGAACCGTTAATACTTGTTGTTGTTACTGGAAATATCTTGAAATCAGACATGGTTATTAGTCATGTTATTTCTCCATTGAGTGGAATTTGAAACAGACTCCTACCAACCAGGAAGGAAACTAGAAACGAAACATCAATATTGACTATATTTAATTAGTAACAATGAATAAACAACAAGAACAGAACATAAATATATAACAGTAACGTAAAGACTCAAACTCTATTAGCTAACTCTAGGTAAACACCATAGCTCAACATAAAATAAAGAGAAAATATCCAGGAGAATCTCTAATCGAGATGTGAATTTTCAATTGTAAAAGCTAAAACAAAGACTTGTTCAACCTAGTAACAAAGAAAATTTCTTATTTGTAGGTCATAAATTAAGATGTTATTAATAAGCGTTATATAATACGAATCCTAATCAAATCTTCAAAGTGCGATACTAGACACTGTCTACGTTGAAGTAGAATACTATCAACAACAACCGGGAATTGAACATGCAAATGAGATGGAGAAAAAGGGTCAAGTGAAATTTTTTGACCTTCAATTTTTGATCAAAGATGTAAGTAGCGAATAGACTCTTAAGTCAAATTTTCAGCTCAATTCAAAGTTCGATCTTCAGCACAAGTTTGATCTTGTCAGCAATAGCAATTTTTTATAACTGAGAGATTGAGAGAGAGTGAGATCGGAGATGTGAGATTATGAGTAGCAAGTAGTGACTGAGAGAGAGTGAGAGACTGAGGAGTGAGAGGCGTGAATTTATGATTGTAAAAGAGAAGTAGAGGACCTAACCTAATATAATAATACCCTAACCCTATTGTAAACTGAATTGTGAAATCAGAAATATGAATAAATGGACTTGGGCTAGTGGGTATGGGTGGAGTATGGGCCAGTAGCAACCCACGCTATGTCTGTGCTTATCGGCTTATCGGGCCACCCGATAAAAAAACAAATAAATCATGGCCTAAACCGATAAACCAATAGCTGAAATTCTCACCCCGATAACCGACCTGATATACAAAATAACCGACCCATTAACCCGATAAGCAAATTAATGGTTTGGGTTAACGGTTTGTATCAAAATATGCACAGGCCCATTTCAATGGATTCATCCTAATTTTATATCTTTGAAGTAACTCGAACACCATTTTTAGGTCTTTTAAGTGATCGTCTCTCTTTCTTGACTTCACTACTAGATCATCCACGTAGCATTTAATATTTTTATGAAGTAGGCCATCAAAGATGTTTTACATAGCTCTTTGATAAGTGGCGCCAACATTCTTCAAACCAGAAGGCATTACCTTATCGCAATAAAAATCTTTGGTCGTGCGAAATGCAGTGAGTTCTTTATCCTTTAGCGCTATGCAGATTTAATTGTAGCCGGATGAACCATCTATGAAGGACATTGCTTCATAACCAGTGGTGGCATCAATTATCAATTGGTTTGGGGATTGGAAAGTCATCCTTTGGGCAGTCATTGTTGAGATCCCGAAAGTCAACACAAACTTGAATTTGGCCATTCTTCTTCCATACTGTAACAATACTTAAAATCCACGTGGGATATTTGACTTCGTGAATAAATCCAACTTCAATGAGTTTGTTAACTTCATTCTTAATTAATAAAACCAACTCTAGCCTAAAGCGCCTTTGGGCTTGCTTAATAGGACGAGCTCCATTCCTAACCGCCATCTGATGGACTGCTACTTTTGGATCTAAGCCAAGAATTTCTTTGTAACTCCAAGTGAAGACATCCATATATTCTTTGAGTATGTCTATATAAGCAATTTCTTCCCCCACTTCTAGAAACGCACTCAAGTAAATTGGTCTCGGGTCTTCATCGGTCCAAGATTAACTTCCTTCAAGGGATCTATTGTGGCCTTTAATCCTTCTTCAAGTTGCAATGGATCATCTCCAACATATTTCTTCTCTTGAGGATCATCGTCGTTGATGGATATGTGGTAATACCAGAATATATCTTTCATTACTTCATCAACCTTCATTTGGGATGAGACATCTTTTTCATTCTGTGTCATAACATGATATAAGAAGCCAATACTTTCTTTATCTTCCTAACGTTCTTTGGTATAAACTATATATAAGCCTTTGCTTTTAACACCTCGTTGAATAAAACCACCAACTCTGTGTATCACCTCATTCTAGAAGGAATCAAACTTTGGAAATCCTTCCGTATTTTAAGTGAAGAGTGCATCATCAAGCTTTGATGACTTCTCTTACGCGTGTTGCTTTTCTTATTATTTAGAGGTCCCAACCTTTTGAACACAGAAGTTCTTGTATTTGATTCTCCAAGTTAGTAAAAAATAGGAGGCCTTTTGTTGGATATAATAGACTCTTCTTATATAGTGAAGTAGTTACTAACTGCTCTTCATATGGAGATATGAATTAGAGGTGGCTGCATGTATCCTAGGCCTTCACGTTCCTTCCTGGTTGTACCTTCTGATAGAAGTTTGCCCAACCTTGATGGCTCATTAGGATTATATCCAACCTTTATAAATAGCTTGGATGCATTTGGTTCAAACCTCTCTTTTGTATGCTTCAAAGGGAGTGTCATATCTTATAGCAAATTTTGAGCCACAGACTCTCCAAGTAGTCTTGAGGATGAATTTATTGCGTCAATCCTCCTGATAGGTAAATTTAGCCCCTTTAATATATTATCTTGGGCATCCGATGGGTGATCTTTATCTTTCTTTACCTTTGGAACGTAGCGAAGAATAAGAGTTGCCTTTTTTTTCATAGGTGCGACGCTTTCTTTATTCGAAGTAAAAAGGGGATTCTTGGAGGCAACTTTTTCGACAGTCACCGCGACCTTCTTAGATGCAAGATCTTCACACTTGGTCTTGGTGACATCTTCAACCTTTTTCTTATTCACAATATAATTCTTTAAATAAAATTTTGCATCGGCAAAATGTAATTCAGCTTCAGTGAATGTCTTATCATCGGCAACTATCTTTCTTTCCACTCTACCTTTAAGGTACTTCAAGCATTGATAGTAAGAGGACGAGGTAATTTTGTTCCCGTGTACCCAAGGCCTACCAAGTAGTATATTGTTTGAAGTTTTGGCATCGATCATATGCATCAATGCATTTGATTGAAAATCATCCATACAATTCCCAACTTGATAGATCCTATGGCCCTCTGGCCCCCTTGGTTGAAGCCTTGAATCATTATATAGCTTTTGTCCAGTTCGTTAGTAGCGATGCCAAGTTCCTTCATCATGCGGATAAGCAGGATGTTGACTCCAGATACTTCATCAATCAAGATTCTATTTATCTTCTTTCCTAGAAGTTTCCCTACCATGTACAAGGGAAGATTGCATAGGGATCATCCAAGCAGAAGATCATCATTTGTAAATGTGATTTTTGTATCACATACATGTGCCTCTTTGCCAAGAGTTTCAGAAAGCTTTTCGAAAGATGAAGGAACTTTCATGGGTAGATTCTCACCCCTTTTCCCCTCTTTTGGAGTATCAAAATAAGATACCTCAAGCAGTCTTCACACGAAACCAACTTGGTAAGAATTCCTACAACATTACTAGACACCGTGGTTTTTGAAGGTGAAGCTCTGTTATGGTCGTCCTTTTTGGAAGTCCAACTAGATTCTATTTACTTAGTTTCTTCACTATTCTCCTTATGGTTGGCTGCTCGAATGACTTCTTTCGCAGACTTGTCCTCCTGCATCTGCACCTGGTCACCAGATTCCAACCTTCATCATCGTCTTCGTAAACTGAAGACCTGTCAGGCTCTAATATTTTCTCATTATTCTTTTTGACACATATTTAGATTGGATCAAGCAAGATAAATGTGATAGAGATTTGATGATAACTGGCCGTCACATCATCGAAGAAGATTTTCTCATATGCTAGTTCCATGACTTTGTCTTTAAAGACAAAGCATTTTTCCAGAGAGTGACTCACAAACCTATAATATTTGCAATAATTAAGGTCATTAGTCCTTCCAGCTTCATTGGGTTGCTTCATATCTAGGATTTCAATGAGCTTACGTGCAAGGATCTCATTAAAAATCTCAGCAACATTAGAATCAAGGAAGGGATATTCCTTTTCTTATATCTCCTTCAAAGTTTTCTGATTTGGACATGCTCCAGAAGTTGTCTTGAAACTTTTTTTCTTACTTAACTTTGTGGTGACCTTCACAGGAGACATATCAACATTCATGAACTCTTTGTTGTTATTTTTGGGGACAAACTTGCCCCATATTTTGGGTTCCTGGTTATCCTTTCCCCTTCGAGGGTCATGGATAGGCACTGCTCCCTTTCCAGCAGAAGACATGCTCAATTCCATGTCGTGAGCAAGGGTAGCTAACTCTTTAAATTATTTAGGATTAATGCCTTGCAAGATGTAAATAAGCTCCCAATGCATTCATTGGATGCACATCTATATTGCAGAAGCTTTGCTGAGCCTATCTTTGCAGTTTAGGCGAGCATTTCTTCATCGATTGATGAAGTCAATGACTGGTTCATCCTTTCTTTGCCAAGTATTTGTAAGCTCTATTGATGAAGTCAATAACTGGTTCATCCTTACTTTGCCGAGTATTTATGAGCTCTACTATGCTCACTGTGCGTCTTGTACTATAAAAGTGATTCAGGAACTCATGTTCCAATTGCTCCCAACTATGAATGGAGTTAGGCTCAAGGTCCATATACCAATCAAAGGCATTTTCCTTTAGGGAACGAACAAACTATTTTACAAGATAGTCATCAAAAGTTTCAGCATTATTACATATCTTAACAAAGTGTGTGACATGTTGTTTTGGGTTTTCTTTTCCCTGGGGTTGACAACTAGCAGGTATTTTGAGGCTATCTATCCTCGTAGTGTAGGGATTGACATACGCAAGGGAAGACTTAGTGACAACATCATACTTGTCTTTGAGGGTCCCTTCAATAAATTCCTTTAATTGCTTAATCGGGATTATTTCCTTAGAAGAAACTTGCTCCTCTTTAGTTGGTGGTGTTAGTTTAACAGGATATTCTGTCTCATGAACCTCTGGAGATTTTCTAGGTGCATGGCTAGACTTTTCGTGTATAATACATTCTATCCTATCCACTATCTTATTAATTCGAGCCTCTTGATTCTGAACATATTTGGTCAGACCCTCAATTGCCTTTGTTAAATTTGCAAGCTACTCCTTCATAGGGGAGACATCAGTCACCATTGCTTGTATGATCATTGGAGATGTTGGAGAGTAACACGTATTATCGCATAAGTTGATCTTCGAAGTGATCAAATTATGCGATGCAAGTGGAGATGACATATTTGTTGAAGTTTGGAACCAGAGTGCTCAAGTAGAGCTAGAGTCCTCTTAAGTGATTCTGCCATATTGCTCCCTCTTTTCGAAGTACTTGCATTAGACTTTGTTCCTTTTGAGGTTGAAGATCCAAAAACTGAAGTTGGCACGAATGACACTAGATGTGTTTGTTGTCCTTGTAAGCCTGCCGTTCTCCTTATGACAACTCCCAAACTTCTGAAAGTAACACCAAGGATGCTTTCTACTTCAGCAGAGAACTTTGAATCAACAGCCTTAGAAGCAGTTGATTGAGAGTTGACCTTCTTGGAAGTCATTTTAGTGTTGTTGAACTTTAAAGTTTGAAAATTTGAGATGAGAGGTAGAGATCATCGCACTGGGTTGGACAATAAAATTTTTGAGTTAGGGAAATAAATAATTGAGACAAGAAAATATTACAATAATCAATTTATTGATTTCAATATGTGAGTGTTACAATCTCTATGAATTCTCTGATTCGCCTTTTCAAATATAAATTCAAAGGCTTAAAGCTTGATCTTGAATTTGAACTTGATTTTATGGACTTGAGGAACTTGATCTTAACTTGTGCTTGAATTTAAGGGCTTTTGAGCTTGTTCTTGAATATTGCGGTCTTGATCTTGAGTCTTGATGAACTTAATTTGAATACTTGAGCTTTATAGAGAAATTACGGCGTTTGATCCACGAGCTTTCTCTTGCTACTTATTATAGTTCTAGGAGTCCTTTTCTGAATTATGAGACCCCTATTTATAGTTATGGAAATAGGAAGAGTTATGATGAAGATGGACTTCCTTTGACCAATCAGATTTGAGTGATGTGGCGCCTTTTATGGGCCTGCTGCATTATTTTGACATGTGGCATGATCCTATTGGATCATTCCCTTGACTTGACATGCCACGTCATTTGACACGTGTCGCTTATTTGGGTCTCTAGAATATGACAATATCTTGGGCTTAGTAAAGTGGACTCATCATTTGTAGCCCAAATTAATGGACTAACCCGATAAATATTGGACTTTATTTAAATCCACTAGTTTAATATACCTGCTTTGCACGTGTGTCTCGTGTTAATTAATAAAATAATACACAAAAAATTATTAAAAATTTTAAAAAATGATTTTGACTTTATGATAAATGCTGTATCTATTTAAATGAGACTTTGATCATGCACAAAGCACAAAATCTCTTAACCATTATTAACCAATAATAAAATAATAAAATAATGACTCAAATTTCATGTATAAATCGAAAAGCCAAAAAAAAAAAATCTGTGCTTAAAATTGATTTCAAGTTACCTAAGTTACATGATGGAACTCTTTAAAATTAACTATAGAAAAATTATAAATTTGTATTAAAAGTATTCTAAAAAAGACATATCGAAAAAAAAAGTGAGACAAAAACACGCCATAACATTTGTCATCAAAGCCTTTGTTTCTTTAGAAAGCAAATCACGAACTATGTAACCTCACTAATTTTTGTTCTTACAACTCTTAGATTCTATTTTCCCACTTTCCTTTTAATAGTAGAACACAACTCTTAAGCTGAGACAAAAGCTCCATTAATAAGATTTTAAAATAAGCTTCTAAACATAGTATGTCATTAGTTACTTTTTCGGGGCCTTCGCTTAAAGAAAGAAATCAACTATGCGGAAGAAATCATTGTTTCAAGTTTAATTAGATCATGCAAATCTTATATATTCATACAAAGATTAGAGAATAAATAATATATTATTATTATATTTAAGTTTTATCGCCCCCTCTCTCCTCCCCCTTCACTTTAAGCAAATTTTATTATTAAATAAAAAAAAGGAAGGAGATAAACTTTGACTTTTTTGGCTACTTTATTTGTCAAAAATAATATGCTTGTTTCATTCAATTTTTTAATCTGAAATTTTCAACTGACAAAGAAAACATGAAAAATTCTTAAAAAGGAAGAATCCATTGTCAATTGTTAGTATAATTCAAACTAAAATTATTAACTAAAAGAAAAAAAAAACCAAAAAGGATGATGATAGTGAATGCAAGAAGATGACTAATTAAAACGATAACAAAATAAGATGAAAACATAAAAGTAAAAGAAGCCGATGTTCTTGTCAAATTTAATAAAAAATATTACTTGAATAGAATATTTACCTTGATTTTTCGGCTACTTTATTTGAACACAATAATATGCTTGTTTCATCCAATTTTTTGATTTGAAATTTTCAATTGAAAAAGAAAACATGAAAAATTATTAAAATAAAAGAATCCATTGTCAATTGTTGATTATTAAAACTATTAACTTAAAAAAAAATTAAGAAAAGATGATGATAGTGAATGCAAGAAGATGACTAATTGAAACAATAACAAAATAAGAAGAAAACATAAAAGTAGAAGAAACCAATGTTTATTGGCAAATTTGATTAAAATATTACTTAAATAGAATTTCAGAATTTTTTTATTTAAGGTAAATTTTAACTAATTTAAATGTGTTAAATTCATGATTTCTTACCTTGTTCAAATAAAGTTCTTAAATAATTTTAAAAATCTAAATAATGTATAGTATTGATTTCTTTTAAATAATAATCCTAAATCGGTCGTAAAAATAAGTTTTGGTAAAAAAAAATTAAAAATAAATTCCTTAATCCTAAATCTATAAAAACTTATGTACTGCTAACATCCTCCCACTTTTTAAGTAACCAAATTTTTTTGTGTGCTTTTTTAGTTTTAAAAAAACCGTTTACTTCCTTAATTAATAATAGTTTTTCAAATAATTCTTACCATATATTTGTTGTTAGTTGTTATCATATATTTTAAGACTTCTTACTTTGTAAAATTTACCATATATATTAGGACTTCTTACTTTAAAATATTATAAATATAATTAAATAATAATTTAAGAAAAAGATGAAAAGACAATTTTGTCTATTGCAGACTGTTTTAATGAAGGGCAAAAAATTCGAATCATTTTTCTAAGGGTCTTCACACTTTTAATATATTATAGATACATGTTTGGACTTAAATAATTAATCCAATTATATTAATCCGCAATATACACAATATTTATTTGGGACTAATATATTTTGAATTTAATATAATCCAAATTTTGTATGGATTTAAATTTAATAAAATTTCTGCGCCCACAATGATAATTACAGAGAAGGAAAGATAACTGGGAAGAAGAGAGTTATTCTCTTAATTTGATATTATTCATTTAAGTAAACAATACAATGTGATGAAGTATTTATACTACTTGATAGAGAGATATAAGACTTAACTAATTCTAACAATTAATAGGTAACTGACTTAACCGACTAATTTGAAATAAAGACTGAAAAGACTAAGTTGCCCTTGTAGCTTATTTAATCTGCATTCAACACTCCTTAAACTAGAGTTTGAAAGATCTTGCGAACTCCAAGTTTGGACATCAAGAACTCATGTTGAACTATAAACAAACCTTTTGTAAGCATGTCAGCAAGTTGCTCTTTGGTATTAATGTAACTGGTAGATATGAGACCTTGTTGAATTTTTTCTTTTATAAGATATCTCGATGTGTTTAGTTCTTTCACTGTAGATAGGATTTACTGTAATTTGAAGTGTAGCTTCACTGTCGCTAAACACCTTAATAGGTAGTTGTACCTCTGAATCCACTTCTTCAAGTAATCCTTTCAGTCAGATTAACTCAATAATAGTGGTAGCTAAACTTCTATATTTTTCTTTAACAGAACTTCTGGAGATTGTAGATTGCTTCTTGGGTTTTCATGAGATCAATGTATCACTAAACTTTACAAGAAAACCTGTAACCGATTTCCTAGTACATGAACATGTTGCCTAGTCGACATCATAGTAGGTAGTGATATTATTTTCTGCTGATTAGACAGTAGAATCCCCTAAACTGGTTGTTTCTTCATATACATTACAATTCTTATAGATGCTTCCATGTGAGATTTTTCAAGAGCTTGAAGAAACTGACTAAGACTTTGAACACCAAAAGAGATATTAGGTCTGGTCATAGTTAAGTATAACAATTTCTCTATTAGTCGTTGATATGTAGTCTGATTAGTTGGTGGACCTCTGATGTCTGTATTTTGTCCTTGATCACTTCATCATATTGAGTAGCGATTAACTTTACATTTGGATCAATTGGAGTAGAGGTTGATTTAGCAATAGACAATCCTACTTCAAATACTAATTCTAGACTATACTTCCTCTGAGGAATAACCATTCCTTTGTTTGAACTCGCAAACTCAATGCCAAGGAAATACTTGAGCTCACCTAGATCGTTCCTCTTAAAGATATTTTGAATAGACGCTTTGGTCTCTCGAATCAGTTCTAAGCTATTTCCAGTGACTAACATGTTATCAACATAAACAACAATTATCACAAATCCTCCTTTTGATTTTTGAATAAATAAAGAATAATCATATTGACTTTGATGAAGTTTCAACTTGACTTGAGCTTCTGGTAACTTCTGATTACATTCCCTAGGGGCCTACTTTAGTCCATACAAGGATTTAATCAATCTACAAATATGTTTATCACGACCTGAACCAGGGTCTGGCCGTAATGAGTATCTCAAGTCCACCATGGACTAGAGATCACTCCCTATACCTAACTGAAACACCACACGCCGCCCAATAATGGTTGAATTTCGAACATATAATAACATGACACAAGATAAGCTCAATATAATTTAAGACATGTCTATAATCAATAACCGTTAACCGGTAACCGATCAAACAAAACCAACTAATATCACCACTTAAGTCCACAGTAATCCAACAAAGCCTCTATGCAAAAATAACCAAAAAACCAGTCTTGGTCGGGATAAATCCCCGATTCTGACAATGACAAAGATAATGTAAAATCTTAATTCTAGTCTATGAAAGGAACTGATGAAATGTCTAAGTTTTTCAGAGAATGGAAGCTCACCACTTCATCATAACAAATCGATGAACCTAGTCGATCCACCTAACTCTGCGCAAGAAAAGTAGAAGTATCTCCGGTGTATGCATCATGTGGGGATACAACATCCGAAGACGGTTAGTGGGGTGAACACTAGCATAAAACTCAGCGATAGAGGACAAAGTAATGTCAAGTATAACTATTTCAAATATCATATGAACCACATCATATCACATATATACATAATATGCCAGAATAGGGAATAAGGCTTAGCATGCACTTTAAAACTTTAGCCTAAATTATGTAGCTCAACTGTCATAACATAAGAAGGCACCCACGAGCTATATGGGCCCAATTCTCCCCCAGTTGAAAAGGCCCTAGTACGTGTAGCTACATAAATTGGAGGATGTATATATGCACCATGAGGGAATCAAACCTCCCGACTTACCAAGGTGACTGAAGCACCCAATCATGTAATGTAATATGGGAGACTCGAACCTCCTACTCATGTGATAATAATAAGAGGGACTTAAACCTCTCGGTCATGTAGAACCCCCGCGTCGACAATTGTGGTTTACAGTATTGATCTCTAGAGACCTCTAATTTCATGACTCAACTACAAAACCCTCATTAAAGCCCAATTAAAACATTTAACACACATTTCCATTAATTGAACCATGATACACATTTAGGCACACACTGTTGGTATCGTCATATCAACTACACTTGAAAGGTAACATCAATATGCCAAAACAATTATCTTCTCTTTGGAAAATTCACAACCTTTTTGGTTTAATTATACATTAGCCTAGGGGATTACACAACTCCATAAGGTTTAATTCAAAATCCATATGCTTCATTAACTTTTCACATTATGCAATAGTTTAAGAGTAGTTTAATGTGCATACTTTTCAGATTCAAAATAAATTTCATAATAGGGGTTGAAGTCATTGCCACTTTAACTATCAATATTCACAAATTGGGGAAAATCACAACCCCCATCTTACTCACCATAACCATGCACCCTACAAGTTCAAAACCATACTTAAAGCATGAACGATCATATGTAAATTATGGGAAACATTGTTCAAAAACAAATATTCAAAACCCTCAATTCATGTTCCAAAACCAACATCAAAACCATATGAATAATGCTTTTAAAACACATGCTTTTAACAAAGTAGCAATTATGGAAGAGTAACATGCCTGAAATGCCTAAGATTATGGAGAGAATTCAACCCTTGAAGCTCTCATTGACCCTCTTCTTGGAAACCCTAAGTATGGATGCTTGAGAGACTTGAGAGAGAAGAAAAATGTTTGGAGTGTGTTATCGATGAAAAATAGGGCCCCATGTATGTTTATAAGTCATGGATTATTATTGCGATTATAGGAAAATGTCAAAAACACCTTCATTAAAAGCTGAAAAATTAACCGTCAGTCGTTATGGGTCACATAATGACTCATCACCACTCATTACGACTTGTCTCTACGAGTCATTGTCAAGATAGTGTCACCAGGCACACATACTATTGATCTTACAACTCATATACCATGGCGCATAATGAGACCCTATGACTCATAGGGTCCAGTCATAGTCAGCACAAAAATCATTTGGGTGTACACTGGAATTCTACGATTTGCACACAGTGACTCATAATGAGTCCTCACAACTTGTAGTGAGTCACTCGTACTCAGAGCAGAAAACTTAGCCACACACATTGTTCAGGCTACTACTTGGGTCCAACGACTCATTAAGACTCCCTACGACTCATAGGGTAAGTCAGAGTCTTTAGAAATTTCTCAGAGATCAACACCTAGGGTGTATTATTCTCCCCCTACAGGATCATTCATCCTCAAATGATGGGTCGAGGCATCCCTTCACACGATTTAACACAGAAATGCACCCACACTTATATTTAGTAAAGACACAAAACAAAGATGTTAAGATCACACATACCTTAAGCACAATTTTCCAAAATAGAAAATAGGAACAAATACTTGTACTTTATGTCTTCCTCGATTTCCCAAGTAGCTTCCTCAAACTTTTGATTCATCTAAAGAACCTTTACCGAAGCCACGTCTTTTGTCTGTAATCAACGGACTTATTGATCCAAGATCTCCATTGGGACTTCTTCATAAGACAAGGAATTTGAAAGACCCACACCTTCTAAAGGAATAACTAAGGAAGGATCACCTATGCACTTCCTCAACATCGAGATGTGGGAGACTGAATAAATGGAGCTCAAGCTATTAGGCAACTGCAATTCATATGCAACATTGCCAACCCTCCTCAAAACCAAATATAGACCATCATAATGGGGATTGAGTTTCTCCTTCTTCCCAAACCGCATCACATCCTTCATGGGAGATACCTTTAGGAACATTCAGTCACCAACATTAAACTCCAACTCCTTTTGCTCATATCTGCATAAAAATTTTGGCAACTTTTGGTGGTTTTAAGCCTATCCCGAATCACCTTCACCCTCTCTATGGATTGGTGAACCAAATACGGGCCAAATAACCTATTTTAACCAACCTCAAACCACCCAATAGGAGGCCTTAATAGAGCCATATGGATGCTAGAATGATAGCTCTTGTTGTAGGCACATTCTATGAGAGGCAAGTGGTCAACCTAACTACCACCAAAGTCAATCACATAAGATCTAAGCATATTCTCCAATGTATGAATAGTTCTCTCTACTTGCCCATCCGCCTACGGTGGAAAGAGGTACTAAGGCTCACCTTAGTCCCCAAACCTCTCTAAAAGGAATGCGAAAAATACGATGAGAACTAAATAACTCGATCAGATATAATAAAAGCAGGCGCACCATGCAAATACACGATCTCCTCAATGAAGATCTTAGCATAATCCTTTGACGAATAATTAGTCCTCACTGGCAAAAAGTGAGCAGACTTAGTCATCCTATCCATGATGACTCAAATATAATCAAACTGATGGAGAGACTGCGGAAGATTAATAATGAAACCCATATTAATTATTTTCCATTTCCACACAGGTAACTCAATTTCTTGAAACAATCTACTGGGCCTCAAGTTCTCCATCTTCACTTACTGATACACCATGCACTTAGTCACAAAATTTGCCACATCTTTCTTCAAGTTATTCCTCCAATAAATTTCCCTAAAGTCATGATACATATTTGTCAAACTATGATGAGAAGTATAACATGACTCATGAGCTTCGGCAAAAATTCTTTCTCTCAACCCATCAACATCGGGAACACATAATGTACCTTAGTACTCAATATACCATCACCACCAATCTCAAAAGCCATCACTTTCTGCCTACCTATGTTCTCTTTGATTTGCATCAAGATATGGTCCAACACTTATTTCTCCTTTATGTTTTTCCTTTACATCAACACCAAGAGATGACTTTTCCATCTCTTGAACAATCATACCACCATATTTGAAATCCAAGAGATAATCTCTAAGGTTAGCCAAATGGTGAATATCCTTAACCAAATCTTACTTCTCCTCGTCCATATGAGATAAGATCCCCATGGACAACCTGCTAAGAGCATCAATAATCACGTTAGCTTTACATGGGTAATAGTGTAGACTCATGTCATAGTCCTTTAGCAACTCAAGCCACCTTCTTTGCCTGAGATTTAGCTCCTTCTGAGTGAACACGTTTGTAGGCTCTTATGATTAGAATAAATATCTATATGGACCCCATACAAATAAAGTTGCCAGATATTTAATGCAAACACCCAAGATAACAATTTCAAACATGAATCTTCAATTGTCAAGAAGCATATGCAACTACCTTGCCATGCTGTATCAACACACAACATAGTCCCACTCGAAATACATCATAATAGAAAACAAAATCATCAGTACCCTCAGGTAGAGTCAAGACTAGAGGTAAAGTCAACTTATTCTTCAACTTCTCGAAACTACCCTCACAAGCATCAGACCACAAGAACATTACCTTCTTTTGAGTCAACTTTGTCAATTGGGTAGCAATAGAAGAGATACTTTTCACAAACCTTCTATAATAACCGACTAAACCCAAGAAGCTCCAAATATCCGTTAGAGTCGTGGGTCTACGCCACTTTCTAACCACCGTAACTTCTTGTGGATCCACCATGATCTCTTTAATAGAAACAACATAACCCAGATAAATCACAATATTTAACCAGAACTCACACTTTGAGAACTTTGTATACAACCTCATATCTTTCAAGGTTTACAACATAAGGCAGAGATGATCATCATAATTCGCCTCACTCTTAGAATACACCAAAATATCATCAATAAATACAATTATGAACAAATCCACGAAATGATGGAATACCTAGTTCATAAGATCCATAAATGCTGTCGGGGCATTACACTACTAAAAAAAGATCAAAAAATAATGGTCAACGTTATTTTTTTTGGACAAAATTGATGAAAAAGTGACACAATCACATGCGTCGTAAAAAGGCCCATTGTTTTTTAAAAACGACGGTTTGCGTCTCTTATTTTACTATGGACAATGTCGTTTTTTGAAAAATTATTTTTAGAAAAAGCGACGTTGTGAGTGAGTTTTTATTCTTCATATGAGGAACAAATGATGAACAAAAAATGACGGACATCGTTATTTTATTGAAGAAAAATATAATTTTTTTTAAAAAACTGACACTGTCCGTCGCTTTCTGAAAATAATAATATTAAATTTTTTTAGTTATTTTTTAAAAAAGCGACGTTGTGCATTATTTTTTTCTTCACGTGAAGAATAAATAATGAACAAAAAATATCGGACATCGTTATTTTATTGAAGAAAAAAATATTTTTTTCAAAAAAATTGACAGTGTCTATCACTTTCTGAAGATAAGAACATTTTTTTTAATAAAAAGCAACGTTATTTGTTGTTTTTTGTTCTTCATAATGAAGAAAAAAGAGACGAACAATGTCAATTTTTTTGAAAAAAAACTTAAAAAAATTAGAAAAGCGACGAACATCATTGCATTTTTGAAATTTTATTTTAAAAGATTTTAGAAAAGCGATGGATAAAAGAGACCTTGTCCGTCGCTTTTCTGTATGTTTTAATGTAGAAATCTACATTTTCTGCAATACCCCTGCCAAATAAAAATGCAATTCAATATATACAGCCCCATCCAATACACATTACTAAAATAATCATCTGATGTACTACATTATTAAAATATTTAAGTAATTCAAATCAACAACATTTAAAACAATCAATTTAACATCCAAAACACTTAATAATTAATCCAACAACATCCAAAACACTTAAATAATCCTAAAGGTTTTTCATTAAAGTCATAACACTTAAAATATTTCCAGTCACTAGTACACATTTCAAATCACTACACTTAACCATTTTCAATTAACTAATTCACATTTCAAGTCACTATACTTAACCATTTTCAAGTAACTATATTTTATTTTTTTCAAGTTATTAGTCCACGTTTTAAGTGACTACACTTAACCAAGTCACAAGTCCACAATTTCAAGTAGCTACACTTATCATTTTCAAGTCACAAGTTCGCAATTTCAAGTAACTACACTTAACTATTTTCAAGTCACTACACTTAACAATTTTTAAATAACTTATTCACATTTCAAATCACTATACTTAACCATTTTCAAATAACTTATTCATATTTCAAGTCACTTCACTCAAACTATTTTTAAATAACTAATTGACATTTCAAGTCACTATACTTAACCATTTTCAAGTAACTACACTTGACCATTTTTAAGTCACTAGTACACATTTCAAGTCACTACACTTAACCATTTTCAAATAACTATTTCACATTGCAAGTCACTACACTTACCGTTTTCAAGTCACTAGTACACATTTCAAGTCAGTACACTTAACAATATTTTGAGTCACTATACTTACCATTTTCATGTACTACTTCACATTTCAAATAACTATACTTAACCATTTTCAAGTCACTATACTTACCACTTTCAAGTAACTAATTCATATTTCAGGTAACTACATTTAACCATTTTCAACTCACTAGTGCACATTTCAAGTCACTATACTTAACCGTTTTCAAGTAGCTATACTTAACTATTTTTAGATTACTAGTACACATTTCAAGTAACTACACTTGACCATTTTCAAGCAACTAATTCACATTTCAAGTCACTACACCTAACCATTTTCAAGTCAATAGTACACATTTCAAGTCACAATACTTAATCATTTTTAAGTCACTACACTTAATCATTTTCAAATAACTAATTCACATTTCAAGTCACTATACTTATCCATTTTCAAGTAACTACTTCATATTTCAAGTAACTATACTTAACCATTTTCAAGTCACTACACTAAATCATTTTCAAATAACTAATTCGCATTTCAATTCACTATACTTAACCATTTTCAAGTCGCTGCACTTAACCATTTTAAATTCACTAGTATACATTTCAAGTTACTACACTTAACCATTTTAAAGTTACTAGTATACATTTCAAGTCACTACACTAATCATTTTTAAGTGAAATAACAGAAAACTTAATAGGAAATGGGCCCATTTTGATAAACATCCGGTACAAATGCATCCTTGCCTAGTTGGATGTGTAAAACCAGCATAAGAATGGTTTTTATATATTTGAAGATATAGAAGCAATTAAAAATAAGATTTCAACAAAACTTCACCATATGACTAACAAGATCAATTCTCCAATCTGAAACTGAGCTGAATCAAGCAAAGAAGAGAGGATTAACTATAAGTTATCCCTACCACATCCAAACTGTTTGTCATAATTCTATCCATTTCCATACCCTTAGAGAACTCTTCAGTCATTCTTATCATAAGTTCAAACAAGAAACAATGCTTGGACTAAATGAGAAGAGTGGTATTTCAGGGATCCTACATTAAGCACTAAATCTAAAGCAATACCATTTCAACCTAGCACAAACTTTAGAATACTCATAATATTGCTTTCTTTAGAATGCAACAAAGAAGCTCACAATACAAATTAAAAATCCCCAAATAAAAGTGAGAAACTCGTCATTATGCATGATATAATATTCCCAATCAAAACTGCCCTGTGTAGAGTCGGAGTATGACAACATTTGAAATACCACAGAATTATTGAAAGATCTATGTAAGGCCTCTAAATAAAGGTTCATGACCATAAAATTCATATATAATAACACACAAATGCATATAAATATCATCAACTTAGACACAAAACATATATCATTTTTCTGATCTATAGATCTCTTATATCAATGATCTCATTTTCTCCATACACAAATAGAATAAAATATGTAACTAAAATCTACATGCAGGAGAGATCAGGTGAGACTTACAATAGCGACAACAATATGGAGATATTCGTGGACTATTACTCAGTGGATTTCTTTGTCGAGCTAAGATTTTATTTGTAAGAGAGATTTATCATTATTTCTTCTTTGAAATAGTGATATCATCGATGAATTGGTGTTGTTGCTGGATAATTGATGGCCCGCTAGCTAGAAAATAGTGGAACGACGGTGGTTTAGGCTGAAGAGAGAGGATAAAAGAGAGAGGGTGAGTTGGAGTTCATCAATCCACTAGTGGAGCAGTGGCAGCTGTAAAGAAGAGGGAATAGGAGGGGTGGTGGGGCACAGTGGTCCACCGGCCATAGGCAACCGGCGGTGGTGATCTTGTTTAGAGAGAGTGTGTGTGAGGATAATGATGTTGTTGGGAATGAAATTAGGGTTTTGATTTTGTATATTATAAAAAAGGAAGTAAAAATTGATTTAATCTTGACCATTGATCATATATGATGAACGGTTGAGATTAAAATTAAGGTGATGAGTTAAATTGAGATTAGAAAATGGGTTTAAAAAAGATTGAATTGGGGATTTCAATTGAGTCAAATTAAACTCAATTCACAAAAATTGAGTATAAAATGGCTAAAATTAAATAATTGTGAAAACTGACAATCATTTATTAAAAAAAATTGATAAGCTTAACACAAAAGCAGAAAAATAAATAATAGTAACTTGGTCCGGGGTATCTACCATTATACCCACAATGATCGGTCATACTATTGCTATCCATAATGGAAAAGCCCATTTGCCTATTTATATAATGGACCACCGTAGTAACCTTCTCTCAGAAACTTATAGTGGTTTAAGAATAAGAAAGGACTGACGAATCGAATTGAATTAGGTTAATCTTTAATAAATATAGTAACTATATAAAATTAATATTAAAAAATAAATACAATTATTATTCTCAAATTAATTATAAAAAATTATGTAAATAAAATTAATGATGTCAATCACATAATAATGTCAATGCATTTCGTATACTATAAATAATTTTTGGTTAATTAACTTTTGAATATGGTATTATATATATACCTCATAATACAACGTATAATCTGATGAGTTATCGGTTAATTAACTTTATTATTATAACTTCAATAGTGTATTATACTTCCATTGTATGGTGTTAACGTATCATTCAAAATACTTGGATGTATAGATTCAATTAGCTAGCTTTTGACTACCATGTACATCACTACACGAGAGATACATATATATATATATATATATATATATTTAATTGAATATCAACTTCAAAATACGTACTATACACATCACATACATGAGTATATTACCTCATAATACAGCTTATTTCATATATTCTGATGAATTATCAGTTAATTTAGCTTACTTATTTATTATAACTTCAACAATATATTATTACCTTGATCAATTGATCGTATGATATCAACGTCTTCAGTATATAATTGAATACATTTAGTTAGCTTTTGACTGTGTAATACGTATATAACTACATGAGATACACACACACGTACACACACACACATATATACACACACAGAATTTCAAAAATGCACACGTGATCGATGTTTAAATAAAATTTATTTTTATTTTTTTAAAAAAGAAAAAAATACCACAAGTGGTTGCTTACCACCATCCGTGATCACTTTTGGTTGCCATTTTTTCTGTTTTTTTAGTAGTGCGAGAAAGAAAAAGCACAATCATAGCGGCTATGGAAGAAGCGCAATGACGACGGGATGAGACAAGAGTGGCGACAAATTAAAATTCTTGAGAAAGGAAGTGAGAGAGAAGAAACTAAAAGATAAATGAGGAGAAAAGAGAAAAAAAATTTGGGTGTTCCCCTAATAGGTGTTTGACTAAAAATTTGACTAAAACATCGATGTTGTTCGTCGTTCCTTACAAAATTTATATATAATTTAATTTTTTAAAAAATAAAAATTATTTATTTATTAGTAAATTAAAAATACCAGATATCGACGGACAATGTTGTTTTCATAAAGTTAATTTTTATTTTTTTTTAACTAAAGCGACACAGTCTGTCATTTTTAGTAAAGATACTAAATAAATTAAAAATAATTAAAAATTGCAGGGAACAACGTCACTTTTATAAAATTAATATTTTTTAAAAATAAAATTATATGACATTGTCCGTCGATTTTAATAAAAATAAAAATTAAATTAAAATATCGGCGGACAACATTGCTTTTTAAAAATTAATTTTTATTTTTAAAATAAATAACGACGCTATCCATCGCATTTACTAAAAAAATTATAAATTATTTATAAATTAGTTGGCATAATAATTCGTGAAAAAAGTGACGGATATTAAGACATTGACCGTCGATTTAAATAAAAAATAAATAAAATTAAAGCAAAATTAAAAACGTGACAACAGTGTCACTTTTTAAAAGCAACACTATTTGTTTCTTTTTTATGTGTCATTTTTTGGCCTTTTTTTAGTAACGTTCCTCAAACCAAAGGACATCACCAAAAACTCAAAATGACCATATCGAGTTCGAAAAGTAGTCTTAGGAATATCCGCCTCCCTAATCTTCAACTGGTGGTAGCCCGACCAAAGATCAATCTCAGAAAAGTACTTAACACCCTGAAGCTGATCAAAGAGATCATCAATCCTCGGAAGGGGATACTTATTCTTTACGGTTACCTTATTCAATTTGCGGTAATCTATGCACGTACAAAGGGACCCATCCTTCTTATGCCCGAATAGAACCGGTCCACCCCAAGAAGAAACACTAGGAAGAATAAAACCCTTATCCAGAAGATCTTTCAACTGCTCTTTGAGTTCTTCCAACTCAACCAGAGCTATTCTGTAAGGAGGGATAAAAATAGGACGAGTGTCCGGAAGGAGATTAATCCCAAAATCAATTTCCCAATCGGGAGGAACACCATAAATATCATCAAGGAACACCTCGGGAAACTCATATACCACAGAGACACTCTACAAAGAAGGACCTTCAGATTTAGAATATTTAACATGCACTAAATGATAAGGGCACCCTTTGGAAATTAATTCCCAGGCTCTAAGATACAAAATAAACTTTCCTTAGGCACTAGGGAACTACCTTCCCACTCGAACACCGACTCATTAGGAAAGTGGAAACTGACCTTTCGGGTTCGACATTGAAGAGACGCATAGCATGAATTCAACCAATCCAGCCGTAAAATTACATCAAAGTGTAACATGTCTAACTCTTTTAGATCCACTAGGGTCTCCATACCATAGACCATCGTCGCACAACACCTAGACCCTTCTAGCCATAATAGAGTCACCTACCGAGGTGGACACAGAAAAGGGTTCTGAAATACACTCAGGGTCAAAACTAAAATGGATAGCTATATAAGAGGTCACATAAGAGAGGGTAGACCCGGGATTAAGTAGAAAATATACATCACGAGAGAAAAGTTTGAGCATACCAGTAACAACATTGGGGGACACCTCAGAATCTTTGCAGGTGGCAAGAGCGTACAAGCGGTTTTGTCCAGTGTCAGAGCCTGAAGTAGAAGTAGCACCCTTTGGTGTAGGAGATGATAAATTTCCAACAAGAATATTATTTTCCCCAGCAGTAACCCTAGAAGGACAATCTCTCTGCATATGACCAATCTGACCATATTTAAAGCACTTGTTCCTCCCTTTTTCACAAACACCATGATGCACCTGACCTCAACATCTTTAAGGGGGATATAATGGAGATGACTGAGCCCCACTAGTCTGAGACTGGGCACCTTGTACCCATGGACCTACACTATTCTGAAAACGACAATCACCAGACGACTTCGGATAAAGAGCACTAGACGTAAAGTAGGAACCAAAATTGCCCCACTTCTTTTTAGACCATTTTCCACCATCTCTACCACTCTGCTGCTAACCTCCACACTAATTCGAGTATCAAAAATTCTTATTCTACCTTTTACTTATCTTCGCTTGCTTCTTATTTTCCTCATTTACTTGTTGCATATACACCACAAGTCTAGAAATGTCCATATCCCTGTTCAACAAGGCAACCTTGTTTTCCAAGATCAAATCACGGGACAACCAAGAAGCAAACTTTCTAATTCTAGCCCTCATGCTAGACACCAACTCTGGAGCATATCGTGACAACTGATGAAACTTTAAGGCATACTCATTTACTGTCATCCTGCCTTGCTTTAAATTTATAAATTCCTCAGTTATTGCCTCCCTCAACTCACGAGGAAAGAAGAGATCATGAAAAGCACTAGAGAAGTCATCCCACAAAATAGACTCAGCATAATCAGCCTTAGACTGGTCCCATTCCTTATACAACTAATACGCCATATCTTTCAATTGATAAGCAACAAGCTTCACACCCTCTAGATCAGTAGCATACATTACCCAAAAAATCTTTTTCATCTCATTAATAAAATTTTGATGTTCTTCCTCAACTTTAGAACCCGTAAAAGTAGGAGAACTCAACCTCCTAAGTTGCCCAACTCTAGTGACCTCAGAGAATGGAGCAACAGAGGAAACATACTCAGTTTAAGAGGCCACCAACTGGGTAAACAAATAGATCAACTGGCAAAACTCAGCATTAAAAATATCAGCTTAAGGTGTTCGAGGAGAGATGGGGGAACCGATGTATTTCCAGTAGGGTAATCAGAAACAGCGACCCTAGATCGGGTATGAACTCCTTGAGTAGGACGAGCTCCGTCCATATTTTCCTTAGATGGGATAGAAGAGTTTCCATGAACATCAGATCTTCTGGGAAGTATGATCTCAAAATCAAACATACGTGGATTAGAGAATATTCCAAGATCTTAGACTCTATAGCCTAAAATAGAACAACAAGAAAAGGAAATAATCCTATATGTGAAACACCTTAGGATTCGACCCTTATAAATTTCCTGAGTCTTGAACCTTCTGATCATTATTCAACTCACACAATGACTCGTATGATGTGGGTACGGGCCTAGGACCCCAGTCGTATGTTTGGTTAGCGTCATACTGTTAAATTTCTATTCTTGGCATGAGAAGGCATTATACGAGTCCTATGTGCATGATACGAGTGGTAAGATCCAAACCATATGTCGTCCAGTGTCTAGCCTAGATGTTTCTGCCTAGGGTATGACTTGAAGGTACTTTTCATATAGTGATGGTACGATTTAGGATAAGGATTTGTATGTTGGACATTAAGTGGTGTCCAATATTTTGGTCAAGGTATGAGTGAAGGGTACCACTCGTATGGTATGGGAACAACTTGAGCGGTTCAACCGTACCCTCATGTGAGTCTTCTATAACTTTTAAGCTAAGGGTATTTTAGATATTTTCCACCATAAGACATTAATACCCCATATTTTTTTAACCCTAGTTGGTCATTCATTCTAAATTTAGCAAGGTTAAAACTCTCTCTAAAACCTCTCAAGAAGATTGGGCTAGGGTTTCCTTAAAGTGATCATCTAGAGGCTTAAGGATCAAAATCTCTCCATAAATCTTCGTAACTCAAGCATATTACTCCTCCCTCTTTGTTAGTTCAACTAAAAGCATGTTTTAATTAATAGTTTTTATGGCATACTTGTGATATTATTTTGGGTTTTGAAACATGTGTTGGGGGTTTTGGTTGGATAATGTTTTCCCATGTAATTCTTATGGGTTTGATGTTATAATCATGATTTGAACATGTGGTTGCATGGGAATTGTCAATCAGTACTTGGATTTGGTTTTGGAAACTATATGACCTCAACATATTTGTTAAAATACCCATGAGAATGATTTTGTCACATCATTTGACTATTATTGAAACCTTTGCATCACATAATATAGTAATGGAACTTAAATTGGTTTAAATGGTTTTAAATGGATTGCAAAGAAACTGAATGACCTCCGCCCGTATGAGACTGGGCAACCTATGCCCGAGAATTGTCACCACCTTGATGATGTCTGTCTCCTGACTAATATGAAGCACTAGCAAAAAAGGATCCCGAACTCCCCCACTTTTTTTCTTCTACTTGCCACCACCCCTACCACTTTGACACTAAGTAATTCCCTAATAAAAATACCCGCTCCTCTTTCCCTGCCTATCCCCAAACTTTGCCTGCTTTCTCTTTTCATCCTTAACCTGGTGCACATAAATAATCAACCTTGAGATGCCCATATCTTTAATCAAGGCAGTCTTGATCTCCAGTAACAAATCTCTATTCAACCCAGAAGCGAACTTTCACATTCTCAACCTTATATCAGCCACTAAATCAGGAGCATACCTTGATAGCTAATGGAACTTCAAAGCATATTCCTTTACAGACATCTTCCCCTGTCTGAGGTTCATAAACTCCTCCATATTTGCTTCCCATAACTCTTGAGGAAATAACTGATCCATAAAGGTATTTGAAAAGGCTTCGCATAATCCATCCTCTTCCATATCACCTCTATCTCTGTCCCACTCCTCATACCACCGATAAGCAATATCTTTGAACTGATAAGTTACAAAGTTAACCCCCTCCACATTAGTAACCTGCATTACCCAGAAGATCTTTTCCATCTCATCTAAGAAGCCCTGTGGATCCTTCTCTACCTTCACCCCAGTAAAAGTTGGAGGACCCATCTTCCTAAATTAGCCAACCCTTTTTGCCTTAGCAGACAAAGCACTAGCCGCACCCTACTCAACCTGAGCAACAACTGATTGGATGATGACATAAATAAACTGATGAAACTCTGCGTTCATCATGTTGCCTCGAGGTACCTGAGGAGAAATATTTGAATTCGGAGGAACTCCAGCACCATCAGGAATAGGACCATGAGATCGAAGATATACTTCAAACGTAGGACGTACCCCTTCAGCATTATCCTCAAATAGGATGAAAGAATTTCCTTGTGTTCCAAATCTAGGAGGCATGGTCTAAAGGACGAACAAACAAAGATTAGAGGAGATTCCTGTATAATCTTGAAGATAGAATACCAAGAAAGTGAAATATTCCTAAATGTCTTACATCCTCTCTCTTATGAGTATGGCGTGCTTTACACCCCTCAAAGAGACTCTACTCGACACAACTTTTTGGACTTTCTAGTTAACAATGAAACTAGGCTCTGATACCAACTTGACACGACCTGGAACCTGAGCCATGTTGTAATAGGCATTTCAAGTCTGACTCAAACCGAAGATGAACCTCGTTGCCTAACCTAACCTATAATTGCCTACCTTGAGTTGGCTAAATTCTAAATATTTAACAAGATAGAAGAAATATTTTCATTAAGACTCTGGGATAGGGTCACAACCATGACCCACCCAACCGAGTCCAACCGCATCGCACCAACCTCCCAACCATACCAAACCAAAACATAGACCATAAACCAAAGGGAATAGCAAAACATAATATCACAATCAATCCCAAAATGTAATAGGATGGAACAATCAACAATATAGTCCAACGATGTCAGCCCACCGACTTATTCCAATGCCAAGGTTGAGACTAATATCTATCCCGGCCATACCAACCCCTAGAAGTACCAACAAAATCTCTATCCGAAAGAATAAACAAATTTAGTTGGGACACGCCCCCAACCATGGCCAAAACTAATATCTAAAATAAAAGATAAGTGTCTAAATAAGTCCATAACATGAAATGATGCCTTCCAAGAGAATGGAAGCGTACCACTTTAGTCCAAATCTTGATACCAAATCCACGTGCTAAACAGAAGGAGTAGAATTGCTGGTTTCTATATAGCATGGGTATACAATCTCTAGTAGACAGGGTTAGCGAGTGACCTCTAGCATAAAACTCAGGATAAGGATAAAATCATGCTAGTCATAAAACTAAGTAAACTATCCATAATGCATACAACCATACATATATAAGTGCCAGGAAAGGGAACCGGGTTTAGCATGTATTTAAACCTTTACCTGGCCTGTGTAGCTTTGCCGTCCTAACTACCTACCGGCAGTATGGGTTCAACTTCCCTTGCTTAAAGGGCCTCAGTACGTGTAGCCGTACGACCAGGGAATATACCATGGGATAAATAGTCTCTCCAATATTAAATGTGACACTCGCACGTGGCCATCGAAGACCCCTCATATCGGTAAATATGAGTTTTCGGTTTTGGTCCCCTCGGGACCGCCACCTTCCATGGCTTAGATACACATCCTGCCATCCAAATAATCCATTTACCATTTATTAACCAAGGCCAATATTAGTGATATTATCATACTATCCCATTACATGCTAGCAATATCCATAGACAACTATTTAGGTTAAGGGAACCTTAGGTGCTCTTCCAAATACCATATTAAATCCACTTGGAAGACTTCCATGTTATCCACAAGCATAAACATTTATCCTTTAGCCTTTTCAAACCATTTAAACCATGTATAAATCCTTTATCCAGTTTAAAAAATACAAGAGTTCCATTAAAAGAAGTCAATGCAATGAACATATCTTTATAAGCATTTTATCAAACACCTTGGGGGCATAATATAACCAAAACTAATTCCAAAGATCATTAAACTATTACCACACAATCCAATTATCCAAAACCACCATTAATGTATATGAAAGCATAATTAAAACCATAGGAAACCATAACCAAGCATTTAATAGCAAAAATCCCAAATAATAGTTGAAAACCATAATCATGAAATAGTAAAACCATGAAATTGATCATATAAACCGTGCCTTTAGTTGAAATTACAATGAGGGAAGAGAAACATGCCTTATACTGAAGAATTAATGAAAAGAAATCACCAAAGAAAGCCCTAAAGCAATCTGTAATATAAAATCCCAGCCTTCTTATCCTAAAAGCTTTTGAGAGAATTATGAGATGTTTTGGAATAGTTTCTAAGTGTCAATGAATAGAATAATAGAGTAAATAACCTCTGAAGTGTACTAGAAGTTGTGGTCCTAGTTAGGGTTTGGTGGAAAATAACAAGAATACCCCTACTTAAATCCCTTAAAAACCTATCACAGGGATACGACAGACCCATATGAGTCGTACCCTCCTATACGATCGGTATCTACCATCGTACCCAAGACTCAACCCTTTGATAAAAAATTATACAGTGTATGACTCATCCAACCAAGACGTAACCATAACATATGATCTGTATCCCTGGCAGAATAAAATACTAGGAGGATCAAATACCGACCACCTTATGACTCACACCCCTAAGTGTACCTATTCCAGTGATAAAAACCATCCCACCAACTAACACTGGTCAATATATGAAAATACCATACCACTCGTACCCCAGCATATGGCTCGTACCCCTGAGTTGTATTGGGTCCAAAAAATGGGTTTCCAGGAATTTTTTTAAGGTACAAAACCCAGGGTGTTTCAAATCTGTTCCCATTATCCATGATTTTCCCAATGTTTCTCCTATTGACCTACTAAGCCTTCCTCTTGAGTGTGGTATACCAGGCACCCAGTACATTTCTATGTCTCCTCATCTTATGGTTCCTGGTGAGCGAAAAAAGATGAATAGTCAACTTTAGGATCTTCCAGGTAAGGGTTTTATCTGACTAAGTGTGTCACCATGAGGTTCTCCAATTCTATTTGTAAAGAAAAAAATGGCTCTATGTGTATTTGTATCAACTACAGGCAATTGAATAAGGTCACAGTGAAGAATAAGTATCTTATGCCCATATAGATGATTAATTTGAATAGCTCTAGCGTGCAATAGAATTTTATAAGATAAAGTTAAGGTATTTTTACCATCAGTTAAGATTTACAGTTGTAGACATCCCTAAGACAACTTTCAGGACTTGTTATGACAATATTCTTGTTGATGTATTTTGGGTTGACGAGTGCCCCAATAACTTTTTATAGATCTGATGAACTATGTGTTTAGGCTATATTTGGACCTATTCGTGATACTGTTCATTGAAGATATTTTGTTATATTCTAGTAGTAAGAAGCATGCACAATATTTGAGGAGTGTGCTCCACAATCATCAATTTTATTCCAAGTTTTAAAAGTTTGAGTTCTAGCTTAAGTCCGTAGCTTTTTTGGGGAACATAGTGTCCAATGATGGTATTATGGTGGACCCATTCATAGTTGGGCTAGGCCTACGTCGCCTACTAAGGTTTGCAATTTCAATGGTTTGGCAGGTTACTACAGGCGGTTCATTGAGTGTTTTCTTTTATTGTAGCTCTTATGACTAGATTGACCAGGAAAGAGGTTCCATTTAAGTAGTCCGCAAGTGTTGATGCGAGGCTTCTAATGCTAAAGGATTTGCTTACTTTGGATCTTATTTTAGTCTTCCAATTAAGGGTGAGGGTTTTACCATCTACTATGATGCATCTAGTATTAGTTTGGGTTATGCTTTAATATAGCAAGGCAATGTTATTGACACGACCCGAACCAAGGCCTTGTCATAATAGGCATCTCAAGTCCCACCAGGATCGGATACCACCCCCGATACCCAACCCAACCAACCAACATCCATAACCAAACCAATATAAAAACCAAGTTCCTGTCCATAACATAGCATAATAGGATGGAAAAATATAAATTAAGTCAAATGGTATCAGTCTCAATACCAATGCCAATACTAAGTCTAAAACCGCTACCGGCACCACCTATTCCAACCCATAGTAGTATCACAAAGCCTCTAACCAAAAGAAAAACAATATCCATTTGGGACATTTCCCCAACCATAGCCAAAACCAATATCCACAAAATAAATAAAGTATGAGAAGATGTTCATGATATAAAGTAGAGCCTTCCGAAGTATGGTAGTTCGTCACTTTAATCCAATAGCTGATCCCAAATCTGATCACTAAGTAGGAGGAGTAGAATGGATGGTTCCTGCATCGCATGGGGATACAACCACCAGAAGACGGGTTAACGGGTGAACGCTAGGAAATACTCAGAATAAGGATAAAATAACGTCAACTTTTAAACTACAAGGCATATTCCTTGACCGTCATATTTCTCTGCTTTAAATTAACAAACTTCTCTACTTTGCTTATCTCAACTCTTGAGGAAATAAGCATTCCAGAAATGCATTAGAGAAAGTTTTCCACAAATATCACTCCTTGCCCTATCCCATTTCTTGTACCATTGGTACGCCACATCCTTAAGCTGATAAGATGCAAACTCCACTCTTTTCATGTTAGTGGAATGCATAATCCTGATTATCATTTCCATCTTATCTAGAAAGGTTTGAGGATCCTCCCCCATCTTAACACTGTTAAAGATTGGAGGAATCATTTACATAAACTGGCCAACCCTTGTCGCCTCAGAGGATAGAATACCAGATGTATCTTGCTCAGAATGAGAAGCCACCAATTGAGAAATCATGTGAATTGACTGACTTAACTCTACATTCATCACATCAGCCTGAAGAGTCTAAAAGAAACCATTGAAACTCCAGGATTACTAGGGATCGGACCCCTAGACTGAGTATGGATCTCCTTAGTAGAATGAGTCCCATCAACATTGTCCCTAGTTGGGAAAAAGGGTTTCATGAGCTTAAGATCGTTGAGGCATGACTTGGAAAGCAAACTAACTGGAATTATAAAAGACCTTAGACCTTGCATCTAAAAATAGGACATAAGAAAGAAAAATAATCCTAAATACCTTTTAGCCTCTCTCTTATAAGTGTGGCATGCTATACATTCTTAAAAGAGACTCTACTCGACATGACTTTATGGACTCCTAATTGACCATGAACCTAAGGCTCTGATACCAACTTGACACGACCCAAACCAGGGCCTTGTCGTAATAGGTATCTCAAGTCCAACCAGGGCTGGAGACCACACTGATACCTAACCCAACCAACCAACATCAATAACCAAACCAATATAAAAACAAAGTTCCTATCCATGAAATAATAAAAGAATGGAACAATAAAAAAATTTAGTCAAGTAGTATCATCCCTAATACTAATGCCACTACTAAGGTTGACACCACTACCGACATGGATCATTCCAACCCATAGTAGTTCCACAAAGCCTCTAACCAAAAGAAAATAATATTCGATTGGGACATGCCCCAACCATAGCCAAAACCAATATCCATTAAATGACCAAAGTATGAGAAAATATCCATGATATCAAATGGATCATTCTGAAGTATGGAAGCTCGCTACTTCAATCTAATAGATGATCCCAAATTTGATCACTAGGCAAGAGGAGTAGAATAGTCGATTCCTACATCGTGTGGGGATACAACTGCCCAAAGATGGGTTAGCAGGTGAATGCTGTCAAGTACTTAGGATAAGAATAGAATAATGTCAACCTTTAAAACCAAGTAAACCATCCATATTAGTACATAACATATATATATATTTAATCTATGCTGGGAACAAAAATTGGGTTTAGCATGTATTTTGAACTACTAACCTGGGTATGTGTAGCTTAACCATATTTGAACCATCCATGAGCTATATGGGTCTAGTGTAACCCCTGAATGGGCCCCGATGCATGTAGTGTGTGAACCAGAGATACCCTAGGAGTAGGCAATTCCCAAGTACCCTTCGCTCTTCATGATATATACATACAAGTGTAGCTTTAGGGATTCCTGTGTACCCTATAGGGTCATCATGACCAAACCTCATGTCGGCAAATATGAGTTTCGAGTATCCGTTCATTGGACTCACACCTTCACAATTAGCTATTATACCCTACCATTATTACATAATTAAAATTATTTCCATATAACCGAGACCACCATTCTATGTATTATTAATCAAGATATAAGTAATGGTATCGTCATACCGACTATCACTTGCAAACAGTGTCCTTATCTAACTTTTTTAAGAAGAAGGGATTCCCATGTACCCATAGATTACATTATTTAGTCTCTTGGGGGATTCCCATATACCTCAGAAGTATGTTTATTACTTAGATCACTTGGGGGATTCCCTTGTACCCAACAAAAATGTTTAACTAACCATAACCATGACCACCAAGACTTTACCATTTAACTATTCCAAACCATTTAAACTATTTAGGCTTCCATTACCAAGTTCTACCATGCAATAGTTCACTTAAAACTCCAACAGTATAGTAAAAGCATTCTCATAGGCATTTTATCAAACATATTGGGGGCATAGTATTTCCAAAGCCAAACCAAGTACCAAATAGCCATTCCCATGCAACCAAGTATCAAACCATTATTATAACATACAAACCATAAGTAAAATACATAGGAAAACCATAACCACCCAATATAACCAAAACCCCTAATATATATTTAAAAACCTAGATCCATACAACAATTATGCCGTGAAAACATTTCATATAACATGCCTTTAGTTGGAACTAACAATGAACGAGGAGTTTCTTTCCTTAGATTACAAAGAAGATGAAGAGAAACCACCCTTACAAGTCCCAAATTGATCCTATTAATGAAACCCTAGCCTTTCTTGACCCAAAAGCCTTTGAGAGAATTTTAGAGATTTTCTAAGTGTTTAAGTGATTGAAAATAGGTTAAATAAATCCACAAAAGGTGTTTTAATTCAAGAGTTACTAAGGAGAAATAGGGGACAATGTCTAGATTACCCCCAACTTAACTGCATAAAATGTCTGTAGGAGGGTACTACTCCACCATATGATTTGTACACTATGGTATAGTTAGCACCCACCACTCATACCATAGGCATCCCTTAGATCCCCAACACTATCTAATATATTAATCCTAAGTCCTACTCGTACCTAATCATATGATTGATACCCAAAAATTGTACCCATTCTAAAAACTAAAGCCCAACCATCCAACACTGGAAAACATACGATTTCCAGCATACTACTCATACCCTAAGGTATAACTGGTATGATCCACTCGTACCTTAGACAGTAGCAAACCCAACCACACAGTCTAAGATACGACCACAACCAACCAAACTATATCATAACATATGACTAGTGCCCTAAGTCATATGATGTCCGATGAGTCCAAAAACTAGGAAATTTTCTAAGGACCAGAACCCAAGATGTTTCAATTATTGCATATATGTTGAGGCAGCTGAAGTTTCATATGCTCAACTACCCAACTCATGACTTGGAATTGCCAGGGGTAGTATTTGTGCTTAGGATTTGGAGATTTTTTTTGTACGGGGTTTGCTGTGTCATCTTTACTGATTACCACAGTCATCCGTATATTATGACCTAGGGAGAGGTTATTTTAAGACAACATAGATGGATTGAGTTACTTAAGGATTATGATACCTCTATTTTATACCATCCATACAATATAAATATGGTATCAAATGCCTTGGTTTGTAAGGCAGTGACTATGGGTAGCTTATCCTTTATTTTAGTTTTTGAGTGGTCTTTTGCCTTTGATATGAAGTCCTTATCTAACCTATTGGTTTATTTGTATATTTTTGACTCTTAGACGATTATTGCTAGTGTTTAGGCCAGATCTACCTTGTTGGAGAAGATTCAGGGTCATGAGTTTTATGATAGCAGGATTTGTATCATTTAAGTATAGGTGTCGAGAGGTGAGTTTAAGAGGGCTACCTTAGATTTTGGGGGTGTTTTAAGGTCCGACGGTCATATTTATGTTCCAGTGGTTAGGAATTTGATTAAGTTGATTCTTTATAAGGATTGTAACTCCAGATACTCTATTCACCTTGGGACAATAAAGATGTATGGATATTTGAGGCAATACTATTGGTGGAGGGGTATGCAGAAAGATATAGCAGGTTTTATGGCTCGATGCCTTAGTTATAAATAGGTAAAGGCCAATCACTAGAGTCCTGGTGGATTTATTCAGCTACTATCCATTATCGAGTGGAAATAGGAGCAACTTATGATGGATTTCGTAGGTGGATTGCCTCACACCTCCCTTGTTTTTGATAATATTTAGGTCATCATGTATTGATTGACAAAGTCTATACATTTTATCCCCATTCGAGTATTCTATAATGTTGAGAGGTTAGCCCGTGTTTAAATTTAAGAAGTAGTTCACATGCATGGAGTACCCGTGTCTATCAGTTCAAATTGATGCTCTCAGTTCACTTCTAGCTTTAGAGAGACATTAGAGGAAGAGTTGGGTTCCTAGGTTAACCTTATCACTTTCTTTTAGCCCCAATATAATGGGAAGCCAGAGTGGATAATCCAGGTTTTTGAGGACATACTCCACACTTGTGTATTAGATTTTGTGGGCTAGTGGGACCAGTTTCTACCTTTGTGGAGTTTACATGTAATAATAACTTCCATTCCAGCATTTATATGGCCTTATTTAAGGCATTGTATAGTAGGCAATGTCAATCTTCTATTGGTTATTTTGAGACTTCTGAGGCTAGTCCTCATGGCATAAATTTTCTTCATGAGTCGTTGAAAGAAGTTTGGTTGATTTAGTATAGGCAACAAGTAGCTTAGAGTAGGTAAAAGAGTAATGATAATTGTAACCATCATCTATTTACGTTCTGAGTTAGTGATAGGGCTTTAAGCAAGTATTGCCCATGAAGGGCATGAAGAGGTCCAAAAGGAGGGGCAAGGTCAGCCTCAGTTATATTGGGCCATTTGAGATCCTACAGATAATTGGGTAGGTAGCATATGTCTTGGCATTGCCTCTACTATTTTCAGTCATCCACTCAGTGTGTCATGTATCTATGCTATAGAAGTACATTCCAAACAAGTAGCACGTGCTTCGATGAGACTCAGTTTAGTTGGATCAGAGGTTGACATTGTGGAGGAGCTTGTTTTCATTTTAGCCAGTGAGGTCAAACAGTTGCCCTCTTGGGAAATTCTAGTAGTTAAGGTTTAATGGAGTCACCGTCCATTTGAGGAGGCTACTTGGTATATAAAGAGTAATATGCAGATCCAATATCCCAACCTGTTCGAGCCATCAGGTATTTCTTTATCCTTTACTTGTGCGGACGAAAGTCCTTTTAGTAGTGGGTGTTGTAATGAACCTCTTGTTCATTTCCCTCGTTTTCGTGCATTTTAGGTGTTTAGAGCTTTCTTATAACTTTCCCAAGTTATTTATGACTTGATGGAGCTAACAGTTGATTTTTTGGCAGTTTATTTGAGAATATTATTAATACAAAATGCATTGTGAAATATTTAAATTAAATCATAATTTTGTGCGATGATACAGTTAAATGCCTTTCTTAAGTGTTTTTGATATTTATGAAAAAAACTTCATTTATTATATATATATATATATATTACCTTATAATAGTTTGTATAATCTATTAATATTTAAGCGGAGATAGTGAATCTAGATATGCTAAAATATTATTATTATATAATAGAGATTTTATTAAAAATAATTTTCTATTAATTATGGTATATTAAAAATATTTTACTTATTTTATCATGAATGTATGCTATACCAGAGTATACACGTTCTATCTGCCTATCCAAAATCTATTAGATAAAGATAGGTGGGGGTGTTGACACGTCCAAAATACGTGGTAGAATAGGAAAATGAATAAGATATATGTTAATCAAGTCATCACTTTGAAACTAATATTTTATTAATTAAGTAGAAGTGAGCTATACCATATTTAGAATCAATGTCAGCCTTGTTTTTGTATGTGTATGTATGTATATATATATATATATATATATATATATATATATATGTCTAATACTGCCCTAAAATAAAACATCTTTAATTTACATTTTTTCTCAAACTGTAACTATGTTTATACATATATGTGTATAGTAACTATATTTTATTGTTGATTCTTCATACAAAGCATGGGTTATTTAGCTATTATAAATATCTATTATCCCGAGTTGAATCCCATTGGTGTTCCATCTATTTTGTAGTTAGTCTGAGGTTTCTTTCATCGTCCATGTAATCTAGGCTTATCCTATCTTTTGATTGAGTTTATTTATAATAATTGTGTGCTATTATGTTAGTGTTAGGCATGTAATTGTAGTCTGGATATTATTTGAAATGTCTCATGCCTTATCTTAAGTCCCCGTTCTAGTAAATTTTGGTCCCGTTATCTTTTTCTATGATATAGTATTTATGAACTTAGGGCGTGGTATCAAGTTGTGAAACCTTGGATTCATCATTTTTTAACTAAGTTATGCGAATGATTATTTAAATGTATTTCAGTTACAGTTCATGGCGAGTATATACTTTATTTTTGTCATTTATTGTGAATTATGAAACCACTTTGACATCTGTTAAGGTATAGTTTGGATTTTAATTTTACAACTGGGTATGGTTATAATGAGTCCCAAATGGTTATGATATGATATGATATGGGAGTTTTGGTACTTATTACTATTGTTTTGGGAGTTGTGATTCCTCTGATTTCCTATTCGAGTTCAGAATTTTTCCTTGTGTTACTACCCATTGGTGCTAGTTCAAACACGATGCATATTTGGATGGTTACTATGATTTATTCAAACTAGTTTAGTTATGGATTATTTACCCTTCTTCTTTATATATTTATTGGGTGTCCCACTGGCTTATGGGGGCACGATTGAGTTAATTGTCTTTTTCAGTATGCCTGACAGGCTTTTGAGGGCCTAATTAAGTTATTTTTAGTTTGCCTTCTCATTACTCCGTTATTTACCTTTTTATCACTTTTACTTATTCCTTTTCACATTTGCATAGCTCAATAATTATTTACCTTTCTATTCCTATTTATTATTGACTTAGACTACTCCCTCATATTTTAGTTATACATTTCATATATTGAGCTCAGTTGGTCGATGATACCTACTGAATATTAATTGTTTTGGTGCTCATGCTGCACTTCTGCACCTTTTCCTGATGCGGATCATTGTACTCGTAATTAGCATTGATGTGATTTCCTCCACCCTAGTTCTAATTGGAGCAGGGTAGGCTTGTTGTCATCCGATGCTGATCCTTCTTCATCTGTTCTAGTAGTCTTTTGTACTCAAGAATTCTTTGTACATATTGTGTATATTTTAGATTTTATCGAGTACACTGTGTATCTTATAGTAGTGTCTCTAGTATCAACCTTATCGGGTCTTGGATAGAATTATTTGTTTATTTTGTTCCTGTTTCTTCTCTCATTGTGAATGATACACCTAAACTACAACTCCCCAAAAAGAGTGTAAGCGACCGTTGTCAAATATATCGGGGCTGAATCTTACAGGGAATAAGGTTCTAATTAAGTTGTATGCAGATAAATTGACCTTTAATCATAAGTTTCCACGGATTAGGGTGTTTTGGTTGAAATGTTAATTGAGTAATTTCAGTCTATTCAAATCTAATTCTTCTTTATAACGTGTTAACAATAGAGAAATAGAAAACTAGAGTTATGTTCACCTTGGTGTTTAAATTATTTTTGGGCTATAGGGTATGTGAGTTCATACTTATACTTGTGATTTTAGAGAAATTTAGATGAAATTTCCATCCAAGTTTTTCCCACTGTAATGACCCTCCAGGTCATTTTTCGTGTTTCTACTCCTTTCATTGTTTAGAGCTTTCCTGTAACCACCCCAAGTTATTTATGTCTTTTTTGGACTAGCAATTTGCTTATCTGGCACTTTATTTGGTTCTTAGAGCCAATTCCCTATTTCAAAGTCTTTGCTAGTTCGATTTTGTTACCAAGCCAAAAATTTAGTTAAATGACCTTGTATGCTAATTTTGACTAATTTAACAGCTCTGAAACATCGATTTTAGGTTGGGTGGACCCTTGTTCGAGTCCTGAGGCTCCCAGACTCATTTTGTGCTATTGGTCAAAAGTTAAGAAAAATAATAAGTAGAGGTCGGAGCCACTTTTCATCAAAATGACCTTGGATGGAAATTTAAACTGTGCCATTGAATTTGAAATGACAAATTTGAAAGGTTAGCATAGTCCATTTGTGTGTACATGATTCTGAATGATTTTTGAGGGGTTGGCAAAGACTTAGAATTTCTCCAAGTCTCTATTGGTGCTGGTACATTGCTTAAGTGATGTATTTGATTGCCTAAGTAAACTAGAAAACCCAGAGAGTATAGTGTGTCGCTTAATCGAATGGCTTGGTAGTGGGGAAAGATTTGCATCTGCGATACTATTATTGCTTATGAGACACTTGTAGAGATATACGGATATCACGTAAGTGATCGGATGATCACGTAAGCTATAGGCGTGCGAGACTACAAGTATTACTTAAGCAACTTGAAGTTTGCTTAAGCGAGCTAAAGTTTGCTTAAACGATACTCATGCACTTGGAAAGGGTATCAATACCCCCATTTAGCACAATTTTCTCCATTCTTTCATCCATTTCCAAGATATTAGAACCCTATGAAATGGGAAAGCTTAGGGAATCATTTGTGGGTGATTTTGAAGCTTGGATAAAGTTTATTTACGTGATTTGCCCATCGAATTAGAGGTAAAATTTAATTATTTTCATGGATGATTTCTTCATACTTTCGCCAAAATTCCTAAATGCTTTGTGACTCAATTTTAAAACTATAACAACTCAGAATCTACCCATTCTTGAGGGTAAAGGTTCCTTGAGCATAGATGGATGATTCAGTTATTTCAGATGTGCATTCTACAAATGGGCCCCATATTGGATTTAGGACCCAAAGTATACTAGTACAGTATGGATATCATTGTTCTCGTTTTGATGAGTAGATTATGATTTAGGTAGCATGGCATCTCACAGAAGCTTCTCAAAAGAGAAATTATTGCTTTAATAGACTCTTTGGGCTTTTCTTTGGCATCTAGGTAGGATAGGTTTAACCCCTTCATAAATTGAGCTATTTTGTAGTATGATTATGATATTATGCTAGATTAGGATGGGGTTTAGGTGTTGTAAATATTATTTTCAATTATTTGGGCTAGTCGAACTATTTAGGCTATCTTGAAAATGTAATTTAGCTATAACTTAGTTGCTAATGCTTTACATAGAATTTCGATCTTATGGCTAATTAAGGCTTGTATAACATCTAAATTGGAGTTAGATACCTTAGCCAAGTTTGGGTTAGAATTTGTCTTATAATGGTTTTTGGGGCTTTAGAAGTAGCCTCTTTAACCCGCCTTAGACCAAGACTTCAGCTAATTTTGGTAAATATTATACACTTGTTTTAAATTTCAAAATCCTTATTATGGTATGTTGAGAAGATTAAATACTTAACAAATATGAGTGTTTCATTTTTGAAAATGATGCTAATTACAGTAAAACCCAATCGTTACTAATATTGATGATATGAGTTCCGATTTAAGTCTGTCAATTTATTATGATATTGATGATATGAGTTCTGATTCAAGTCTAGCTATTTATGATGATATTGATAATTTGAGTTCCGATTCAAGTTCGACATTGAGAGTTGTTTTATGATGTGATATGGAAAGGATGGTTTCTTGGTAATGTAATGATGGCTGGTAAATTATGGCTACCTGGTTATTTACTTTCTTGACTGTACTTGATATTGGGTGTATTTGTTTATTCTAGTGTCACTATTTTTGTCCTTTTTGCCTTATTTTGAGGATGATTCGTATGCTACAATTTACAACTTCCAAACTCTCTTGTTGGTTATAGTTGTATCTAATTAGTCTAAACTATGAACTAAAATCAAATCATTGCTGAATCAAGTCTTTGTGGGATTGATACTTGACTTCTTGAAGGTCAAATTACTACTTGATAAGACCGCATACACTTGCGTGTGCTCTTGGGTGCTGTCAAGTTTTTGGTACCATTGCCGGGGACTTGAAATTTGGCAAATTTTTATTTTAGTTTTACTTTTAGCTTTATTTGGTCTTTCTATGCTTTGTCTTAGTATTGTCATTGCAGGAAACAAGTTGTAGGTTAATATGCTGGCAAGGGATTGAGAGTTGGTTTAACCTAGCCCTAAATCTGCACAACACTTTAACCCAAGAAGGAGAGAAACAATCCTTCTCCCTCGAATTCCTTAAATCCAAGAAGACCAAGAGAATCTTATCCTATAGCTTAACAATAAGTAGCTCGTAGGACAGTTAGGGAAGTGGAATTTCCACTTTCAACAAACTTGACTTCCTCAATTCAAAGACCGACTGCTGTGGGGAATTTTGAGTTAAAGCATAACATGGTGCAGCTTCTCATTAGCAGTGGATAGTTTGCAGGATTTTCACACGAGAATTCACAAGTCCACCTGCAGAATTTCATTCAGCTTACTAATACATTCATTCCGACAGGTGTGAATACAGATTATGTGAGGTTGACACTTTTTCCCCATTCACTATTAGGGAAAGCAAAAAAATGTTGAATGCGAAGCCGATCAATTCAATCACATCATGGGATGGGTTATCCAGAAAGTTCCTAATCAGATTCTTCCCATCTGGAAAGATGCTTCACAGTGAGATAGTAAGTTTCAAGCAAAAGCCAGATGAAAATCTTTATCATGTATGGGAATGCTTCAAGGCTTTTTTTGGGACTTTCCGCATCACCAATAGTCCATTGAGGTACTTGCTCATACTTTTGTAGAAGCACTTGATCACAATATAAAGATTTTTCTAAATTCAGCCATAGTTGGTCAAGCACTAGAATTGACTTATGATGAGTTGTATAGATTGTTAAATTGAATAGCACAAGGGAATCTCGAATGGTATTTAGATGCCAAAAGTGCCAACAAAAGAATTACAGGTATATTGGAGGTGAACCAGTTCACTACCTTATTAGCTTAGGTTGCAGCATTGCAAAATATGTTAAGCACTCAGTTCAGCAACCTAAAATTAGAAGCTCCATAGCCTCCACAATAGTTAATGCAGTTCATTAACTAATGGATGGTATGAGGTCTGCGGAAATAGTGCCCATTCTATGGCCATGTGTGCTTCAAAATCCAGAATCAATAATGTATATAGGCAATGATCAAAGACCAAATTATGGTAACACCTACTGAAATGGCAGAATCTGCCTTGGAATTCATAACAACAGCAAATTCAGCAACCACAGGCACAAGTGAATCAGTCAATTATCAACGTATAAGAGATATTGAAGCAGGTTATAACTAGTCAAACATAGTTTACTATAGACTTAAAAAATTAGTAAGCTTCTTAGAGAAGCTTAGAGATTCAAGTGCAACATTTATAACAATCATTAACTACTAGGACATAAGGTGGATTGCTAACGGATATAGAAAATCCCAAACAAGTTATAACAATAACTTTGAGGAGTGGTAAAGAACTTCAAGGAGAACCTCACAAGGCAACAAATGAGGTAGATGTAGATTTAACTCCCCAATAGGTTTCTAAAAAAGTTGCTAAAAGAGCAAAAAAGTCTGAGTACTTGAAAGAGAAAGTTTTTGCAGAAGAAAAAAAGAAGATACCGCCACTACCCTTCCATCATAGGCGAATAAAAGCAAAGAAGGATGTCATGTTCAAAAAGTTCTTTGATGCGTTCAGAGAGCTTCACATTAACTTACCTTTATTAGATGTTTTGTAGGGTATGCCCAAGTATGCAAAATACTTGACGAATATGGTTACTAATAAGGTGAAATTGTACGATGTGGGAGCAATAACACTCATTGAAGAGTGTAGCACTGTAATGAAACAGAAAATCTCCAAGATATTAAGAGATCCGGGAAAGTTTGCTCTCCTTATCCCAATTTGGAGTAAAGTAGTTCATGCATTAAGTGACTTAGGGGTAAGTATAAATTTTATGCCCCTATCTCTGTTTGAATCATTGGTCTTGGGAAAGCATAGATCGACCATCATGGTTTTATAGCTCATAGATGGGTCCATGACATATCCAAAAGTACTTATAAAGGATGTCCTCATAAAGGTTGGTAAATTCATTATACCTGCTGACTTTATTATTCTTGATTTTGAGGTAGATGAACAGGTACCACTCATATTGGGCATGTATTCTTAGCAACTGAAGGGGTTTTGATTGATGTTGGAGAAGGCACACTCAAAATGAGGGTAGATAATGAAGATGTGGTAGTTGATATTTATAAAGCACCTAATATAACATCCTATTATAAATATTTATGTATGATCAATGTTATTAAAGGGGAAAATTATGGGGTAGTTATTCCACTAAAGACCTCTTTGTACTACCTGATTGAGCAGCCTAAGCTTCTCTCGCCTAAGCCTGACATGATGAATATTGATGAGCCTAAAAAGGCTAAAGTTGAAAAACCTATTGCTCTTGAAAATTCAAACCCAAGAGGGGTGAAGAGAATAAGGAGATGGAGACCAAGTGTAAGAAAGAGAAGGAAAGAATAAGGTTGAGTTGAGTTGGGTCGTGACGGGACACTAAATCAAGCGCAGCTTGGGAGTCAACCCAAGTGAATCAGGTATGTTTTTATTTTAGTTTCATTGTCTTTTACTTCGTGCAGTTTTTGGTTTAGTTATAGGTTAATGGGAAGTCTGAGTATGACAAACTTGAGCTAAGGAGCATGGCAAAGATTGAGTTCGGGGTTCCCCGGACTTTCTTGATGTAAAAAGGTGCTACTATCTAGTCCTAGAGGCCTCAGGGAGTATTTCTATCTCTTACTTAAAAAATTCACTTTAGGGACATAGTAGATTTTTAAGTGTGGGGTGAGAAAATTCCAAAGTTTTGGCTCAATTTTAATTTTTTTGTGTAACATATCATTGTTGGTGCTATTTTTGATTACATTATGCAAGTGGGTTTGTTTGCAAAAGCATGTTTATTGAATGAATTACTATTTTCGAGATTCTTAGAATCAAGTTTTGAACTCTTGTACTTGTTAGCTTAAATTTGAATTCATGCTATTGTTTGGTTAAGAGTCTATGATAATCCTATCGAGTTGAGTATATGCCATGTGCGTGTGAGGTTCTTGTATATTCCTTGTTACATGTGATGTCTATAACTTTCCCGGTGTGTGTCTGAAGCAAAATAAAGAATGTGAGTTTAGGAGATGATATAGACATTTCTTTGATAGCCTTGTTTTATACCTTCTATTGGTCCTACCCTTGTGCATTATCCTAGTTAACCCCTATTCAGCCTTTAGATTTTTATTTGGCAACCTCATAAGTAGTCTAATCCTTTCTTTGATAGCCATAATTTGATCCAATAAGATCCTAGACGCTTTAATAAAAAATTAATTGAGTAAGAAGTTTGAGAAATAAGAGGGAAAAAGTGAATTTGATACCCCAAGGTAATAGTTATTGGTGTTTATAATTGATGTGTGGTGGATGCGTGTGATATAATTTATGCTAGAAATATTACCACGGTTGTGAAAAAAGAGAAAAATTGATTCATGTGGTAATAAACTATATGTCCGCCAAGTGTTTGTGAAAATGCTTAAAAGAGATGGGAAAAAAAAGATATGGGTGGATAAAAAAGTGTAATTTGGTTGTTGGAGATTGGTTTAAAATGTATAATGTAGTGTATTAAAGCACTTAGAGAGGTTAGACACTATTCCCAAATAGTTCCTACCCGTCCCTTGGCCTACATTACAACCCGAAAAAAACCTGATTGATCCTATAATTGACATTCTAATATTAGTGGAGAACTACACTAAGGGAAAGCTTATGGTTCATTATGTGTAACTTGTGAATTTCTTATGAGAGCGAGCGTAATTTTATTATTGTACCCATCATGTTATAAAATTCTTTAATGTAAATAATTATGGGTAACTCTCTTGTTGTGAGGGGCACATGTTTGATGAATGTGGATGATTTGTCTTATGTCCTCAATTGATTTATAAGCATGGGTTTTCCAAGTAGGTGAGTCAATTCTTAAGGCTAGGATATTTTGGAGTAATGTTCATGAACTTTCAATTGTGTAAATGACATTCTTAGTGTAGAAACTTGCATTTTGTGTAGTCACTGTAGTACGAACTTGAGTGTCTTGTATGTAGTATAAGTGTAAAGTCTCCTTAGTTGATGATGATTAGAGTTAAGAGTTGTTCGAGGATGAACAAGGCTTTAAGTGGGGGGTGGTTATGTTATGCATTCTAGTGTCACTATTCTAGTCTTTTTAGCCTTATTTTGGGGATGATTCGTATGATATATGGGTGGATAATGAGATGAATATGTATACAATGCTTAAGGACGTTATTTCAATGGTTCAAAGTGTTTTCCACCAAGTTTGTACTTAAATGAGTCATTTAGAGTTCATTCGAGAAAACTAGTTTTACTAGCTTGAGCTAGGTACTTGTTTAGTTGGTCTAGGTTGATTCTATTATGTTTAATGCGTTCTTTATAGTTTAAATATATGGATATAAGTGGAATAACTTGTTGGTAGTGAGCAAAGTTTAATTTGATTAAGTGTAGAGGTGAAACAATAAAGTGAAGATCAACACAAACTAATCTAGTCTTAGCTCGTGTTTTGATTCGTCGTTATGGACTTTGTGTTGTTTAAATCTCTAATTCATGTGGTGTAATTATATAGGATGCTTTGTGATATAAATATGGTGATATTTTTATGTTGAAAATGCTAGAAATACATGGGAAGTACACCACAAGTCAAGGGATGAAAGATTGGAGGGCCAACACTTAACTAAAATTCGGAGAACAACTTCCAGAGATCCAAGGCTATAAGACCGAGGTTCCCCACTTGGAGAGGGGCTATAGGAAGGATGCATCCTTTCTGGAGAGGTGCTCAACCCAGGGCGCAGCCTCACCTGGATCGAGGCTCAACCCAGGGCGATGCCCCCACCATTTTCGTGCTCACAAATTGCTGGAATTCAATTCCAACATGGACTTGTATTACTCCTATACTTATTATTATTAGTTGTTTTTTTTACTATTGTTATGAATATTTTAAGGATTCACGACCCTTAGAATACATCTATTATCAACCTTGTGAACTTTGGAGAGGGAATAAGAATATAGAACATGGGAATAAACAATGTATGGTTTGTATTATTTTATGAAATAAGGAATTCATATTAGTATCTAGGACAAGGATGTACTTAGATTCCTTACTTTATTCAAACCTAGGATGACAGCTTTAAAGAACGTAAGTGGACTATTACATCCCCGCTCAATGATGTATTTGTAAGGTTAAACTTAGGTAAAAGATTAGAGGTTGGGAAACCATGATCATAAAATTAACCCTACAAATCAAAAACCAAGATAAGTGAATTAACAAACGAAGTTCCATGACATAGTATGACTGTTCAGAGTGCTTCAACCTTGGGTTTTCTCCTATTATTTGTCTCAAGACTTTATTTTACACAAAAGTTACTTTTCTACAATTTACAACTTCCAAACTCTCTTGTTGGTTACTGTTGCATTGAATTAATCTAATCTGTAAACTGAAATCAAATTGTTGCTGAATCAAGTCTATGTGGGATCGATACTTGCCTTTTCAAAGGAAACTTTACTACTTGATCAGACCACATACACTTGCATGTGTTCTTGGGCATTGTCAGTACTCTTAAGGCTTTTGGGGGCCTACATTGGTTTATTTACTTTTTCGTACTTATTCTCTTATGGGGCCTAATTTAGTAGAACATAGTAGTGTGATCTTTACATTATTATCTCGCTTTTATTGATTTATTTACGTATAATAATGTTGGATTTCATTTCTAGGTTTTCCCTTGTTCCTTTACTTAGATTATTTTATCTTGCATTTTATCATATTTATAACATGGTTTAGCTTATTCTACCAATGATTCCTACTGAGTACCTATTGTTTGGTACTCATACTATACTTTTGTACCTTTTTGGTGCATATCTAAGTACTATTTGCTGCATTGATTCAATGTTTGTTCTGTGATTGGGTTCGGAGAATTGGTGAGCTCTTGGAGTCGGAGTTAACGCTTTTCCCTTCCATTTATCAATGTCTAGTCTTTTGTTTCTGAGACAGATTATATTGACTATTTCAGAACTTATAGTATATTTGTAGTTGCTCTTGTATCGACATTAATAGGTCGTGGGATGGTTGTCTATGTTTTATCGGTCTTGGATTATATCTATATTCTTAACCATATTATAAGTATTAAATTGTTGATTTCATGGCCTTAGGCCATTTCTCCACAAATTAGCTGATTGCTCGTAGCTCGGGGTTAGAGTTTGACTTACCTAATAGTGGGATAAAGTGGGTGCCATCAAGACTTGTATATCAGGTCATGAAAAATTTGTATCAGAGCCTAGGCTTATCGATATTGTTTGTACAAGAGCAAGTGTCTAGTAGAGTCCCTTAGATCGGAACTATGACGTCTATTTCTTATCTTTTAGAGGCTATAGTAAATTCTGAGGAGTTCTTCACTCTTTCACTTATCTCGTGCTAAGATTTTGAGTTGGTTTTTAACAAATTCCTTTGGTTTCACTCTTTCACAAATGACTACGATGCCTGCTACTGCTACATGAGAAAAGGGTCTCAAAACTAAGCCTAGGGATCTTGTTATTGTTTATGGATGACCTAGAGATTATGTAAAACCTTGAGATGTGTCCCCTGCTCTGGTCTAGGATATGGGCCCTTTCTCAGACCCTATTCGTGCTTTCAATCTAAAGATTGTTTCACCATAGCCAGCAGTAGGCTTATGGCTAGCCCAGGCACTATGAGAGTTTATTTTCTCTTCCTTTCTTGGAGATGCATTGGTTCGACTTTTGGGTTTGGTTTGTGGTGCATTGTCTAATGATGCACAATCTACATATTGTAGTACTGAAGTAGGGGCACAAACTATAACTGTGGCTCCTAGAGTTAAGGTATCTCCTACACTGGAAGTTTCTTAACCAGTGGTTGTCCAACCTACTATGCCTATGGAAGAGTAGAAAATATTAGGTAAATAGTTAAGATTGGCTTTGCCTAGATTTTTTGGTGCATCGGGCGAGGATACTTATGAGTTTTTGATTGCTTATTAGGATAGGCTCCATCATTTAGGCCTAGTTGAGAATAATAGTGTGGAATACACTACCTTTTAGTTGCACTTTGAAGCTCACCATTAGTGGAGAGGTCATCTTTATTTTAGGATAGTTGGATCACATCCTTTGACATGGACTCAATTCTTTGATATCTTCTTAGAGAAGTATATGCCTCGTAGCCTTAGGGATCATTTTAGAGATTGATTCTCCAGATTGGAGTAGGGCTCCATAACTATTGTGGAGTATGAGCCTTTTTTTATGAGTTAGGTAGGACTGCTACTTTTATTCTGACTTCTAAGTATGAGAGAGTTTGTTGCTTTACAAGGTGATTGAATCTTTATCTTTATATGTCTCTTCAGAGTTTGGTTATTACAAATAGGTCTTTTGCTGAGGTGTTAGGCCGTGCTTAGGTTATGGAGGAGATTCATCACAAGATCTAAGGGGAAGTGATAAGAGACCACGATATTAGGGCGGTTTTGATGGAAAACATAGTGGATTGCAATTCAGAGGCAATGGTTCTCAAGGTAGGTATTCTCTATGCTAGCCATATCAGTCTTAGGGTCAGTCTACTAGACCCATTCAGGTTGCATTCTTAATTATTAATGGAGGTAGTCTAGTATCAGTGATCATCCTGGCATAGATAGTGGTTAGTCTTTGAGGGATTTATCTTTTAGTTAATCTGGTCATGGTGGTAATTCTAGATCAGTCGGATCTTCTAGTCTTGGTTTAGCTCATAGGGCATATTATGGTTGTGAAGCTTTTGGTTATTTCTTAAGAGAATACCTCAGTCGTGGAGCGATTGTTCCATCATCTCAGAGTTTCCACCTATTAGGGAAGTTCATCCCTCGCTAGAGGTGGTATGCATGGTCATAGGGGTGATCCCCAGGGTGCTTATGAAGCTTCTCAAGCAGGAAGGACAAGAGATTGATTTGAAGCTAGCCAGGTTATGAGTATGGTCAATTTTATGTAGTACTTGCTAGACCCGAGGCTAAGTCTTTAGATGCTGTTATCATAGGTACAATCTTGGTGTGTCGTTAGTTGTCCTTTTCTTTATTTGATCTGGGATCCTCTTATTCTTATGTGTCTGCTTATTATGCTCCGTGGTTAGAGTTATGTCGGGATTCACTATCTTTAACACTATATGTATCTTCTTTTATGGGTAATTTTTTAGTAGTGGATCAGGTTCTCAGATCATGTATTGTGACTGTGCAAGATTTTTATACTCATGCTATTCTTATTATATTGGACATGGTATATTTTGATGTGATTTTGAGAATTTACTAGTTATCCCACTATCATGAGGTCATGGACTATTTTGCCAATACTGCTACCTTTGCTATGCCCGACATACCCCCAGTAATGTGGTAGGGAGCGGTTAGCTGTAAGCTAATGGGGATTCTTTCTAATGTTTATACTAAGAGGCTTATTTCGAGGGGTTGCAATTCTTATCTCGCTTATATTCATCATTTTAGTTTGGATAGTCCTTCACTTGACTATGTTCTTATAATTCGTTAGTTCCTTTATGTTTTCCCTGTAGACCTACCCGGTAGTAATCCTTCTCGTGATATTGAGTTTGTTATTAATCTTGAGATGCGAACCCAACCTATTTCTATGGCCTCTTATCATATGACTTCTGCAACACTTAAGGAGCTGAATTTTTAGCTTTAAGTTCTTCTTGATAAGAGTTTTATTAGACTGAGCGTGTCTCCTGGGGGATCTCCAATATTATTCAAGAAGAAGAAGGGTGGTTCTATGCATACGTGTATTGATTTTGGGCAGCTTAATAAGGTGATAGTGAAGAACCGATATCCTATGACTCAAATTGATTATTTATTTGACTAGCTTTAGGGTACAACAAGGTTTTCTAAGATTGATTTGAGGTTCGGTTATCATTAGTTGAGGATTTTCCTAGAGGATATCCCAAAAATAGCATTTAGGACCCATTATGGTCATTATAAGTTCCTAGTGATATCTTTCTTACTTGACTAACACCCCATTTGCATTCATGGATTCGATGAACTGAGTTTTTAAGCCCTATTTGAATTTCTTCGTGATTTTGTTCTTCAATGAAATCGTTGTGTATTTGACGAGTAGAGAAGAGTATGCATAACATTTGAGGATTGTGCTCTAGACTTTGAGAGACTATTTGCTTTTTGCCAAATTCTCTAACTATGAGTTTTGCTTAAGTTGGTGACATTTCTTGGGCATGTGGTATCCAAGGATGGGATTATGGTAGACCCAACGAAGATTAAGGCTATTCATGACAGGGCCAAGCCTACATCTCCGTCTGATGCTCGTTGCTTCATTGGTTTAGACACATACTATAGGTAGTTTATAGGGAGTTTTTCTACTATTGCAACACCTATGGATATATACTCAAAAGGAGGTTCCTTTTTAATGTTTCGAGGAGTGTGAGGTGTGCTTTAGAACGCTCAAGGAGTTTCTTACTTTTGACTTTTTTTTAGCTCTTTCTATTGAGCGTTAGGGATTCATCATGTATTGTGATACTTCTGGTATTAGTTTAGGTTGTATGTTGATGTAGTAGGGTCATGTTATTTCTTGTGCTTCGAACAAGATGAAGTTGCTCAAGTGTAAATAACCCACTCATGATTTAGAGTTGGCAACAGTTGTTTTTGCACGTAAGATTTGGAGGCATTATATTTAAGATTTGCATTATGAGATCTTCATAAATCATATCTTTAGTATCTTATGACCCAGAGGGAGCTTAGTTTTAGGCAGCGGAGATGGATAGAGCTACTTAATGATTATGATATCTTTATCTTGTACCATCCGAGAAAGGCGAACATAGTAGTGGATGCCTTAAGTTGGAAGATAGTTAGTATGGGTAGCCTGTCTTTTATTTTAGTTTCTTAGAGGCTGTTGGCACGAGAAATTTAGTCCTTATCCAACTTGATTGTATGACTTGATATTTCAGACACTAGGAGAATTCTTGCTAGTGTTGAGGCGAGGTCCTCACTATTTGAGCAAATTCTTTGAGGATAAGAGACTTCGCATCATTAGCGATCAGGTGTCGAGTGGTGAGTCCAAGAGGGCTACCATTGATTCAGAGGGTTCTTTGATGTTTGATAGTCACATTTATGTTTCAAGGATTGATGACCTACTTTAGTCGATCTTGTATGGTGCTTACAACTCCATATTTTCAATTCACTGAGGTACCACTAAGATGTATATGGATCTGAGGCAACATTATTAGTGGAATGGCATGAAGAGAGGTGTCACAAACTTTGTTTCTCGTGGCCTATGTTAGTAGAAGGTGAAGGCCAAACATCAAAGACCTGGTTGATTGATTCAAAGGTTGCCCATTCTCGAGTGGAAGTGGGATCGGATTACCATAGACATTTTTAGGGGTTGGCTTTATACTTCCCGTGGTTCCAATGGTATTTGGGTGATTATGGATCGGTTGGTCAAGTCAACCTATTTCATCCCTTTTCAGATGTCCTTCAGTGTCGAGAGATTTACCTGTATCTATGTTCGTGAGATAGTTCATTTGCATGGTGTACCTATACCTATCATTTTAGATCGAGGTTCAATGTTCACTTCTAGCTTTTGGAGAGCTTTAAAGAAGGATCTAGGTACTCAGGTATATCTTAGTACAACCTTTCATCCTCAAATTGACGAGTAGTTGAAGTGGACTATTTAGGTTCTCGTGGATATGCTCTGAGCTTGTGTTATGGATTTTGGAGGACAATAGTGGGAACAACACATAAACTTTTAGAGTGAGATGTGGGCCTAGTATCCTCACCTATTTGAGGCTTCAGGTACATCCTAATCCTTTACTTTCACGAATGAAAGTTCTTATAATAGTGGATATTGTAATGACCCTCTAGGTATTTCCTATAGCTAACCCAGGTATTTTATGACTTACTGGGATTCACAATCCGATTACTAGGAAGTTTGTTTGGTTTTTAGAACTAATTTTCTATTTCAAAGCCTTTGCTGGTTTAAATTGGACACTAGCTAAAAATTTAAGTCAAATGACATTTTATGCAAATTATGACTATTCCAACAGCTTCAGAACATCAATATTAGGTTAGGTGGACCCTTAGTTCTGGTAGTAAGGCTCCTAGACAGATTTCAAGCTATTGATCAGAAGTTAACGAAAATGGCAAATGGGATTAGGACCCACTTTTCATTGAAATAACCTTGGATGCAAATTTTGACTGTGCCGTTGAATCCAAAACGTCAGATTTGATAGGTTAGCATAGTCTATTTTTATATACGGGATTCTAAATAAATCCCAAGGGGTTGGTGGAGACTTGGAATTTCTCCAAGTCTTAGTTGGTGCTGGTGCATTGCTTAAGCAATGCCTTTGATTGCCTAAGTGATTTAGCAAACCCTAATAAGTATCATTTAAGCAATAAAGTGTGTCACTTAAGAAAATACCAATGGGTAAAGTATTGCGTATAAGATACTACTATTGCATATGCTGCACTTGTGAGGAAGTAAGATATCGTGTAAGCGATTGGATGATCGAATAAGTGATAGGCATATAAGACCACAAGCATCACTTAAGTACCCTGAAGTTTGCTTAAGAGATACCCGTAAGACCCCATAAAATCCTAAGCTTAACTTAGTCTTTCGCTTGGTAAGGGGAACCAGACTTAGAAAATTTTAGCGAAGTATTCAAACTGAGTGTCATTTTGGGCTTTGTATGTTGGAAACTCTATTTCACGATCTCTATGACCTTAATATGTCAATCTTTAGGTTAATGGATGATTAGGAATGTCAGTAGGTGTTCCTAGATGAGTTTCATAATTTTTGGACCTCGTTTGAATCGTGTTTGGGAATCTAAAATAGTGTATTGACACTATCATGGTGCGACGTATTGGCCATCGCATCGATCAATATTTTCCTTGGCTTCCAGTGGTAATTTTCAATGAACCGATGTGGACTCAACGTAACGCGTTGACCATCGCATTGATGCCAATGATGCAGTGCATCGATCTGTGTATCGATGGTTCAAACTTTGTATATCGTTGCCTATATTGTTAGAAGGTGAAGGCCAAACATCAAAGACTTGGTTGATTGATTCAGAGGTTGCTCATTCTCGAGTGGAAGTAGGAGTGGATTACCATGGATATTTTTAGAGGTTGACCTTGTACTTCCCGTGGTTCTAATGGTATTTGGGTGATTATGGATCGGTTGGTCAAGTCAACCCATTTCATCCCTATTCAGATGTCCTTTAGTGTCGAGAGATTTGCCTGTATCTATGTTCACAAGATATTCCATTTACATGGTGTGCCTATACATATCATTTCAGACCGAGGTTCAATGTTCACTTCTAGCTTTTGGAGAGCTTTTAAGAAGGATCAGGGTACTCAGGTAGATCTTATTACAACCTTTCTTCCTCAGACCGACGAGTAGTTGAAGTGGACTATTTAGGTTCTTGCGGATATGCTTAGAGCTTGTGTTATAGATTTTTGAGTACAATAGTGGGAATAACACATAGCCTTTCAGAGTGAGATGTGGGCCCAGTATCCTCATCTATTTGAGGCTTCAGGTACATCCTAATCCTTTACTTTTGCGAATAAAAGTTCTTATAGTAATGGATATTGTGATGACTCTCTAGGTCATTTTTCATGTTTCTTCTTTTTTTCACTGTATAGGTATTTCCTATAGCTAACCCAGGTATTTTATGACTTACTGGGATTGACAATCTGATTACCAGGAATTTTGTTTGTTTTTTAGAGCTAATTTTCTATTTTGAAGACTTTGCTGGTTTAAATTGGACACTAGGCAAAAATCTAAGTCAAATGACCTTTTATGCAAATTATGACTATTCCAACAGTTCCAGACATCAATTTTAGTTTAGGTGGACCCTTGGTTTGGGTCCTGAGGCTCCTAGACTCATTTCAAGTTATTGATCGAATGTTAAGGAAAATGGTAAATGGGATTTGGATCCACTTTTCATTGAGATAACCTTGGATGAAAATTTTGACTGTTCCATTGAATCCAAAACGTCAGATTTGATAGGTTAGCATAGTCTATTTGCATATATGGGATTCTAAATGAATCCCAAAGGGTTGGTGGAGACTTGGAATTTCTCCAAGTCTCAATTGGTGCTGGTGCATCGCTTAAGCGATGCCTTTGACCGCCTAAGTGATCTTGCAAACCCCAATAAGAATTATTTAAGAAACAAAGTGTGTCACTTAAGTGAATACCAATGGGTAAAGTATTGTTTATAGACTACTACTATTGCATATGCGAAACTTGTGCAGGCAGTAAGATATCGTGTAAGCGATTGGCTGATCAAATAAGTGATAGGAATGCAAGAGCACAAGCATCACTTAAGTGCCCTGAAGCTTGCTTAAGAGATAGCTATAAGACTCCGCAAAATCCAAAGCTTAACTTAGTCTTTTGAGCTTGGTAAGGGTCCCAGACTTGGAAAATTTTAGCTAAGTATTCAAACCTAGTGTCATTTTGGCCTTCATAAGTTGACAACCCTATTTCACGACATTTATGACCTTAAAATATCAATTTTTAGTTTAATACGTGATCAGGAATGTCAGTAGGTTTTTTCGGATGAGTTTTGTATTTTTCAAACCTCGTTTGAACCATATTTAGGAATCCAAAATAGTGCATCAATGTGATCTCTATGCGGCGCGTTGGCCATTGTGTCAATCAATATTTTCCTTGGCTCCCAGTTGCAATTTCCAGTGAACCGATGCGGACTCGATGTGGTGCATTGTCTATCGCATCGATGCCAATGACGCAGCACGTTGGTCTGTGCATCGATGGTTCAATTTTTAATTATTAAAAAGTCACGTATTTAGGGGTAATTGGGTCTTTTTCCCATATCCTTCAGCCCCCATAACATGAGATTTAGCCCGCAATTAGTAAATTATATCCATTCTTTCTAAAAATACTCAAGAACAAAAATCCTAGAAGATTAAATTTTAAATTCAAGGCTCAAGATTTCACCATTAATCTTCAGGAATTTAGCGACTAAGGTATGTCAAGTGTTCATCCAAGGGTTCCTTCCACCCTTGGAGTCCAAGAAACTCTTTTAAATTTTTAGTAGCTTGATTTCATGCTTTCCATGATTTGTATTCAAATGTATTCATGATTATAATGTTGATTTGATTTCTATTCCATGATTAAATGCAATATTTTTGTAAAAACAACTATTTTGTATGTATTATCATGTGAAATCATGTTAAAGTCTTGAAATTGTGGTGCTCATGTGTTGATTAGTACTATGTGTATATACAATGCCTTCCAAGTGTTTGATGAGTTGTTCATAAGAAGTAAATCATTAAATTATATCATGTTAGCATGTATTCAAGTTCATGTCATGCAAGTGTTTGCTAGAATATCCCAATGAATGAATGATGATCAAGTAGTTATTTATCATGTTTTAAGATTGTTCCATGTCTTATAATTTATGCTATCGAGTCCTGTAGGTATTTAATACCCAATAATTTTACTGATTACGTAGAGCCATGGTCAGTCTCAAGAGACTGTCAGTCATGTCATGATCAGTAGTACTCTCAGTCTGTTACAAAACTCAGGAAGAACTTAGTTGACTCAGTATTAGTACAGTCAGTTTGGTATTCAGTTCAGACCTCAGTAAATTCAATCAGTTAACAGAATTCAGTAGTATTCTGTCAGCCAATGGAACTCAGTGAACTTAATTCAGTTCAGTTGAACAGTGTGGTTAGTAGCAGTTCAGTCCAGCTTAGAACAGTTTAGAAATCTGTCCAATGTCTATTCAGTTAGGAGTAGGATTCACCACCGAGTGAACCCAAGGAAGGGGACTCACCTTCCTGTAGAGGGTGTGAGCCTTAGAAGCAGTCCTTATGTTCCAGAACTATGTATCCAGTATAAGTTGAGACATCAACCTACCAGTTAAGGGTTGATAAGGTGATATACCTGCCAGTTGAGGGTACCACCAATCTCGTTTAGAGCACCATCCAGATAAGGGTGACGCAACTTGTGTTTACCCGTGGGACGGTTCTGACACCCTTTCAATTGGGGTTATAAGTTGGACCCCAATCTATTTAGAAAGGGGCATGTCGGTTAGATGATTACCTCCCACAGTCTCAGTTTTTGTTCCATTCTCAGAATAGAACTTAGTCCAGTTCTATTGATTTAGGACTGTCAGATATAGTCACTCAACTCAGTACTAAACTTAGTATAATTCCACAAAATCAAGACTATCAGATACAGTCATTCAGTTATCAGTAATTCAGTATTAGTATACTCAGATATCAATTAATCAGTATTCAGATTCAGTATTCAGTGTTATCACGATCTTAGTTACAGTTATGTATTCATGCATGAACTCTTATCTAGTTATACTCATGTTATTCAGTCAGTATTGTTCATATGAACCCATGCAATTCAACCTATCTCACATAGCATACCAGTACATTCAAAGTACTGACACATACTTTTCTCTTGCACTATAATGTTTTATATCATAGGTTCAGACGCACGGGCTCCCGAGCACCCTTAGCAGTTCCGATCTTCAGCAATCAGAGTTAGTGGTAAGTCCTCATAGTTTGAGGACATGATTATTGTTTTAGTATTTCTATTTATTTCAGTAGTCAAAGTTAGTTGAGGACTTGTCCCATCAACTCCACATTTTTGATAGTCTAAAGTTTTTCAGACTATAGTATTGTCAGATAAATGTTTTAGTTTTGGTATTATTATACTGTATTCAGTTTAATTATAGTATTGAACCTTATGACATATTTTTCGCCTAATTTCTGCATATTTACAATATTACTATTCAATTATTACAGCAGGTACCATTCATGGGTTAGCTTGTGGTCCTTCAGAATTATAAGCACCGTGTTGCGCCTGGGGTATAGCAAAATCTCGCAGAAGCTTCTCAAAAGCAAAATTGTTGGTTTAGCAAAATCTCTGGGCTTTTCTTCAACGTCCAGATAGACTAGGTTTATCTTCTTCATACATTAAGATATTTCGTAGTATGATTATGATATTATGCTAGATTACGATGGGGTTTAGGTATTGGGAATATGATTGTCAAATATTTGGGTTAGTAGTGTTTAGACTATTTTGAACTCATAATTTAAGCATAATTGACTTAGTTGCTCATGCTTTAGGTAGAATTTCTATCGAAGGGATAATTAAGTCTTGTTTAACATCTAAAAGTTAATTTAGATACCTCAGCCTAATTCGATGTAGAATTTTTCTTAAAATGTTTTTTTTCGGCGGATTTAAAGTGGGCTCTCCTGGCTCACCTTAGGTCAAGACTTGAGCTAGTTTTGGTCGAACTTTGTAAACTTGCCGTATATTTTGAAATGCTTGTTATTGGATATTTAGCAGATTAGATACTCAATGAATACGAGGGTTTGATTTTGGGAAAGTGATGCTAATTTCGTTAAATTTGATATTTACTAATATTAATGATATGAGCTCCAATTTGTGTTTGGAAAGTGATCATAATATTGATATATGAGTTTCGCTTTAAGTCTGTGTATTTATGATGATATTGATAATTTGAGTTCTGGTTCAAGTTCGACATTTAGAATTGTTTTATAATGTGATATTGCACAGATGGGTTCTTTGTTATGGCATGATGGTTGGTCAATTATGGCTACTTTGTTTTTTTACTTTTCTTCATTTCCCCTCCAGGCTTATGGGGTCCTGCATTGGGTTATTTAATTTTTGGTACTTAATGGCTTATAGGGTCCAATTTAGTAGATATAATCGCGTGATCTTTACGTTATCATCTCAGATTTATCGATTCACTTATGTATAACAATGTTGGAGTTCATTTCCAGGTTTTCCCTTTTAACTTGACTTAGGTTATTTTATCTTGCATTTTATCGTATTTATATCATGATTTAGCTTAGTCGCCTGATGATGCCTACTGAGTACCTGTGTTTCAGTACTCATACTATACTTTTGTACCTTTTTGGTGCAAATCTGAGTACTAGTTGTCGCTGTTGAATATATGATCGTGCTTTGATTGGGTTTAGAGATTGGGTGAGCTCTTGGAGTCGAAGTTATCCCTTTTACCTTCTATTTATCTATGTCTTATCTTTGTTTCCAAGATAGATTGTATTGACTATTTCTGAACTTTTCGTATATTTGTAGTCGCTCTTGTATCAACATTACTAGGTCATGGGATGGATGCCTATGTTTTATCTATCTTGGATTATATCTATTGTATTGTCTTTATTATAAGTATTAAACTTTTTATTTCCGGCCTTCAGGCCATTTCCCAACAAATTAGCCCATTGCTTATAGCTACGTGTTAGAGTTTGGCTTACCTGTTGGCGGGTTAAAGCAGGTGCCATCACGACTTATAAATTGGGTCATGACACAAACCTTAAATGATGGATTTAATATAATTTTCTCAAACCTAAAGTGATGACATCATAATGCACTATATTCTCTAAGAGATTAATTTGGCTAATGCATTAATCTAAAACAAGAGGTTAAGAATTCTAACTTCTTATCACTATTCTCTTTTCCTAACAATAACTTCTCTATTCAAGCAAGTTGGGTTTTATGACACATTCTCAAGTTTGCAACCAAGTGAATTCATTAAAATGAAGAGAATATGGTGTAATCACAATTTCAATATAAATTCAACAACCTATAACATAGAGTTAAAATTCCACGAAGGATCCTAAACCTTAATTATAGAGTTTTAGATACTTATGATCAGAAATAGATTATAAATCTTAATTTCATAAATTTTAGGTTAAATGTACAATAAAGAGAAATAAGATTTCCAAATACAAATATCACAAGCAATGTGTTCAACAACTCCAAACTGGTTTCTAAGTTATACATACGTTACAAAATAAAAATTTAGTCAAAAGATGCCTATTCTAATCCTATGATGGGTATTTATAAGATCCAATAAAGTTAAGATTTAAATTTCAAACTAGGCTGCCATGTCATGGCTGACGTCTTGATCGATGGTTCGTCAAAGGAGTAATGGTTCACCGGTTGAACCATCATTGCTATCAAGAATTGGTTTGCTCTAAGACAAACTCATATGATGGTCCATCGCTGGTCTGACGGTCCCTCTCCCCCTCTTATCGCATACCTTATAATTCCCATGCATTTTTTTTAGTCACAACGAGTAGGGTCATGATCCGTCATGACCCCGATGGTCTGTCAGTTGGCCCATCACCCAATTCCTAATTGTCCTATTTTCTGGTTTGTGGTTACGGGTGGTTCAATAGTTCATATGAGCACTAGTGGTCCGTTGGTATCCCTATCGTAGGTTTTTTTTGCTTAAATTTATAAAATTTTATGCCTTTTAGTTTAATTCCTAAGCACAAGCACAAAACATATCAACTAACTAACACCAACATTTGCTAGAAAACATTTAATTATCTTTCTTTGAAGATGAAAAATGTACTTTCATGAGCTGGTACATCATTGATACATTTATTTTTATTTTTTCTTCTTCCACTTAATATAATTATTGTTATTATTTATGTCTAGTCTTTTCTAGTTTCTTTCCTTTAGCCCGTTACTTATCGTTTTGGGCTATGACTTGGCTTGCCTACTAGTGGGATAAGATAGGCACCATCATGACTTACAAAATTAGGTCGTGACAGCGAGAGACAACCAAGTGATAGCACGGACAAATGACATATTCATTGCTTTAAAATTGAAGATGAAGAAAACTAAAGTGGTATTGTCAGTTTGGTGTGTGGAAAGATTTGGTGTTATTTTCTATCAATTAGTAATCAAGAAAGATATTGTGAGAATCAATGAATTTCTTTTACGGAGCATCCCACTATTGCTAATAGGGCTATTCTCTAGTGTGCACAAGTAGAGTTTAAGCAAAACTATCACTATGATGAAGAATATTAACGACAGAAAAATAGGATATAATGGTTCATAAAGGAGATAAAAATACTAGATTTTCCATAGCCTGCTTAATAGAAGGATGAGGATATTGTCTAGTTATAGAATTCAATCTTGTTGTGGAAATTAGGTTGAAGGTTCAAACCTAATAGCCAGAGAAGTAGTATCTCATTATCAAGAATAATTTGCAAGGAACATAAAACTTAGTGACTTATCTCTAATAAACCATGTTTCTACACTTGTCATTGATGAAAGTAACATTTTGTTAATACTTGTCCGACAAGTAAAGAGGTTAAAAAGGTGGTTTTTGAACTCAATGTAGACAATGCTTGTGGTCCTGATGGTTTTACTGGTCACTTTTTTCAATGTTGCTAGGATATTATTGGTGGAGATGTTATTGATTTAGTGAAAGATATACTTATGCCTAAATCCATGATTCATACTAATTTGGTCTTACTGCCTAACAAGGATATTATATAATCTTTTGTTGACGTGAGACCTATTAGTTTGAGTATATTCTTAAATAAAGTCATATCAAGGTTGATCTATGATAAATTAAAAGGTTTACTACCAAGGTTGATTTCTCAAAATCAATATTGATTTGTGAAAGAGGGAAGTAGAACAAAAATTATTTTACTTGCTTGGGAGATTGTCACTGACATCTAAAAAAGGGGTAAGACAACAAATGTTGTAATTAAACTAGATATGGCTAAGGCCTATGACAGCATAGATTGGTCTTTTTTGATGTAAGTGTTGGAGAAAATGAGATTTAATAACCTACTTGTCATATTAGTGGCTAATAACTGATATTATATTCTTATAAATGGCCAAGCACATTGATTTTTCCATTTATCAAAAGGTGAAAAGCAAGGAGATCCTTTATCACTAGCCTTATTTATCATTGCCGCATAGGTTTTGTCTAGTGTTGAATAGATTGATTGATACTAAGGATTTTAAGAATTAAGGGATGCTATAGTGGAGTGATAATATTAATCATTTTGCTTATTCTAATGAGACCATATTTTTGCAAATGCTGATAAAAAAATTGTACAACTAATCATCGAGACTTTAGGGGAATATGAGAAATAATGGCCCTTATTTGTATATTTGTATATGGAATACTTACACATTGTTATTTAGGATATTGAAGATTGAACATGCTTTTCTAAAGGTACGTTTCATTTAACATACTTAGGTTATCCAATTGGACATGCTAGAAAATGAAAATGTCATTTTTAGAACATATAAAGAAGGGTAAAACAAGATTTAGGCCTATAAAGGTAAATTCTTATCTGTTGGACGAAAATCTTTACTTATTAATAATATTCTAAAAATTTTTCATATATAATTACTCTTTTCTATTATACCCTCCTCCCCCAAGTGTGGTTTGCATGATTTACATAGGATTTTTGAAAAATTTCCATGGAACTTTAAAGAAGAAGGGAGAAGTAAGTACTGGGTGGCCTGGTCTAAGACTTGGTTACATAAGGATGAAGGTGGTTTAGGGTTTAGATCCCTTTTTGATATTTCTAAGCATTTTATTATAACTTTAGTAGGTCTTTAAAACTAAAAAGTCTATGTGGAGTATTTTTGTGGAAAAAAATTTAAAAAAGGTTCACAAAACTGGAAGTATATGATAGAGGCTATGGATTGCTTTGATAAGGAGATTTGGTGGGAACCAAAATGTGGTCTATCTAGTGTTTGGTTTGATACTTGGACCCACTTGATGTTTTATACTATTATTTTAATGTTCCTGATACAATTATTCATACTTTTGAAGTTGTGGAATAACTTATGATAGAGGTAAACTGGAATGAGGATTGATGTATTAATTATTTCTAATGGATATATGTAATCACATATATATGGAGGTTTGAGTTGTAGAGGATATTGATAACTAGGATAGATCATGGTGTATTCTAAATGCCTCAAGTAAGTTAATGTGAAAAGTTCTTGGGACAATGTGAGGCAAAGTAAGGGACAAAATTGATGCTTTCGATATGGTATGGTCCAAAGGTATTCCTTTTAAAATATCTTTCTTGTTCTATAAAATATGTAAAAAAAATTATTCCTTTTGGAGAGGTTTTGATGAATATAAATTAGTAAATGGAGTTCTCTATTATTGTTGTTACAATTCAGTTCAATAAACATTTGAGCACATTTTATTTTATTTCCTATATCTGCTAGATTACCAGGTGTTTTTGCAGCTGCTATAGGCATTCAAGACCATTTGTTTATGGCATAATTTTTATATGGTGAAGGGCTACAATATCAACAAAACTAAAGCCTTTGAATAAAGAAATTTCGACTTTTTTTCTTTGGCTAATTTGGAAAAGAAGGAACTACATAGCTCATGGGGAAAAGATGTCTTAAAGTCGATGGTAATGTAGATTGATAGGAACATTCACAACCTTGGTAGATATTTATATCATGGTGAATGATCGTAACAATAGGCCTTTGATAATGAGAGTATTTGAAGATTATACCCTACTCATTGGTAGTATTATTATGTATTGGAAAGAATCAAAGGAAGAAATGCACAAATATAACTCAGATAGTGACGTTTAGAATAACGTTGGTCTTTGTTCTTGAACTTTTTGTATTAGGAATGTTGGACCTTAATTTATGCAGAGTCTAAAATAATGGGGGAGAGGTCAATTTTAGTGGCTGAAACAATTGCTAGGAGGACAGGTTTGGAGTACTGTATTGATAATTATCTTATTTCTATGATATTAGAAATAGATTAATTGACTCTAGAAAAATTCTAGATAGTATTTGGGAATTTCCATGGGAAATTACAAAGGAGGTCAAAAAGAAAAATTATCTAAGAGCTAGTTTGCAGTTAAATATCAGAGTGGAGCTGTAACGCCCCGAAATCCCATCTCAAGACATCACACGGTGCTTAAGGCTACAAGTAGCCCCAAGCTAACTCTTTGAGCCTATTACTCTTTCTAATACTTGCTTTAAGATAAATAAGGTAAACAATGATAATTTATTGTGTCAACTATAATCCAAAATAACTGAAAACAATATCTGAATAAAAAAAATACTAATAATCTGGAACACAACTTCAACTGACAGTTTATTCTGACAAAGCCTCTACTACTCAACCTGAAGAGCCATTGGGAAAGACCCCCAACTGACTCGCAATGATCTGAAAGTAAAACTCAAAACACTATAAAAGAGGAGAAGCTGCAAATATTGGTCCTCGAACTATGAGAACTCTCCAAGGATAAGGATGTAGATAAGATGCTCGAAGATCACTGTCACTGCTGGGACTGAGCACATGAACCTACATTATGAGACAATGTAGCACACAGACGTGTATATGGATTAATACTTTGACGATGTACTGAGTATATGGGGGTGTATGTATTAATTAAGACAATAGTATCAATCTTAATAGAAATCATGCATGCAGCTATAAATGACTCACATAGCTTGAATAAGACTAAAAATTGAATTTCATGAATCATGTATAATAAGTCATAAATCATAAATCTCGTGAGTCATTATATTAGTTCTAAAACATATTCTCCATCTTATTCTCAAAACAGGTAAGCAAGAGAAATCTTAAAACATTATTTCTCGAAACTTAAACTTTGATCTCATGGAGAATAAATGACTTCTTTAAAACTTAGAGCTTATAGAACTTTGGGACTTAGGAAATTTTTATCTTAATTAGAGTAGGGGACTACGTTGGGAGTTTCTCTTAACCGAGGTAAACCATGTGATCCACATGGAGTCCAACGTCTTGCCCATGTTGGGGAGAGCTGTTCTATCCTTATCATCGGAGTAGAACCTTAACTTTAGTGATCACTTATCTTAACCCACTTGGGGTAAATAAAAAACCTATGGGGGTACATAGTTCTGGGGTATGAGACCTTGGAATCATACCTAACTCGGTGCAAAATACTACTCCTATACTTAAGCTCAGAACTTTTAGGAAATCCACCTTAAAATAATTCAAGGGTCCATAATAAAGACCAAATATACTTCTCTTGTCCTTAAAGCATAACTAGTGTGGAGTCCTATCTTAGCTTAGACCCAAAAGGGTCAAATCTTTACTTAAAATATGAAAATAGCTTAGCTATGGGGTACTTATGACCCAAACAATCTTGAACAACAATCTTAAAAAGGGGTTCTATTGACCCAAATAGTAATTTTCATGTCAATACCTCAAAATTCATGCTTAAAAATGCAATTACTCATAAGGTATCTTGAAATCTATAATTTTTTTAATCAATAGGCATGGAAATACAATTAGAATCATGTAATTCAACTCTCAATTCATGGTAAATATCAAAATCTTGAAATTAATGGAAATGGGTATAAACCCTAACTTGATTTTCATGGAAAATCTCATAAATTGTAGAAATTTATAATTTAAAGTAAGCTTTTTGGCACAAAGGTGAAAGGGTTACCCTTGTTCAAACCCCACAAACCTTAGATTTTGACTTTAGATGAATAAGCTTGCTTGAAGCTCTTTTTCGAACTCTTGAGTGAGGGTTCTTGAAGCTTTTGACTAGGAAACTTTGAATCTCAACTCAATTTGCAGAAATTATGGTGGAATCTTGAAGTTCTTGGAGAAGGAATTGAGTATTCTCTATAGGGAGAAAACCCTAGGTCTTGTTATTTTTGATGGATATGAAGTTATTTGCTTTGTTCTGAATATATCTAAGTGTTAAATGGGTTTCTAAAGAAAAAAAATTCCTTTTAAAAACAACTTAAGAATACTGAACGGGATCTGCGACAGTTGGCGCAATGGTCCGTCGCTAGGTCGATGGTCTATCGGACTAACAGTCACACCTGGACTAGAATAGGGGTTCACTGCCTCATCTGCGAAGGCTTGGGTGATGGTCCATCGTTAGCTTGATGGTCCATAGGCCTGACCGTCTCACTTAGCCAGAGAGTGGACTCACTGCCTTAGCTATGACGGTTTGGGTGACGGTCCGTCGCTAGCTCGATGGTCCATCGAACCTCTCCGTCACACCTGGGCAGTTCAGACTACTTTCTGTAAAACGTCCATATCTTTCTCTTTCGATCTTGGATTTTGATAAAATGGGTATCGTTGGAAAGATAATTCAATTTACCACATGATAAAAAGTCTTTTTTAGGAAAACTCTATATGGTTTAAATACTAATCACTTTGAAAGTCATTCCTAAATCTATTAGAGATAGAATAAGTCTTCACTTGACATGTTCTAAAGGCTTAGACTATGAGAGAACTTTACGGGTCTTACAGGAGCACGCATTTAGAGAAGGGAATAGACTGACAATTTTTTTTGCCAATTAGGTTTGTCTTTGTAGGTAAATTGTTTAACCTATTCAGAGTTTCAATAGGCACCAAAGCAGAAGGAAAGGCAATAATCAATCAAGAAAAAAATTCAAGTCCCAAATTTTAAATACAAAAGATTTCATAACATAGATTTTAGCATCATCAATAATCAAAAGGACATACCAAATGTCACAATAAAAACATACATCAAGGAACAAAAATCCCATTAAAAGTATGAAAAATAAGTGTGCGGGCTTAAATTAAGAGTAGATTGAGGGTTTAACTTATTTTCCTTAAATTTTTAATAGTGGTATTTGTCTCTAGTTAGGCTCAACCTTTTAAGATAAGAGGAAGATGAGTAAAGAACTTAGTTTTTTATTTTTTGTATAATGGAAGATGGAACAAATACACTAATAACTTATCTGATAGTTAGATAAAAAAATTGAGGTGAAAAAGTCTTCAAGAGGTGTAATTTTATAGAAGTTGTGAGAGTAATTAGTGTCTGTGTGAAATCCCCCCTAAACTTGATCAACTGAGGTCTTGACATTGATAAAGATGTATGTGTTGACTTTTCAATCTTTCTTTGCCTGGAGCTTATCTATGGTTTTTCTAAATCATTGGCCTTGGATCGATACTGTGAAGAATAAAATGAAGCACCATTTTATTTTTGAGAATATCTTTTTCTTTATCTTTCTATTTGTTATTGACTTTATTTATTTTTTATTTATTTGTTTATTTCTTTTATTTTATTTTTGTTGAATATGGAACATGGCCTATGGAACTGCCCAGTTAATGAGTCACCTAACTACTCATGAAGACTCATCACGAGTAATAGGGCTCAAGTCGTAGGCAAACAAGTGAGGAATGCCCACATTTCTATTGTATCACGACTGGACCCCCAAGAGTCGTAAGGTGAGGTAAAGAGTTGTATGGTGTGACTCATGACTAAAACATTGAAGGGGGTCTAAATATCTTCCATAAGTACATGTCTAATAAAAGACTCATAGCCAGTCTTTAAGAGTCGTGACGTGACCCATAATGACTAGGCAACATTTTTCTGCACTCTTAAATACGTGCACTTTGGTCATTTCCCTTTTCCCAATTAAAATGCACATCCATAAATCACCATTGATACCTCATTATCATCCCATTACACATCAAATACACCTCTCATATCCCTCAAAATTCTCCATCCAAGAGCAATTAGGGTTTCCAAGGGATGGTCATCTAGGACTCAAAGGGTGATTTCTATTTCAAACTTCTTAGTGCCTCAGGCATGTATCTCTCCTATTTTTGGTAGGGATACGTTGGTCCACTTTGGATAAAGTGGATTTAGATGTTATATTAGGCATATATTGGCTCCATTTATGATATTCTTCTCTTGATTGTTGGACCTGTAAGCTCAAATTCCATTTTTCTAATGAACTGGTAATAGAATGGTAAGCGAGTTCCATAGTACCTAAAGGGAGGTTTATTTCGTATCTTAGATCTCGGATGTTGATTTCTAAGAGGTGCATTTATCATTTTATCTGGGTTAAGGATTCTGGTTCTAAAGGTCCTTCTTTGCAATTTGTCCCTGTGGTCCATAAGTTTTCCAAGGTATTTCCCGATGATCTTCCTGGCATCCCTCCCTATAAGAAGATAGACTTTGGGATTGATCTTTTACTAGGTACCCATCCTATCTCTATTCCTCATATAGAATAACCCAGTTGAGTTGAAAAAATTTAAGGAGTAATTAAAGGATCTTCTTGATAAGGTTTTCATCCTTCCTAGTGTCTCTCCATGAGGTTCTCCTATGATTTTTGTGCTTAATAATGATGGGTCTCTTTGGATGTGCATAGATTACCAACAATTGAATAAGGTGATAGTGAAGAATAAATACCCTTTTCCTAGGATTGGTGATCTCTTTGATGAACTTTAGGGTGCTAGATTCTTCTCTAAGATTGATCTTTAGTTGGGTTATCATCAATTAAATATTAAGGAGCTTTACATTCCTAAGACTGCTTTTCTCACCCGGTGTGGTCATTATGAATTCTGGGTATGTCCTTTGGGTTGACTAATGCTTTAGCTGCATTTATGGATCTTATGAATTGGGTATTTGGGTAGATTGGATTTGTTTATTATCATATTCATTAATGATATCTTGGTGTGTTCTAAGAGTGAGGAAGATCATGCCAATTACCTCCAAATGATGTTGCAGACTCTTAAGGACCAATAATTGTATTCCAAGTTTTTGAAGTGTGATTTTTTGTTTAATATTGTGACCTTTTTGGGTCATATTATTTCTATTGAGGGAATCATGGTGGATCCACAGAAAGTTAACGCGGTTAAGAAGTGTCCTAGACCTACTACTCTAACCGTCATTTGAAGCTTCTTGGGTTTAGTGGAGTATTATAGGAGGTTTGTGGAGTGCTTCTCTTTTATTTCTACTTTGATGACTAAGTTGACTCAGAAAAAGGTAAAGTTTCTGTGGTTTGATGCTTGTGAGGTGTAGAGATTTGGAGTTTGTGGTTGGCGATTGGGTATTCTTGAAAGTATCTCCTATGAAGAGAGTGATGAGGTTTAGGAAGAAGGGGAAACTCAGGCCCCGCGATGTGGGTCCATACTTGATCTTAAGGAGAGTAGGAAATGTTGCTTAAGAATTAAAGTTTCCTTTGAGTCTGGGTTCTATTCATCCATTTTTCCATGTATCGATGATGAAAAAGTATGTGGGTGAACCTTCTTTGGTTGTGCCTATTGAGAGTGTTGGTATTTTGATTCCTTGTCTTATGAGGAAGTTCCAGTTAGGATTTTCAATATCCAAGTCTATCGTTTGAGTACTAAGGATGTGGATTCGGTGAAATTCCTATGGAGGAACCATAAAGTAGAAGAAGCTACTTAGGAGGATGAAGAGGACATGAAGTACAAATATCTGTTCTTGTTCCTTGAGTTGGAAAATCATATGCTTAAGGTGTGCATTTTCCTATTCCCATTTCCTTTTGGATTTTGGTTCATGATTTTGGGGTTGTATTTTTTCTTAAAATCGAGCTAGTGGATGCCTTGATTCATCACTTATGGATGAATGATCCTATGGGGGAAAATATTACACCTCATATTTTTGGCCTCAAAAAATTTCTTGACTCATGTACTCACTGCCCAGGTAACAACTCATACATTGAGTTATGAAGACTTATTATTATGAGTCATAGGGATCAATTCGTAGGTAAACCAGTAAGGAATGCCCAAGTTTCTGTTGATGTCACGATTGAACCTTTAAAAGTCATAAGATAAGGTCATGATTTATAGGGTGTGACTCGTGAACAAAATAGTGAGTGGGGTCTAAGAGTCTACCCAGACTATAAGTTCAAGTTAAGACTCGTATCCAGTCGTCATGAGTCGTGATGTGACTCGTAACAACTGGGCAATATTTTTCTACACTTTTAAGTAAGGCACTTCGGTTATTTCCTACTTTCCCCAATTAAAACCCACATCCATAAAACACCATTGGGACCCCATTATTATCCCAACACATGTCAAATACACCTCTCATCTCTCTTAAGATTCTCCAAGCAAGAACAATTAGGATTTTCCAAGGGAATGGTCATTTAGGGCTCAAAAGGTCATTTCTTCTTCAAAATTCTTGGTGTCTTAGGCATATATCTCTTCCCTAACTCAGTTTATGTAAAAATGCATATGTTTATTATGGTATATGTGGATTTTAATTGTGGATTTGAATGATGGGTTGAGGGATTTGAATGAATGTTACTTGGTATGTTTTCCTATGGTTTTGGAATGATTGTTCATGCTTTATTTTATGGTTTTAAACTAAAAATGAGAATGGGTATGGGAATTTGGATGGGGGGTCATGGTATTCACCCAATTTTATGGAATTGATTTAGGAAGGGGTTGAGGCGTTCCCCCAATCTTATAAAACTTGATTTAGAATTGATATTAACCTCAACCCACTTTCATAATTGACTATGAAATACTGTTTTGCCAACTTATCTAAACTATTGAATTTCATAATTGGTTAATGGAACATAATTGGTTTTAAAAAGCATTGATGGCTATGTTTTGGTTTACATAATGGAATGGGGGTTGTGGCATTCCCTCGAGGTTGATGGATAATTGAAATAGCATAAGTAAACAAGCTTGCAAGCATAGTTGGTATGGTGATACTAACAAGATATGCCTTGTTAGATGATTCCTTGGTTTAATGGATGGGTTATGGGTTCAAATGTTTTAATTGAGCTTAAAAGAGATTGTGCAGCTCACTCTGAAGGTGGAGGTCCCGGGGAGACAATATCGGAAATCATGTTTGCAAGACGTGGGGTCACGATGACCGTGTACACAGTTCATACTTGATATATACATACATGTATCCTAGAATAGTGTGGGGTCGGATCATTCCCTGGACTTTCTTGGATATCTCCAGTTCATGCAGCTAACACGTACTGGGGCCCTTAAGGTAGGGAGAGCTGGGACCATATAGCCCTTGGGTATTTATAGGACAGACAGAGCTACATAGTCCAATTTAATGATTTCAAACTTCATGTTAAAACTGGTACCCTATCCTCGCATTACTAAGCATATATATATATATGTATGTATATATATACATATATATATATACATACGTATATATATACATACATATATATACATATATACATATACATATATATACATACATATACATATATATATATATATATATATACATACATACATACATATATATATACATACATATACATACATATATATATATATATATATATATATATACATGTATGTGAACATGTACATTGGTTTTGAAATGACATTATTTTATCCCTACCCCGAGTTACATGCTAGCGTTCACCCCGCTAACCGTCCCCAAATGCTACATCTTTTCATGATGTAGGGTCCTAGGGGTTCTTTGTTGACTTATTTAGTGTTAGTCATAGGGCTCATCGTTTGGTTTGCGGTGAAGTTGTGAGATTCCCTCCTTTGAAATGCTAAGTCATTCCATCAATTATATTCTATATTTTAGAATTGAAGAGTTCACATTAACATTGTCATTGTCATTATCATTGTCAATGCGATCCAGAATGATGTGAATTTGTGATTTTTGGAGGTTAGAAAGGCCTTATAGTTAACTGCGGTCAACATTTATTGCTCTGTAAATCATATGCAAATTAGACTGCCTTAGCAAATCTATAACGTTGATTATGTGTATGTTTTATAAACAAAATTCTAGTATGACCCTTTCTTTTCCAAAACATATTTTTGGGGTCCGTTTTGACCCCTACTTGAAAATGGAAAATGTGGGTATAGTTCACTTTTAGTTAATGCTTAGATTTTATATTTTTATGTTTTAGTTGATTTCAAGGTCGTTTGGGAAGGAAAAGCTCCACGTTGAAGGGCTTACGGCTTAGGTTTTGATGTTGCAAGGTATGATATGGTTTAAATTTCTTCAAACTGGGATAGGTAGTTAATATTAATGTAAAATAATTTTATGGGGATAGGTAATAGTTATGGGATCCATATTTCAATGATATCATTACTATTGTGTGCCCACTTGGGGGCTTATCTTATTTTCGTTGGTGACTTGCAATGATATTTGCTGTGCGTTGCCTATGTGGGGGCTGTATCTAATATTATTGGCCTTATATCTGCATTGGTTGCCTTTTTTCTAATTAAAATACTCAAGTTGTTGTTAATGGGATATAATAATGTTTTACATGCGTAATTATTCTAATGGTACATTGCTTATACTAAATTATGGATGATTGACATTATGAGTGGATTCTGAGCTTGTCTATACATGTATTGAATGCATTTGATACCTTTATAATGGATTGGTTATGATAATTTACATCCTCATATCATACATACATTCATAAGATATTGGCACCATTGAGGAAACACTAATTTTTATAGAAATAAGACTCTTTACATAAAGCTTTTTCAAACCTCATGAGTTGGAGATGAGATATTGATATTGAGATTAAGATTGAATATAAAGATAGTAAATGGGTCCTACATGGAAGTAATATGGCTCGGTACATGTATATAAAGGTTATGCAATAACCTCAATCATATTACATCATTATTATACCAATTCATACATTATGCATCTTCAGTTTTGTGCTTTTGTGTTTTATTCTATACATACCAATTCTATTTTTCTTATGTACCTGCCTTCTATTTATGTGATATATTTAGAATTGTTAGAGGAGACAACGCAAACTACTGTGTAAGAGATTTTTTATTACAAGTTACATGCTCATAGTATGTATTTATATACTTTATTTCCCCTTTTACTAAATCGGCCTACAATACCTACTGAGTACAAGTGGACCATACTCGCCGCTATTGTATTGTACAATAGTTGAGTTTGCGCCGTTGGTTATTGACATCTTTGAGGTAGTGGCCTCTCTATGACTTTAGAGTTGACATTAGACCTCCTTCTATCTAGTTAACGTCTTTATTTTGTACTTAGAGACAGACTCAAAGTTTTTTAGATTTTCTATTATAATTCTAGTTATGAGTTGTATTTAGATTGTTCTTACACTTTTATACCTGGTTTTGGGATTGTTTATGGTATTTTTTATTGTTTAGACTTTTGCTATTATTGTACATATATGGTATAATTTTGCTACAAAAGTCTCGCCTTGGGATTTGTTTTATGATTTCTTCTTACTCATTAGTATGGGTGATTGGCTTACTCGTCAAGGCTTAGTCGTGATAAGTGACATCATGACCTTATTTTTTGGTCCAGACAAATTAGTATCAGAGAAACCAGGTTCATTGGTCTCAACAGTGTAAGAACAGGGTTTTGGCAAAGTCCCATGGATTGATACATAGAAACCTGTATCTATCTTTGAGAGTCTATAAGATATCTTTAGGAAAATTCCTTATTTTTTTCCTTATCATGAGAATTTTCCATATCATATATTCTAAATTAAGTTTCACTCTTTTATATATAGCTGTGAGGACTAGATCCCTTGAGGCTAAGGTTGCTGAGTTGGCATTCGAGTAATAAGGCCAACCTAGGGGACGAGTTATATATCACGAATGGGCTCGATAGAGAGGATTAGAATGAAGGTTGCACTCTTTATAGGTAGTAGGAGGAGGATTTACCCTGATCCTGAGATTGAGAATGCTTGAAATATAAGTCCTACTTAGGTTCCAAAGAGTACTACTACCCCATTTTTAAAGGGTGTTCCTCTGAATGGACCTGGTATTCCTCAAGCTCCTAGTATTATACCTCCATCTACGCTGGATACTACTTATGGTGTTTCTCCAGTTCCGAGTGTAGTTCCTTTATTTTTACTGATATATACTTATGGTGTTCCACAAGCTTTGAGTGTTGTTCCTTCTTCTTTGCTAGTATCGGAGTATGGTATTCTAAGTTTAGAAGTTCAACATCTATGTTGCCCCTTCACGAAGGATTATAACTTTCTAGATTTACTATTTCTTTTGTTGTTGTAAGTCCTGTTATGTCTTATAAGGATTAGAAGAGGTTTGAGAGATTTTCCCACTTGGGTAACCATATTCAGTGGTGTTGTGGGCGAGGATCCTATAAGTTCTTGATTGATTACAGGGAGAAGTTTTTAAGCTTGGATCGCTCGAGTTTCGTGCAGTTTTTTACACTATAGCTCAGTTAAGAGATGTGGCCAGGTATTGGATTGCTTAAGTCTCATGGAGTTTTTTACACTACATATGAATTGAGAGATGTAGGTAGGGATTGTTGAAGGTCATTTATTAGTTTCATATCTCTTGGTTTGCTAAAGATGACTTGGGACCTATTTTTTGAGTCTTTTTTGAAAATATTTATGCCCTACAGTTTTAGGGATTAGTTGAGAGATGAGTTTGATCACTTGGAGTATGGCTCAATGACTGTCGCATTGTGTGAGGCACGCTTACATGCCTTGTCCAAATATTCTATTACCAATATTTCCATCGATTTTGAGAACATTTAGTAGTTCATGAATGGATTGGATGCTATATTTTAGTCGGCTACTGCCCAGATGGTATTGTCATAAACATCATTTTAAATTTTAGTGGATCATACAATGATGACTAAGGCTATTCTTCGATCTACTTAGGGAGCAATATTAGGGCTAGTTTAGTAGTCATACCCCTTGAGGTAGTGATTTTAAAGGTTTTCATGGGTACCAAGTTAGACCAGCAAATGAAGCTTTGTAGGGTTTGGGTAGTAAGTCTTCAGTTTCAATGACTATAGGTGGCCGAGCATCATCTTAGGAGGATTGTTCTAGCTTAGTCAATTCTCTTTAGATTGAGTCGGGCTGCAAAATTTTCTTTATGTGGGATGAGTTTTTCCATGCACCAAAGGATTTCTCTCGTCATATTTTTAGGCCTACTCTTATATCAATAGGAAGAGGTGACCCTTTGAGTGGAAGAGGTTCTACTAGAGGTGCATGAGATAGAGGTAGTGGTACCTATTATGGTGGTCGTAGGACAGTGCAGTTTGGTAGTGGATGTGGTCAATGCTATGCTATACTGCCAAACCTAAGGCAGAGGCTTCCGATGCTGTCATTACATGTATCATCTTAGTTTGGTTCAGATGTACATCTGTGTAATTTGATCCTGAGTCAATTTTTCTCCTATGTGTCTACATATTTTGCTTTTGGTTTTGATTCTACTTATGAGCCTTTTGCCATTCCTATTCCTATGTTTACTGATGTAGGAGACTCTTTAGTAGTGGATCAAATGCATAGATCCTATGTTGTGACTTTTGGTGGGCATGGGACATAGGTAGATCAGATCATCCTAGATATGGTATATTTTGGTGTCAACTTAAGTATGGATTGGTTAGCTCCCTATGATTCTATCATAGACTATTAGGCTAAGACTGTGACTTGCTTTGTCATGTGTGCCAAGGATAGCTTGGAAGGGTACACTTTATTTGGGTCTCAAGAGAGTGATATCCTTTCTACTTGCTTGCCATATGGTAGAGAGGGGATGTTTGTCTTTATTGGCATATATTTGTGATACTGGTGTTTCTTTACCCTTTTATAGGATTTTGTTTATATTATCTATGAGTTCATGGATATTTTTTCTACTAATTTGACTGGTATGCCTCTGGATCATGAGATTGACGTTGCTATTGATGTTGAGTCTAGGAACCAAGCTCTTATCTATTCTTACTTATAGGATAGCCCCAACAAAGCTAAAGGAATCTGAGGAGTGTGTCTCCTCATATTGTGCCTATCTTTTCTATAAATAAAAGAGATGGGTCTATGTCTATGCGTATTGATTAATGATAGTTGAACAAGGTGACAGTTAAGAATAAGTATCCTCTTACTTATTTTGATGATTTTCTTGATAAACTTAAGGGTGCTTTGATGGTTTTGAAGATTGATTTGAGGTTTGGGTATCACCGATTAAGAATTAGAGCTTCAGGTAGTTGAAGACATCTTTTAGGACTCAATATGATAAATGAGCTCTTGGTCATGTCCTTGGGGTTGACCAATAGTCCAGCCACATTTATGGAATTGATGAACTGGGTGTTTTATCATATCTTGACTATTTTTTCATTGTATTTATCGATGATATCTTGGTTTAATCCAAGAGAGAGTCTAACCATATAGAGAACTTGCAAATTGCACTTCAAAGATTCAGAGATGAGAAGTTGTATGCTAAGTTCTCTAAGTGTGAGTTTTCATTGAAGTTTATCTCTTTCTTTTGGTTATATTCTATCCCTTTCTTGGGTTATATAGTGACCAAAGATGGTATCATGGTCGATCTATCCAAGATTATGGCAATTTATGATTGGGCTAGCCTTGCATCTACTATCAAGATTTAGAGTTTTATTGGTTAAGTAGGCTACTATCAAGGATTTATTAAGGTTTTTAAATCTTTTGTGGCTCTTTTGATAAAGTTGACTCTGAATAAGATTTTCTTTCAGTGGTTTGATGATTGTAAGGTGAGGTTTCAAAAGATCAAGGATCTATTGACATTAGCTCCTATCTTTACATTGCCCAAGAAGAGCATGGGCTTTTCCGTCTTCTATGATGCTTCTGGTTTTAGGTTAGGCACCAATTTGATGTAGGAGGAGAAGGTGATTACGTATGCTTCTCATCAGTTAAAGCCTCATGAGAAGAATCACGCAACCCATGATTTGGAGTTATGCACAATTGTGTGTGCCTTAAAGTTGTGAAAACACTATTTATATAAAGTCCATTGTGAGATCTTTTTAGATAACCATAGTCTTCAGTATTTATTCACCCAGTGAGATCATAATATGAGGCAACTTTGCTGGCTGGAGTTACTTAAGAATTATGATCTTACAATTCTCTATCATCCAATCAATGGTAATGTGTTTGTAGATGACTTAAGATAGATGTTGACTAGTATGGTTTGCTTACCGCCCTTTTGACCCAACAGAGGCCCTTGGCCTTTGATGTTCAGTCTTTGGCTAACCAGATGGTTAGGTTTTTTTGGCTCATGGGTGTATTTTAGGATATATGGAGGCTAGATCTTATTTGATAGAGCATATTCAGGTTCATTAGTTTGATGATGCTTGTTTGATAGTGATTTGAGATAATGTGTTGAATGGCAAGGCTAAGAAAATGTCACTTGACTATAATGGTATTTTGAGGATTGGAGGCTGAGTTTGTGTACCTAGAGTGGGTGGTTGTGTGAGATTGATCTTGGAGGAGGCACATTGTTCTAGGTACTCCATTCATCTAAGAGTGACCAAGATATATCATGATTTGAGACAACATTACTTATGGGGTGATAAGGGAAAAGATGTAGCGAGTTTTATATCCCGTAGCCTATGTTGTCAGCAGATGATGGTCATGTATTTGAGGCCTGGTGGTTTTCTTCAGAGATTACCCATTCGAGTGGAAGTGGGCGCGAATTTCTATGGACTTTATGACTGGGTTACCTCTACTTCTCATTTTTCTGATAGTATTTAGGTTATCATAGATCGATTAACCAAATTTGCTCATTTCATCCCTAAATAAATATCCTTTAGTTCCAAAAGGTTGGATCATATCTATGCTGATTAGATAGTTTATCTCCATGGTGTACCAGTATCTACTATCTTTGATAGAAATTCGATGTTACATTCCACTTTTGGAGGACTTTTCAATTGGAGTTGGGTACTCGGGTTGATCTTAGCTCAATTTTATCCCTAAATCGATGGTCAGTTATAGCGAACTATTCATGTTTTGGAGGACATGCTCCATAATTTGTACTAAACTTTGGGGGTCAGTGGGCGTAATATTTAGCCTTAAAGAGTTTGCATGTAATAATTTATACCATTCGAGTATTGAGATGACACCTTTTGTGGCATTATTTGGTAGGTTTGTCGCTCTCATGTTGGTTGGCTTGAGATTTTAAAGATTAGTCCTTAGGGTAAAAACTTTCTTCGCGAGTCTTTGGCTAGAGTTTGGGCATTAAGGATAGACTTTGAGGGGCTTAGAGTAGGTAGAAGTGTTATGTGAATAATAGGTTTTATGCCCTGAGGTTTAGTGTTGGTGATCGAGTTTTCCTTCGTATGTCACCCCTTAGAGGACATAATAAGATTTAGGAAGAGAGGCAAGCTTAGGCGCAGGTATATTAGGGCATTTGAGATTCTTTTAACTATTGGGGATGTATATTACAAGTTAGAATTACCCTAGATAATTCAACCATACATCCAGTTTTTCATGTATCCAACTTTATATTTTAGATGAGTATCATGTCATTCATTGGGACACAATGCAGTTAGATGAGAGGTTGTCCTTTGTTGAGGAGCCAATCTCTATCTTAGCCTGGGATATTAGAAGATTGCATTCTAGGTATATTTTAGTGGTTAAGGTCCAGCGGAGAGACTATTCTGTAGTTTTCTAAGATTGATTTGAGGTTTGGTTACCATCAATTGATGATTCAGGATTAGGATATCACAAAGACAACCTTTAGGACCCATTACAATCATTATGAGTTCCTAGTGATCTTTTCGGGTTGACTAACTCCCTAGCTGCATTCATAGAATCAATGAACTGAGTGTTTAGACCTTATTTGGATTCCTTCACAATTTTTTTCATCGACAACATCCTTGTTTCTTCAAGAAGTAGAGAGGAGCGTATGCAACATCTGAGGGTAGTGCTCTAGACTTTAAGAGATTATTTTCTCTTTGCGAAGTTCTCTAAGTGTGAGTTTTGGCTTGAGTCGGTGACATTCCTTGGGCATGTGGTGTCTAAAGATGGGATTATGGTAGACCCGACAAAGATTGAGGCTATTTGTGATTAGGCTAGGCCCACATCTCTGAACGACGTTCATAACTTTATTGTCTTGGCCGGTTATTATAAATGATTCATCGAGGGTTTGCTACTATTTAACCACCTATGACTAGATTAACTCAGAAAAAGGTTCTTTTTCAATGGTTTGAGGATGTGAGTCGAGCTTTGGTAAGCCTAAGGAGTTTCTTAATTTGGCTCCTATTTTTGCTCTTTTTGGTGAGAGTGAGGGATTCACTATGTATTATGATGCTTCTGGTGTTAGTTTGGGTTGTGTGTTGATGTAATAGGGTTGTGTTATTACTTATGCTTTAAGTCATCTTAAGGTGTATGACCGCAAATACCCCACTTATGATTTGCAGTTGGAAGTGATAGTTTACCCGCTTAAGCTTTAGAGGCATTATCTTTATGGTGTGCATTTTGAGATTTTCACAGATCATCGCAATCTTCAGCACCTTATGACCCAGAGAGAGCTAAATTCTTGTTAATGTAGAAGGATGGAGTTGCTTAAGGATTATGATATCTCTCTCTTGTATCATCCAGGCAAGAAAAATATAGTAGCAAATGCATTGAGTTGGAAGGCAGTAAGTATGGGTAGCTTGGCTTGTATTTTAGTTTCTTAGAGTGTTATTATGACCTCAGTTATAGTTTACGTATTCATGCATGTACTTTCATTCAGTTATACTCATGTTATTCTGTCAGTATTGTTCATGCATATGAACCCATGCATCTCAGCCTACCCCACTTAGCATACTAGTACATCCATAGTACTGATGCATACATTTATTTTTCTCTATGATGTCTTATATCATAGGTTCAGATATACGAGCTCTCGATAATACTTAGCAGCCCGATCCATCATCAACAGACTAGTGGTGAGTCCTCATTGTTCAAGGATTGATTTATTATTCTAGTATTTTTGTACTAAATTTATTCTAGTAGTCGGAGTTTGTTGGGGACTTGTCCGATCAACTCCTTATTCAGACTGTAGAGGCTTTTCAGACTAGAGTATTTCAGAAAAATGTATCAGTATTTAGTTTTTAGTACTCAATATTTATTTATAATTTTGAACCTTTTGGAAAGTTTCCACCTAGTTTCCTCATAATAAAGTACTATTATCTAGTTATTGTAGCAGGTGCCAGTCATGGATTAGCTTGTGATCCGTCAAGATTATAAGCACCATGTAGCATCTGGGGTATAGAATCGGGACATAACCAACTATGTATTAGAGCCTAAGGTTCAACAGAGTCCTAGGAAGTCTGAAAGTCGCATCTAGTAGAGTCTTGTGCATGGGTGTGTTGAGTGCCATACTTATGGACTGGAGACTGTTAGATGTTTTAGGAAAAGTTTCTCTTCTTTCAGTATTTATGTCATACGAGTGAGTATGAGCTCAAGTTAAATTCTTAGTCTAGTTTACTCTCTCTTTTTTGTTTATAGAACATGCATCCCAAAAATACTAACCAAAGGAGAACCAGATATCAGTCAGCACCTCAGCCCATTTAGGTAGATACCCCGGACGAACATGTCTTCCATGCTAAATTCAGAGCAGCTTTCACCAACCTAGCTCATTTTTTGGTAGCCCAGAATGAAGGCCAACCCTGTGGCCAATACTACTGCATCTAGGATTTGGTACTTCACTCGAATAAACCCTCCATCTTTTACTAGGCTAAGTCAGATAAGGACCTTCAGGAATTTCTTGATCAAGTGTAGAAGGTTACAAATATTATGAGGGTGATGGCTAGTGAGAGTGCCGAGTTAGCGGTATATCAGTATGGCATAAACTATTAGAGTGTATGCAGAGTTGGCAGTGACGTATGTTTTCGATGTGGAAAGCCAGGCCACAAAGTCAGATGGTGTCCTCAGGTGGGTTCGCAGAGTCAGCATAACTTTTCCTCAACTCAGTTCGGTCGCCCGAATCAGCAGGGTACCGCTTTCAGTTCCATCAGTGGTAAATTCCCAAATAGTCTCTATGTACTTTAGTCCCAACAGGATTAGGAAAGTTCTCTTGGTGTGGTCACTAGTACATTACAAGTTTATCATTTACATGTTTATGCTTTGCTAGATCCAGGAGTTTCTTTGTCTTTTGTAACTTCCTATATAGCTGTTGACTTCGAAGTTAGTCCTAAAATTCTAGCATAGCCTTTCTCAGTCTCTACCCCAGTGGGTAAATCTATTATAGCCCGACGGATGTACAGGAATTGTCCGATTATGGTATCTCAGAAAGTCACTTCAGCAGAGTTAGTCGAATTAGAGATGACCAATTTTGATATCATTATCAGCATGGATTGTCTTCATTCCTGCTATACCACAGTCAATTGCAAAATTAGAATTATCCAGTTTTAGTTTCTAAATGAGTCCATCCTAGAGTGGAAGGGTGGTACTTCAACACTTAGGGGTTAGCTTGTTTCCTACTTTAGGACAAGGAAAATGATATCTAAGGGATGTGTCTACCATCTCATTCTAGTGTAGGACTCTAGATCAAAAACCCCTACTCTTGAGTCAGTATCAGTAGCATGTGAATTCCCGGATGTATTTCCCAAAGATCTTCCTAGAGTTTCTCCTAAAAGGGAAATTGATTTTGGAATAGACATTCTTCCAGATACTCAACCCATATCTATTCCGCCATACAGAATAACACCTGTAGAACTTAGAGAATTAAAAAAATAGTTGAAGGATCTCCTAGATAAGGGATTCATCAGACCCAGTGTGTCCTCGTGGGGTACACCAGTTTTATTCGTGCATAGGAAAGAGGTCTCCTTAGAATGTGTATAGACTACCGTCAGCTAAATAAAGTCATGGTCAAGAACAAGTATCCAGTTCCCAGAAAGGATGACTTATTTGACCAACTTCAAGGTTCCAGATACTTTTCTAAGATAGACCTCAGATCAGGCTATCATCAGCTCAGATTTATAGAATGTGACATTCCGAAGACAGCTTTAGAACTCCGTATGGTCACTTCAAATTATTAGTCATGTACTTTGGTCTTACCAATGCCCCAACAACTTTCATGGACTTGATGAACCATTTTTTCAAGCAGTACTTAGACATGTTGATCGTATTCTTCATAGACGATATCCTTGTTTACTCCTGTAGTGAGCATGATCATGCAGACCATTTAGAATAATATTACAGACCCTCAAAAACCATTAGCTATTAGTAAAATTCGGTAAGTGCAAATTTTGGCTAAGGTCAGTAGCTTTCCTTGGTGATATCATTTTCGGTAAGGGCATTAGAGTTGATCCCCAAATGAACGAAGTAGTGAGAAACTGGCCTAGAACCATCTCTCTATCAGATATTAGGAGTGTCTTGGGGTTGACTAGCTATTATTGTTGGTTTGTTGAGGATTTTTGTCTATTGTATCTCCTATGTTCAAATTGACTCAGAAGAAGGTCAAATTTCAGTGGTCAGATTCTTGCGAGAAGAGTTTTCAGGAGTTGAAGACTCGACTTACCTCAGCTCCAATTTTGACTATACCAGATAGTTCAGATAGTTTTGTTGTGTATTGTGATGCTTCCAGGGTTGGTTTGGGGTGTGTTTTGATCCAGAGAGGTAAGGTTATACCCTATGCCTCTAGATAGCTTAAGCCTCATGAAAAAAATTATCCAACTTTTGATCTTGAGTTAGAAACAATAGTTTTTGCCTTAAAGATTTGGAGGCACTATTTATTTAGGGTGCACGTTGATGTGTTCACTGGCCATAAGAGCCTACAGTATGTGTTATCTCAGAAAGACCTAAACCTCCATCAGAGAAAGTGGTTTCGGCTGTTGAAAGATTATGACATGACCATCCTGTATCATCCAGGTAAAGCCAATGTAGTGGCTGATGCCCTTAGTTGGATATTTATGGGTAGTATTGCTCACGTGAATGATGGTAGGAAGAAGTTAGCTTAGGAAGTTCATCAGCTTACCTGATTTGGTGTTTGCTTAGTCTATTTAGCAAAAGGTAGTGTATGGGTATAGAGTAGTTTAAAATCATCTTTGGTTTCTGAGGTGAAGGAAAAGTAGGATAGGGATCCCATCCTTGTTAAGTTGAAAGAATCAGTCAGAGATCAGAAGATAGAGGTTTTCTCCCAAGGGGGGGATGTTGTATTACGTTGTTAGGGTCAGCTATGTGTTCTAGGTCCAGATAACCTAAGACAACAGATTCTTGCAGAAATGTATGGTGCGCGTTACTCTATTCATCCAGGGGCCACTAAGATGTACCATGATTTGCGGGAGATCAATTGGTGAAGTGGTATAAAGAAAGACATTGTAGAGTTTGTAGCTAAGTACTTGACATATCAATAGGTTAAGATTGAGCATCAAAATCCAAGCTGGTCCATTCAGGAGTTCAATATTCCCACCAGGAAATGGGAAGAAGTGAATATGGATTTTGTGAGGGTTTACCTCGTACTCTTCGTCAGCACGATTCATCTTTGGTCATTACATACAGGATGACCAAGTCAGCTCATTTATTACCAATCCATACCTCTTATTCAGCCAAGGACTATACCAAGCTCTATGTCAGGGAGTTGGTCAAATTACACAGAGTTCCATTATCTATTATCCCAGATAGATGTATGCAGTTCACCTCTTATTTTTGGAAGGCATTCCAAAAGGGTCTTGTTACCCAAGTCTACCTTAGTATAACTTTTCACCCTCAGACAGATGGTCAAGCAGAAAGGACTATTCAAACTATAAAAGATATGCTACGAGCATGTGTGATAGACTTTAAAGGTAGTTGGGATAACCACTTGCCTTAGATGTTTGCATATAACAAAAACTATCATTTCAGTATTCTGATGGCTCCATTTGAGGATCTCTATGGGTGGAGATGTATATCTCCCATTGGTTGGTTTGAAGTGGGTGAGGGCACAGTGGTAGGGCCTGACTTGGTATTTAATACCTTAGAAAAATTTCAGTTGATCAAGGAAAGGCATAAGAAAACTCAAAGCCAACAAAAATCATACACGCATATGTGTAAAAAGGATATCAAGTTCGAGATTGGTGATTATGTGTATTTGAACATCTTTTCTATGAAAGAGTAAAGAGCTTTGGCAATAAAGAGAAGCTCAGTCCCCGAGATGTCGGTCTTTACTGAATTCTCAGCCATTTTGGATCGGTAGCTTACGAGCTTGAGTTGCCTTCAGACTTAGCTTCAGTCCATACAGTGTTCCATGTTTCCTTACTAAAGAAATGCATAGGTGACCCAACAGTTGTAGTCCCTATCATAACAGCCTCTCTTATTTGTAGATTGCAGTCGAAATCCTTGATTTCTAGATTCGCAGACTAAGGAATAAATAGGTCCCTCTAGTCAAAGTTCTTTGGTGGAACCAGTCCGTTGAGGGAGATACTTGGAAGCAGAAGCAGATATGCGGACCAAGTGTCCTCACCTCTTCTTCGTAAATTCAAACTCAGCCCAAGGTAAGAGTTGTCCCTTGAACTTACTCAGTTTCATGCTCAGATTTTCTTTATAAACTTGGTATCAGTTACCATTGCATGTCTAGTCATACATTCATGAGTCCGTTCAGTCAGATATTCAAGCATCAGATATGCATGTTCATTATATGAGACTCAGTTTTTCAGCAATCCCATCCATGTACTCATGCATCAGATATGCATGTTCAGTATAAAATTTTAGCATGTCAGCAATGTCAGTATGGAATCATATTACAGTTATGCTTGTCTCATAGTTAAAACCAGTCTATCATTATTCTCCGCTTAGTCAGTCTCATTCAAGAATGAATGTTTCAAAGGGGGAGATATTGTAAGACCCTGCAAAATCCTAAGCTTAACTTAGACTTTTAAAGCTTGTTAAGGGGTCCCAAACTTAGAAAATTTTAGTTGAGTATTTAGACGTAGTTTTGTTTTAGCCTTTTTAGGTTGGCGACTCTATTTCATGACCATCATAAACTTAAAGTAATGATTTTTAGGTTGAATCTTCATCAGGTATGTCAGTGGGTGTTCCTAGATAAGTTTCAGATTTTTCCAGACTTCATTTGGATCATATTTGAAAGCTCAAACCAGTGGATCGATGTGATCTCGACGCGCTGCATTGCCTATCATGTTGATGAGTATTTTTCCCAGCTCCCAATGCTAATTCCAGCGAACTGACGTGGACTCGATGCGGTTCATTGGCCATCACATCATTGCCAACGACGCAACACGTCGGTCTGCGCATCATTAAATTAGTTTTCTATCATTAAAAGTCATATACTTCAGGGAAATTGGGTCTTTTACCACCTTATGTAAGCCCCTTTAGAGGCCAAATCTATTCATCTTTCTAAAAAATTCTTAAGAAGAAAACCCTAGAATCTCTAATTCAAGATTTAGCCTTCAAGAACACTATCATTCTTCGCAAATTTGAATACTAAGGTATGTGAAGTGTTCATCCAAGGGTTTCCTTCCACCCATGGAGTTCAAGAAACTCTTTCTAAATACAAGTTAATTGATTTTATGGATTTCATGTTGGATCTTGAATGTATTAATGATTATGATGTTAATGGTTATCTAATTCCATGATTTGTCCTAAGTTTCATGTAAACTAGTTTAATTGTGAATTAAATGTTGTGAACTACATGTCAAACTCTTGAATTGCGAGTTGAATGTAGAACCCATAATATTACTACATATTTATTGATATGTGAAATACCCATGCTCCCCAAGTGTTTATCAAAATGCTTATATGATTAAACTAGTCCGAGAATAATATGTAATCATGTGATTTCAATCATGCACAAGTTCATGTATAACAAGTATTTGACCAAAGATGTCTAAGTGAATGTATTATTAGCAAGCTAGTACCATGATACTACTAAGGTTATGTAGTGATTTACTTTTCATGCTATTGAGTTAGCTGCTTACCTAGAGTCAGTGTCAGTTACAAAATAATCTCAGTCGTGTCATGATTAGTAGTACTCTCATTCAGTTATAGAACTCAGGAAAAACTCAGTAGATTCAGTATCAGTCCAGTCTAGTTCAGTATCCAGTTCAGACCTTAGTAAATTCAGTTAGTTAATAGAATTCAGTAGTATTCCATCACTTAGTGGAACTCAGTAAACTCAGTTCAATTCAGTTAGACTGTATAATCAGTAATAGTTCAGTCAAGCCTAGTATGAACTTGGAATCAAATCTGTGTCTATTAAGTTGGGAATAGGATTCAGCACCGAGCAAACTCAAGGATGGGGGCATTCTTGCCAACAGAGGGTTTGACCCTTAGTAGCGATTCCTATATCATAGAACATCGTAGCTAGTGCAGATTTAGATATATTCTTGCTATACTAGGGTTGATACATCTCATACGAGTTTTTCTGCCAGTGATGGTTGATGAAAGAGCTTTCTATTAGAGAGGGTTAACTCATAATTGTCTTTACCCGTGGCACGGTACTGATACCTTTCCAACTGGGGTTACAGGTTGGACCCCAATGCATATTGGTTAGATGTTTACCTCCCACAGTATCAAATTCAGTATTTAGAATGGACATCAGTTTAGTTCTATAGAAATCTGGATTGTCAGACACAGTCACTCAACTCAGTACAAAACTCAGAATAGTTCCACAAAATTAGGACTGCCAGATATAGTCGCTTAGATAATAGTAATACAGTATCAGGAAACTCAGATATCAGTAAATTAGAAATTTAGAACTCAGTATCCAGTGTTATCACAACCTCAGTTACAGTTTACATATTCATGCATGTACTCTCATTCATTATACTCATGTTATTAGTCAGTATTGTTCATGCATATGAACCCATGCATCTCAGCCTTCCTCACTTAGTATACTAGTATATTCAAAGTACTTACGCATACCTTTATTTTATGCTATGACGTATTATATCATAGGTAAAGACGCATGGCCTCTCGATCATACATAGCAGCTTGATCTATCAGTATCAGACTAGTGGTGAGTCCTCATTGTTTGAGGATAAATTTATTATTCCAGTATTTTAGTACTTGGTTTATTTTAGTAGTCGGAGTTAGTTGGGGACTTGTCCCATCAACTCCTTGTTCTGACTGTAGAGGCTTTTTAGACTATAGTATTTCACACAGATATATCAGTATTCAATTTTCAGTACTCAGTATTTATTTACAGTTGTGAACCTTATGGCAAGTTTTTTCCTGATTTCTGCATAATACAGTACTATTATCTAGTTATTATAGCAGGGACCAGTCCTGGTTAGCTTATGGTCTCTCGAGATTATGATCACCATGTAGCGTTCGGGGTACAGACTCAACGCATTACAATTACAAACCAAAAAGACCTAATTGATCCCAAGCTTTATCATTCCGATATTAGCATATCACTAAACTAAGGTCAAACTTATGGTTCATTGTGTGTTACTTGTGAATTCTTTGTGAGAGTGAGCATAATTTGATGCTTGTACTGATTATGTTATAAATTACACTTATTTGAGTGATCATGGGAAACTTTCTTATTATGAGGGCCCATATTTGATGGATGTGGGTAATTTGTATGATGTACTTGATTAATCAATATCCATGAGCTTACAAACTAGGTGAGTCAATTCTTGAGGCTAGGATGTTTTGGAGTAGTGTTCATGAGCTATCAATTGTGTAAATAACATGCTTAGCGTAGATACTTGTAATCCATGTAGTCATTGTAGTACTAGATCGAGCGTATTACACATTGTAGAAGTGTTGAGTCTTCTAAACTTATGATGCTTAGAGTTAATGTTGTTCGAGGACAAACAAGGTTTTAAGTGTGGGGTGGTGATGTTGGGTGTCTTTATGCATTCTAGTGTTACTATTCTAATCTTTTAGCCTTGTTTTGAGGATAATTCATGTTCTTTATGTGTTAATATGATATAAATGAGCATATAAATGTCCAAGTGCATGATTAGAATGGTTTAAAGTGTTTTCAAACAAGTTTGTACTTAATTGGGTCATTTAGAGTTCAATTGAGAAAACTAGTTTGACTGGCTTGAGCTAGTTGTGTGTCTAGTTGGTTTCGTTTGATTCTAATATATTTAAGGAGTTACTAATGGTTTTAATGTGTAATTATGAGTGGAATAACTTGTTTATAATGGACAAAATTTAATTTGATTGAGTTAAGAGTCGAAGCGATAAGTTGAAGAACATGGGAACTAGCCTAATTTTAGCTCTTGTTTTGATTCATCGTTGAGGATATTGTATTGTTTTAATCTCTAATTGGTGATGTGATATTATGTAGAAAGATTTCTGAGATGAATATGGTGATATATTAATGATAAAAATGTAAGTTCATTGGAAATACACTATAAAAGGCATGGATAAGAGGAGGAACATTCAACACTTAACCAAAATTGAGGATGCAAATTCCAGTGAATCAACGCGTTGGAGCTATGACACATCACTTAGTTGACTGGAATTAGAGATGCATCGCATTGTATACATGGGTTTACTAAGAAAGGAAACACATTGGATACAAGGGTTGATTAACCACCGCAACGCGATGGGTTGTTCATGCACGACAAAAATACAAAAAGATTTTCCTACGTGGATAGGTATGAAGGGAATCTTTAGATTGGAATCTTTGGATAATTGTGCCAATTTTCGTATTCCTACAAGGTTTGGTAGTATCCCACTTTAAAATATATTATGTTGTTCTATTCTTAAAATGTTAGGTATTATTCCACTATATATATATATATATATATATATATATATTATATTGCACACCTTATACGAATCTTGGACAATTCTTGGATGTAATTGGAATTATTTGGAGGCGGCTACATCTATTTTATAGTTCTTTTAATTCTTTAATTAGCTTTTAATTATTCATAATATGTATTAAATTATTTGGATCGTGATTATGAATATTATCAAAAAAAGGCCCTCTTACAGGGGTTAAAGCCAATAACACGAGTACTATTGATTTGGATTAAATTCTTTTATTTTGCTTATCATTATTGGTTGTTTGTTTATTCTTGGTTTAATTATTTTGAGGATTGATCACTCTTAGAATACATATATTGTTGACCTTGTGATCTCGGAAGAGGGAATAGGGAGATAAAACATGGGACTGAACATAGTAGGGTTTGTATTCTTTTATAAAATAACAAATTCAAATCAGTATCTATGATAGGGATGTACTGAGATGCCTTACTTGATTCAAACATAGGATAATAGCTTCAAAACATGTAATTGGATTATTACATCTCCGCTCGTAGATGTAGTTGTAATGTCCAAATTAGGTTATTAGAGGTCGGGAGACCATGATCATGCAATTAACCCTACGAATCAACAACCAAGATAAGCAAGTTAATGAATGAAGGTCAATAGCATAGTATGATTGTCCGGAGTGCTTCAACCCTGGGCTTTTTTACATTGATTATTTCAAGACATTATTTTACGCATTGTTTCCTTTCCTTTATTTTACAGATATTCAAAACTCATTTTGGTTATGCTAGCATCAATTTAATCTTAGAAGTTAAACTAGAAGTGAATAGTTATTGGAATTAGTCACCGTGGAATCGATATCTGGCTTTCTTGAAGGACACTTTACTACTTGGTAGACCACGTACACTTACGTGTGTGCTTGGGTGCTATCATGTTGGTGCACTCGCGTCCGCAATCCACCAATCGCATTAGCGATCAGCCATACAAAATCAAGTGTTGCATAATTGATGATCTTGTTGTAAATGCCACATGCTCAGTAGTGAAACAAAAGTCACGAACGCGACTGCTGGGTATCATATAAGTGATAGGGTGACCAATAGGTGAGTATTGTGAACGTGACCGATGGGTCATATATGGAATACCCGTGTTCCTGGGAAGGGAATAAATACCACATTTCATCTTCTTTATTCCTATTTATCATCCATTCTCGACAGTTTTAAACCCTAAAGAGTGGATAGCTTGGGAATAATAATTGTGGGCAATTTTTAAGCTTGGGTAAAGACTAATTATGCAATTTTCCTTCCAATTTGTGGTAAGATTCCTTTATTTTTATGGTTGACTTTTCACCTTCTATCTATATCCCTAAAGCTTGATGACTTGATTTTAGCACCAATATAGCTCAGAATTGACCCATTATGAGGGTAAATGTTTCTTGAGCATAGAGGGACATTGGTTGGTTTTAGAAATACAATTTTCATGAATGAGCCTTACAAAGGATTTTTGCATAATTTTAGACCAGAAGCTTAATAGTACAATATGGTATCATTGTTCCCTCTTTGATGAGTTGATTGTGATTTTGATAGCGTGGCAATTTGCAGAAGCTTCTCAGAAGTAAAAATTGGTAATTTAGCAGATTCTTTAAACTTTTTTAGCGTCCATGTAGGCTAGCGTTTCCTCCCTTGTATATTAATATATGTCATATTATGTTTATGATGTAATGTTAGACTGGGATGAGTTTAGGTATTTGTGATACGGATTATATTACTTAGTTTAGTTGGACTGTTTAGGCTATCCAAAAATTGTTATTTGGGCTTAGTTAGCTTAGTTTCTTAGTAACCTAGTAGCATTTCTACCTTAGAGCCAATTAAGGATTTCTTAACATCTAAAAGTGGACTTTGGTACCTTAGTATAGGCTGGGGGCAGATTTTCCTTATAAAAAATATTCAGGGATTAGAAGTGAGTTCCTTTGGCCCGCCTTAGGCCAAGACTTGAACTAGTTTTAGTAGACCTTTATACATGCATAATTTATTTTTGAGAGAATTATATAAGTCTTTATGATACTATATACTTAATATTAATGATGGATTGATATTGAAAGTTGATGCTACTTATGGTAAAAACCCGTTGGTTATGATATTGATAATATAAATACTGGTTCGAGTCCAACTGTTAACTGTGATATTGATATATATGCCAGTTTGAGTCTGGCTATGTATGTTGATATTAGTGATATATGTAAATGTTCAAGTAAGACAATTGATTATGATATTCATGATATATATATATGCACGAATTCATATCCGACTATTGGTTATAATTTTTGGTCGATGAACACCGGTTTGATTCCGGTAAGGGGAGTGGTTCTTAGCGTGATATGATCTGGATGGTTTCCTAATAATATATAAAAGTTGGTAAGTCATGGTTATTCTGTTATATTATCTATGATTGTACCCTCCAGGCTTATGGGGGACTACATTGGTTTATTTACTTTTCTACACATTAGCTTATGGGGGCCAATCTTGTAGTTATAATGGAACGTTTGATCTAAGGTGAATTTATGCACCTCAGTGTTGTTATTCGTGCTTATTTAGTTTTGTTTTGAGGACTAATTGTGTGATTAATGAGTGAATAGTGATATAATTAAGAATCTATACATTTAAATACTTGATTACAATGTTTAAAGTGTCTTTCAAACAACATTGGAATAAAATGGATCAGCTAGAGTTCAAATAAGAAAACTAGTGTTAGTAGCTTAAGCTAGCTATTGTGATAGTTGATCTCAATGAATTCTAGTATGTGCAACGAGTTCCAAATGGTGTGATTATGTAATTATGAGTGTAAAAACTTATTTATAACGTTCAAAGTTCAATTGAATCAATCCAAGAGCCAAAACACTAAGCTAAAGATTAATAGGACGAAACTAGTTCTTAGCTTAAGTTTCTAGTTCACCGTTGTGGATTATGTGTTGTTTTGAGCTCTAATTTGGGGTGTTTAATGCTATAGGATGCTTGTTTAGATTATTTTGATGATATATGAATGATATAAAAGTTGTAAATCAAGTGTAAACAACACAAAAAATCTTGTAATAGATCAACGATAGCACGGGACAAGATTTGACATAAAATAGATACTTTGGATGTCCACGATGCGTATCTGACCAAATCCATGGATATTTAGAGAGTGATACGCATAGGTATATTATAAGAGACCCATAACAGTGATCCTCATGGTTAGGGATCTTTACACACCCTAGACCCTGCTATGATCTCCACAACGTGGATCCTAGGTCAATTTCGGCAGTTTTGTCCTCCTATAAATAGGAGACTTGAACTTGATATTATACACCTTGGACGACTTTGAAACTTTGAGGGAGGCTGGAAAATACTTAATTTAGGGTTTTTATTCTATTGTTTTTAATTTATTTATGGATTTTATGTTGTATTCATCTATGGTGATTATGACCATGTCCATGACTGGCTAAATACCCTTGTTTTGGGGTTGAGGCCAAAAACAAGATTACACTTTGATATTATTAGAGTGGTTTATTGTTGAATTATTGTCTGGGTTATTCTTAATCTCTTTTTATTACTATTTTGCTGAATATCCACCATTAAAATGCACCTATATTCCTCTATGAATTTGGGAGGAGAATCATAGGTTAGATCGAAGAGTTTAAGGAGCAAGGTTCTTATTCTTTTATAAAATAAAGGATTTGAATTAGCGTCTAATATAGGGATATACCTAGAACCCTTGTTTGGTTCACTTGAGTGATGACATCTTAATGCATCTAAATAGATTATTGCATCCCCTCTCAACAATGTAGTTTTAATATCTATTTAGGTAGAAAATAAGAGGATCGGTAGATCATGATCATATTCTGAACCCTGCAAATCAATAACCCGATAATCAAATAAGCCACGATAAGAATAGATATTTGTAAGTGTTTAAAGTGTCTCAATCCTAGAATCCTCACTCATATTTTTTACAACCTTGCTTACGTTGCTACTGTCCCATATTGTTATTTCCTTATTAATTGTTTTATTATTTGAATCTTTATAATCATTTTGATAATTTGAAACACTTAATACCTTGTTATCAAAACTAAAAGTTAATAGAATTACTTGTTCAGTAGTACTCGCGGGTACGATATCTGACTCTCTGAGTTACTATATTCCTTTTGTAATCGCGTGTACTTGTATGTGCGTTTGAACGCAACAAGTTTTTGGCATCGCTTCCGGGGACTCGTATAATTAGTAATTTTCAATTTTTTTTGTGCTTGATAATAAGTTTAAATGTTAACACTTGATCTTAGTGGCTGACTTTTGCAGGACTAGGTAAATACCAGACTGGCAAGAGATAGAGAGTTGGTAGATCTTTATTTGGAACTAGAATAGGAATTTCATTAGAGGCGAAAAACTCACTATCTAATTCGGCAAGTTCAAATGGCAAAGAATAGGGATACTAATCTTATTGATCCAATTCCTGCATGTGTTCCAGCTCCAGTGATTCCAGCTACCCCTGCTCGAGAAGAAGCCATACCTGTTCATGAAGTGGCAATCCCACTTACGAACCATGATACTAATATCAACCACAAGACAGAGGCTGATGGTCGGTTTGAATTAAAGAAAAATATGGTGCAATTGTTATGTTCGATTGGACAATTTGTAGGGTTCTCACATGAAGATCCATAACAGCACATGCAGACTTTCTTTGGAATCAACGATACCTATATTCCTATTAAGGTATCTACTGATTATGTCAGACTGATTCTCTTCTTTTTTTCTTTAATTAGGGAAGCAAAGAGTTGGTTATATGCTGAACCGCCAAAGTCCATCACTTCCTAGAATGATTTGGCTTGAAAGTTCCTTATTCATTTTTTTCCATTTAGGAAGATAGCATATTTGAGAAGCAATATTCTGTGTTTCAGGAAGAAAGAAGGAGAAAATCTTTACCAAGCTTGGGGAGATATTTAAGAGTATGCTTAGAAATATCCCTCACCATCATCGATCTAATGATGTATTGGTTCATACTTTCATAGAAGGTCTTGAATCGAACACCAAGATTCTCTTTGATTCAGCAGTAGGTGCGCAAGCTCTTGAGAAGATGTATGATGAATTATACACACTGCTGAATCAAATTTCACAAGGGAATCCTGAGTGGCATGCTGACTCAAAAAATGCTCCAAAGAAGGTTGCAGGTGTGTTAGAGGTGGACCAGTTTACTTCTATATTAGCACGGATTTTTCACTACAAAATTAGTTAACTACTCATCTCAACAATAGAAAATTGGGGGTTACACAACCTGTATCAACAACGAATGTAATTCATTAGGATAATACTTGGTGTGAGATTTGTGGAAGTAATGAACATGCAGCAGATGCTTGTATAGTTAATCCAGATTTTATTAACTATGTAGGGATTGCTAATCGTCAAGGACAAAAGAACTTTGGAAACACTTACAACCAAATTGGCAAAACTATCCTAATTTTTCATAGGGCAAAAATCAAGCGCAAAATATAAATCAATACCCTAGGCCAGTGAATTAAACTCAGCAGTAATAGGATCAACGAAATTTGACCATAGCTCAGACTAGTAATATTGAAGAGATGTTAAAGGATATTATGGATACTCAAGCACAGTTGGTAGCGGATGTGAAGAGCCAACAAATTATTACAAAGAACTTGGAGATGCAGATAGGTCAGATGGTAGAAGAGCAAAATGCCTGGCCTTAAGGTGGTTTTCCAAGTGATACTAAATCTCCTAAACAGTAATGGTAATCACTTTGAGGAATGGTAAAGATCTCAACCATAAAACTCCAAAGACAAATAAGGAGGTAGATCCAGAGTAGGTATCTCAATAGGTAGATAACAAAGTTGCTAAAAATTTAAGAAAATAAGAGTACTCAAAAACAAAAGTTGCTGAATAGGTGAATGAGAGACCACCACCACCTTTACCACAAAGGATTAGAAAATCAAAGGAGGATGCATAATTCAAGAAGTTCTTTAACACATTCAGAGAGCTTCACATTAACCTTCCTCTTGTAGATATTTTGCAGGGAATACCCAAGTACGCTAAGTACTTAAATGACATGGTCACTTATGTAGTTAAGCTACAGGATGTTGAGACGATATCACTTACTGAGGAGTGTAGCTCTATAGTGATGGAGAAGATGCCTAAAAAGCTAAAAGAGCCTAGGAGTTTCACACTTCCCTGTCAAATTGGCAATAGTGAGGTGTTCTATACACTTAGTATTTTTGTCCAAGCATTAATTTGATTCCCCTTTCATTGTTCAGCACTCAAGATTTAGGGAAGTCGAGATCGAGCTCTGTGATACTGCAATTGGAAGACCAGACCCTATCCCATCTTAAAAGAATCATAAAGGATATTCTCATCAAGATTGGTAAATTTATTATTCTTTTTGATTTTGTTGTTTAGATTTTTAGGCAGATGAAAGAATACCAGCCATCTTGGGACGTCCATTCTTGGCGATGACAAAAACATTGATAGATGTGAGATGACACATTGACAATGAGGTTGGATACTAGAAAAGTGAGTTTCAGTGTTTACAAACCTCTCAACGAACTATCCTACTACCAAAATTTATACTTGATTATAGTTATTGAAAGGGATAAGTGTGGGGTGGTGGAGTTTATTCACTAAAGACCTCTTCATACTTCCTCATTGAGCTACCCAAGCCATAAATACCCCAGCCTGAACTGATGTAGATTGATGATATTGAAAATCCTATTATTGAGAGGGTTTTTGACCTTGAGAGTTCACACTCAAGAGGTAAGAAAAGAGTAAGACGATGGCTTCCAAGTAGGAGGAACAGGGTGATGGAAAATAGCTAAGCATGATATGGGTCATTCCACAACACTAAATCAGGCTCTTCTTAAGAGGCAACCCAAGTTAAGGTAGGCTTTATTTTTAGTATTTTTTTTTACTTCACATAGTTTTTGTTTTTGTTGAGTCACAAGTTGACGAGAAGTCTGAGTATCAGAAAACCTAAGCTAAGTAGTACAACGAAGACTGAGTGTGGGGTCTTCGAACCCTCTTGATGTATATAGAAAATACTAGCTAGGCCAAGAGGCCTTAAGGAGTATCTCTATCTCTACTTCTAAATATACTTTTGGGACAAAGTAGATTTTTAAGTATAGAGTGGGTCAATTCATATTTTTATCCCATTTGTGCTACAATGGACCTGTTTTGGACCTTGTCCTCCTTGGACATTGTGCACCTCAACTAACGTAAATCACTTAAGTTGAGGGTGTCTGTCATAAGGGTGCGTAGTGTAAAGTGGGAGCGAAGAAGGGTAAAATTTTTTATTTTAGGTAAGTGTGATATTCTTGTTGGTGCTATGTGTGATAACATGATGCAAGTGTATTTGTTGTAAAAGTATGTTGATTGTGTGAATTAATACTTTAAGACTCCTAGGCTCTTGATTATGACTCTTGTACTTGTTGGCATAATGTTGAATTTATGTGATTGTTTGGTGAAGAGTCTATACTGATCCTAGTTGTATTGAGCATGTGCTATGTATGATGTGAGGTTGTTGTGTATTCCTTGTTACATGTGATGTCTAGAACTTTCCTAGTGTGTTTGCCAAGACAAATAAAGAGTGTGGATTTAGTAGATGATATAGGCACTTCTTTGATAGCCTTGTTTCATACCCTCTTTTACCTACCCTTGAGCATAATCCTAGTTCCATTGAGACTTTAGCTAATTTTCTTTGACAACCTCATATGTAGCATGCATCCCTTTTTTGATTGATCTTAATTTGATCCAAAGCTCCTAAGCACTCTAGTTAAAGTTTAATTGAGTTAAGGAGTTTTAAATTTAAGTAGGAGAAAGGTAAATGTGAAGACCCAACATAATAGTTATTGGTGTGTACAATTGATGTATTGTGGTTGGGAGTTAGAAAAATTTATGCTAAAAATATTTAAATTGAATCATGAATTAAAAAAAAATACTCCCTTCCATATTTCATGTGAGTTAGCATAGTGAGATGGGAGAAAACAATAGATGTAGGTAGATAGAAGTGGTGGAAATTAGTTGTTAAAGGTGAATTGAATGAAAAGTGTGATTTATTAAAGCGCTTAGGGAAGATAGTCACTATTCTTGATCAAAATAGTTCCTTCCAGTTCCGTAGAATACATTACAACCCTTAAAGACCTAGTTGATCCTGAGCTTTAACATTCTGATATTAGAGGATTACTACACTAAGGGAAAGCCTATGGTTTGTCTGATGTAACTTGTGAATTACTTGTGAGACTGAGAATAATTTGATTCTCGTACCAAATTTATAATAAATTGCATTTATGTAAGTGATTATGGCTAACTCTCTTGTTGTGAGGGAACATATTTGATGATAGTTACATTATTTGTATGAGGTCTTTATTGAACAATATGTATGAGTTTTCCAACATGGTGAGTCAATTCTTGAGGCTAGGATGTTTTGAAGTAGTATTCTTGAGCTTTCAATTGTGTGAACAACATGCTTAGTGTAAGAACTTGCATTCTGTGTAGTCATTTTAGTACTACCTTGAGTGTGTTGATAGTAATAGAAGTGTGGAGTCATATCATCTACGATGCTTAGAGTAAAGAGTTGTTTGAGGATGAATAAGGCTTTAAGTGTGGGGTGTGATCTGAGTTAAATTTATGCACCTCAGTGTTGTTATCCAACCTTATTTAGTCTTGTTTTGAGGACTAATTGTGTGATTAATGATTTAATAATGATATAATTGAGCATATAAGTGGTTTATAAGTTGTTAAGTACTTGAATACAATGTTTAAGGTGTCTTTCAAACAAGTTTTGGACTAAAATGGATCACTTAGAGTTCAAATTCGAAAACTAGTGTTACTTGCTTAAGCTACATGTTATTCTAGTTGATCTCAATGAATTCTAGTGTGTGTAATGAGTTTCAAAAGGTTTTATTGTGTAATTATGTGTGAAAAAACTTGCTTATAATGTCAAAGTTCAATTGAATAAAGCCAAGAATCAAAACACTAAGCTAAAGATTAATAGGACAAAACTAGTTCCTAGCATAAGTTTTAGTTCACCATTATGGATTGTGTGTTGTTTTGAGGTCTAATTTGTTGTGTTTAATGTTATATGATGATTGGTGAGTGGATTATGATTACATGTTAATGATATAAAAGCTGGAAAACAACACAAAAATGTTTGGAATGGATCATCGAAAGTATGGGATAAGATTTTACGTAAAACGAACACTTTGGATGTCCATGGAGCGTATCTTACCTAAGACAAGGATATGGGGAATATGCTACACATAAGTAGATTCTAAAGGGACCCAAAACTATTAGTATCCGTGATGAGGGAGCTTCACGCACCCTAGTCCCCGCTATGAGCTCCTCGACGCGTACTCTAGGTCATTTTTGGCAGTTTTGTCCTCCTATAAATATGACATTTGAACTTGATTTTATACACATTAGATGACTTTGAAACTTTGAGGGAGGCTGAAATACAATTCAATTAGGGTTTTTTCTTTTTTCACTTTAGTTTATTTATGGATTTTATCTTGTATTCATCTATGGTGATTAGGACTATGTCCATGAGTGGAAAAACACCCTTGTTCTAGGGTTGAGGCCAAAAACATGATTACACTTTCATATTCTTAGAGTGGTTTATTGTTGGATTATTGTATGGGTTATTCTTAATATCTTGTTCTTACTATTATGATAAATGACCACCAATAAAATATACCTATATTCTTTTGTAAATCTGGGAGGAGAATCGTAGGTTAGATCGAAGAGTTTAAGGAGCAAGGTTCTTATTATTTTATAAAATTAAGGATTTGAGTTAGCATCTAGGATAGCGATATACATAGAATCCTTTTTTTGGTTCATTTTCAGGATGACATCTTAATGTATCTAAATAGATTATTGCATCCCCACTCAATGATGTAGTTGTAATGTCCATTTAGGTAGAATATTAGAGGATAGAGAGACCATGATCATACTCTAATCCCTACAAATCAATAACCCAATAATCATCTAAACCACAATAAGAATAAAGATTTGTAAGAGTGTTTAATGTGTCTCAACCCTGGAATCCTCACTCATATTGTTTACAACCTTGCTTACGTTGCTATTGTCCGCATTGTTATTTCTTTATTTATTAGATTAACACTTGAATCTTTACAATCATCTTGATACTCTGAAACACTTAACACCTTTTTGTCAAAACTAAAAGTTAGTAGAATTACTACTTTAGTAGTCATCGTGGGTACGATGTCTGACTCTCTAAGTCATTATATTACTTGTATGATTGCGTGTAATTGTGTGTGCGATAGACCACAACAATGTTCCTTATGTTATTATTCTGGTTTATTTATTAAAGTATGTATATCAAGGTTGGAGTTACTTCCTGGTTTGCCCCTTTAATTCAGCTTAGTTATGTAATCTTGCATCTTATCATATTTATATCATGATTTAGATCTATCAGCCGCTAATGCCTACTTAGTACCTGTGGTTATTGTATTCATACTTCACTTTTGTATCTTTTTGGTGTATATTTAATTACTAGTTGCCATTATTTATTCAAGGATTGTATTATGGTAGATTTCAAAGAAAGGGTGAGCTCTTGGAGTCGGAGTTTCCCTTTTTCCTTCTATTTACCAATGTCTAGTCATTATTTTAACCCTACCAGGTCGTGGAATGATTTTCTATGTTATGGTTATCTTTAGACTATTTGTATTGCCTTGCTTATTTATGAATTGTATTGTCTATTTTTCCCTTTTGGGGCATTTTCCACCAAGCTAGCCTATTGCAAATATCTCTAAGCTATAGTTGGATTATCTACTAGTGAGACAAAGTAGGTGCCATCATGACTTGTAAATTGGGCCATGACAAGGTACGAGTGCGTTGCACGATCGTTGGGTTCATTCAGTTGGTATTAATATCATTGAGGTAGTGGTCGCTCTAGTACTTCAAAGATGACCTTAAATCTCCTACTATCCAGTTGTTGTCTTTATTTTGTACTTAGAGACAAACTTGTTGTTTTTGGATTTTCTGTTGTGCTTTTATTTCTAAGTTCTATTTAGATTATTCATACACTAGGACACCAGGTTTTGGGATGATTTATGATATCTTTATTGTTTAGACATGCACTATTATTGTACATGTATGGTTTAACTTTGATCTAGAAGTCTCACCATGGGATTTATGTATGATTTCTTCTTATTTATCAGTTTGGATGATTGTCTTACTTTTAAAGGTTTAGCCGTGTTAAGTGCCATGATAACCTTAGTTTTTGGGTCATGACAAAACATTGGGTTGAAAAGTTGGTGAATTATGACCTATAGTTAACTTTAATCAACAATAGATGATACCGACATCGATTGGTAATTCTGGTGGTTTCATTAAGTTTGGAACGTCAAAATTAGTCTAGTAACATAGTTAGATTAATTTTATGGGATACCAAATAAATCTCGAGGGTTTGTTTAAGATATTTTTGGACTTAGAACTCAACTGTACATCCATGCTACCTTTTTTACCTTTGTGATGCTCGTGTGGTCATTATCGTGGAGAATGATTTTTTTGAATTTTGTAATTGTGATAGAGGATTGCATTTTCAAGGGTTTATGGTCTTAAGTTGGGGATTATTATTCATCATGTTCATAATACGGGTTCTATGATCATGATGGATCGAGTTGGGTCAATGTCCTAGTCGTGATGAAGAAAATTGTTTGGAGCTTTGAAAAAGTCCATTATCAAACTTAAACCCTATAACTAAATTTTTGAAGCTTTGAAACTAATTTATGGGAGAATCAAAAGGGAATTTTGAAGATTTCTTCATTGGATAAGTTCTACGTTACTATTTTAACTGTTCTCAATGATTATTTCATGATTTCACCCTCAAATCTTTGTTTACAACAAGTAATTTTGAAATATTCTAGTAACATTAGAGAATGACATTTTGATGATTTCAAGCTTAGTTTTAACCTCATTTTTGATGAAATTTTTTATACGAACTCCTTATGTCATGAGTCAATTAATTTTCTAATCAAATTTTAGTTTTTCCATTGGGATCATGGGGTTGACTCTTGGGTGGACTTTTATGGAAACAATTAGTAATATGGGTGTTGTTGGAATCATGTTTATATGTAGAACCTATTTTTGATGGATTGGAATTATTTAGGAGTCCGTTCGAACGGAAAAGGCTAGTTTGTGATTGTTAAAGACTTATGATTTGGCTTCAAAGCAAATTATGTATTAACTTCTTTTAAGACTTTTCTTGGGTGGGGGTTACCTTGTAAAACATACTATGAGTTGAAATAATTTATCGATTTTAAGTACTAAATAAGATGGATTATAATTGTGATGCCCATTTAGAGGCTTATATTGTCTTTGGTGATGTGAGACTTAGATCTATTTTAATACTAAAAAGTATAGCCTGTGTTCATGGATTGATTATAAATATGGGATGTTAGATATTTTTGTTGTATTTGGTTTCATTTTTCTCTAGTGTATTCAAACATACTCATTCATCTTATGAATATTTGGAGATGAATATTGTGAGAGAGCTATTTTTTTTATATTCATTAATCTTTTGACTTTGCCAAATGGCGAGGTTTGACATTTGAGTTGTCCATTGAATTTTCCACAAAGTAAGTTATGACGCTATCGAGTGATATTCCAGTGGTTGTATATGGACCTTGTGAGTACCCCATGGGTTCCATACTATAGTAAAAATTATAAATAGGGTGTATATGATAGGCATTGATCATTTAATCCATCCCAAATTGTTGAATTACATTTCCATTAAATTGTTGTTATGATTTTCATAAACAATTCCAGTGATTGATACTGAAATGATGGGACTTTACTATGTGCAGGTTTATATTTTAGTAATATTCATTCGATATAGTTTTTACTTTAGCTTAATCGGTGAAGATACTTACCGAGTACAATTGGATCGTACTCACTCATACTTTTCTACATCCTATTGATATAAATCCTAGTATGAGTGTTCCCCGAGGATTGTGATTGTACTTTTCTAAAGTGTTCAAAGTGGCAGTGAGTTTTTCCCCATTCTAATATTTATTGTAACTTTATCTAACTTATTTTTGTATCTCAGATATCCTTGTACTTTTATTTGTGATTATATAGCATCGCGCTAGTAATTATGACTTCTAAGTCTTGGTTTTTGTTTAATTTTTTTAGTTGATTACTAAAAGATGTAATGAAAAATGTTACTATTATCAACTATATATCTGTATTTAGGACTTGTTACTTTAATTTTTATATCTTTTTCAATGTGTTGATTCAGGTTTACCTACCACAAATGGGTATGGTATGTGCCATTATAACCCATAGATTTTTGGACTGTGATAAGTTGCTATTAGAGTGATAGATTTACCATTCTTATAAGTACAGTAGCAAATGTCTAGTAGAGTCTTCCAGATCGATATGTTGATGTTTGTACCTATCTTCAGATGTCTATGAGCATTCTTAGGAATAACGTGATTCTTTGATTTCTTATAACACTAATTAGCTTGCTACAAAATTCCAAAACTTGTATTCTACTCTTTCTATATATAATGAGAATGCAAACAAGTGCAATTGAGGGAGATGATCTAGAACTCGATATTAGGGCCCCAACTAGGGTTAGAGGTAAGGATCGTGACCATGGAAGAGGTAGAGGTAGGGCTCAGGGTACATCACAAGCTAAGGGGTGGGCTAGGATAACATATGTGGAATTAGAGATATAGCTTAATAATACATCATATCAGCCTGAGAGTGTGGGCCAACTCAAGTTTCTTAGGATTTCATAGCCATTCTAATGTTACAAAATACCATAGTTACTGCTACAACCCTATATATTAATACTTTACTAGTAGTACTCATTTCACTACCGATCGTGCCGAAGCCATTGTTGATAATTGATGAGCAAAAGATGTTTAGTAGATTCTGAGATTGAGTCCTCCAAAGTTTAGTGGTGTACTTGAGGAAGATGTATATTAGTTTCTACTTTGTTGTTAAAATAGGTTACCTAACCTCAGTTTGGATGAGTCACATGACATATACTATACTACCTTTTAGATGGTTAGGGAAGAAAATCATTAGTGGATTTCTTATCTTGGTTATAGGCCAGCGTGTTTACCTTCTATGACATGGACATAATTTTTTGAGGATTTTCTTCAGAAGTATGTACCTAATAAATTGAGAGAGAGACGTTAAGAGATGAATTTAGTTCTTTAGACCATTCTATGTCTGTTACTAAGAGTGAGAATTGATTTTATTCTATGTCTAAGCATGTTTTGATCACTACTTCAACCAAAAGAGAGCAAGTTAAGAACATTGTGAAGGGTTTGTTCTTCCTCTTTAGTTGGATACCATTCATCCAGTGACTTCTAGGGGACACATTTTAGTCGATAGTGGATGATGCCTAGAGGATTAACGATATACATCATGATACACATGGGTATAGAGGCAAGAGGTTTCATAGACAAGGATATTTCAATAAGACACCATCCTGAGGTAGAGATAGATAGGTAGAGGTTGCCATTGCTAGAATAGGAGACTCGCTCAGGTAGCATTATAGATTTTTGATGGCTATTATTCAATTTCTTGTACGATGGGGTCTCAAATTTCCAAGGGTCCATATATTGGGTTTTTAAGCATTATAAGTATTTTGGTTTTAATGGACAAACATAATGTTCACTTCATGATAATGGATTCTTTGGCTGTGGCAAGTTGGGTCACATTTGCAAAGAGTTTCCCCAGGCATGGGAAGGGTGAACCATAATAAATTTCAACGATACATACTTATTAGGTACCAGCACCATCGGCGATAATAGGTACACAGAGTGATAGATGTCTTTCGCAGTATGGTAAGGGAGAGTCTAGGTAGATCGTGATTATGGTCGTAGAGTTTCTCAATCTAGGGGGAAAAATAGATACTGTAATAATTCCTATAGAGACTTGTGGCATAGGCCTCTAATACAGTTGTTACAAGTATTATCCCAATTTGTCATTGGCCTACTTTAGTACAATTTGATCCTATATCTAATTTTTCCTATATGTCTTCATATTTTGCTTTAGGTATTGATTTGATGTGTGAGTATCTTATCGTGTATATTCATATTTCTACCCAACTATATCCTTAATTTCTTAAAATATTTCAAATGATAACCATTCATGTATCACTTTAATTTTTGAGTTCAAACCCCTATGAACTCTATAAATCTTGCACCTAGAAAGATATAGGATAATTGAGAATGTAAGGAAAATTATCATGCTATAGGAATCCATTTGCACCAAACCCAAACTAACATCATACCAAAGAACCCTATTTGGATTTAAATCTCAAAAACCCCTACACTAGATTTGTAGTTTAAAATAGTGAACAACGTAATAGAGTAAGGAATCAAGAGTTTACCATAAGATTCAACAACATGAGAGGTTGGTTGGGAGAGAATTTTTTTTGGTAAACAGTGTTATGTTGAAATAAGAGGAATGGAATGTTTTCCTCATTAAATACTTTTCCATTTTGAAATTACCAAGGGATTGATGTAACAACCTGCTATAGTACTGCTACTACAGCAAGCCCCTGGCCACTGTAGTGGCCACCGATAGTATTCTTGATTGTTTGAGACAAAATGATTCCCTGAATACAATTCAACTCCATCAACCCTGTCGAGAAAATTAGACGTGCTTTCTATTTCTCGTGCAATTTTGTGTTTAGTTGAAAATAATTTCCCTTTTTGATTATTATGGTTGTTGTAAGAACCCAATATGGTGAATTTTTTGAATCATTAGATACAATTTACTCAAAGTGAATTAATGGAAAGGTTAATATAATGGTAGTGTATGGGTGGCCCTAGTATAATGGACACATTAATATTATTAATGGTTGGTGAAGTAAGTGTTAATTAATTAGTATATGTTCTTTGGAATAATTTGATATCCGGCTTCATTCCTCCTCCCTACTTAGGAATAAATGGTTGGTAAATTGGCATCTATTATGATACCCATTCTATCTTATTGATAATTTTTTGATTAAAAATACTTGAATCCGAATGTTATATCATATCATAATAACTCATTGTGCGTGTTGCAAAATTTTTTGGAAAAGAACAAAAATAGGCTACGCTTATTACCTTATGGCTGCCATAGCGGTCCCTTGGCCACTATAGTCTTACCACTGTGGTGGGACCTCGGCCTCTATAGTGGTGCATAGGTAGTAGCCTAGGAGGGTTTAGGTAGTTTTCCCATTTTTTATTCTAACATAGTTTCCTCCTTCTAAAATTTCCCGAGGGATAATTCTAAGCCAAAAGCTACTAGAACAAAAAGGCAATGCTCTCAAGGGAATCAATTTCCACCTCTTCAAGATTTCTCCGTCAAATTTATTTGCCGGGAACAAGGAATATATGTTCACACTCTTTGCAAGAAGAAGCTCAACTTTAAGGTAGGTCATTGATAATGGCTAGTAAACTATGGTTAGATAAAATTTATAGAATATAATTTTGATGGGAGAAAGAATTTTTAGAACTATGGATAGGGATTTTGGATGGATAGTAACATAAAAATTGCATGTAAAAAGATGCTTATTATTTTAGCATGTTATACATAAGTTTCATCACAAGGTTCATGCAATTGTTTATTAAGCTTAATGAATTGCTATGTGAATTAAGCTAGTCTATCGATGATATTGTTTAAAGATGTGGTTGTATAGTTATGAGAATATCTTACTTACCTTTAGAATGGGTGGACTTGATTATAAATGTCAGGTTCATGTGACTTTCTCTCCAGTAGTAATGTTAAGGGCAAGTCATAGTAAAGGAAGACAATGTCATAATTTGAAGAGTCTAAGGATTATTATCTAAAGTATTATAAAGAAATGACGATGAATGAGTGGGTAAGGTTGAAATTGTAGTATCTTATAATAATTAAATTTTGATAAATTAGCTAAGAAAGTGATAACCATGTACCACATAATTCTATTATACATCTAAATTGTTAGATATGGGTGAGTCTTACTAAATACAATGTGTATTAAATGATATTGTCTATTTAACAAGATCATGTATGTTTTATTGAAGTTTTAGACTTGAATTTGAGTTGATGCCTTTCATAAGTTTAGTGTTTATGAATTATCATTCAGACATACTTATAATGGGTGAGTTGGTTGATATTGTTGTATACATGAGATAAATGGTATGAAATTAGCCGTCTTTATTGACCATAACTTGTGTACATGAGTTACTAGTCTATTGTGATGCATCTTGATGTTATATTATGATATTTGGAGGGTTGGGTACAACACCATTATGGATTACTTATGGATTGATGATTTTGGAGGATCAAGTACCATGCTGGTATGTATACGGATGAAGTTGGTCCCCTAATATCATGATTATTGAAAAAACGTAAGTCCCTTTTTTATAGGTACACACTTGATTTATAATTAAATAAGCATTCTTTTAGAGGTATTAGACTATTTACTTAAAACATATAACACATATAATGTGTGGTGATGATCGAGGTACTATTTGGCTATTCTTGTAAGATAGTTAATTATGTTGATCATTTGGAATTAATTTCACACTAGCATATGTAGATAGTATAGGTTCCTTTTGTGATTAACATTGTACATGTAGGTTGTGATCTAGTTGGGGCATTGATGGGCCTTCCATTGTACATCGTGGCTACGTGGGTCAATTGATAATACGTGTAACAAATTATTTAACATAGATTTCTTATTCCTATTTCTTATATATGTACATGGATAGGGAAGTGAATGTAGTAAATTGTGAGGTTGATTAAATTATTGAATAGACTAAATAGAATGATAAACATCGTAAAGGTTAAGGATTAAATTGCTTGTGGGATTCTATAGGTGTAATAGTTGGGGAACACTCCATAATGATCTCAATGGCAATTAAATGTAACTAATTAAGAGAATTTAGCGATGAGGTTAATTGGATATAGTCTAGAAATAAAGGGTTGATTTTTTTGAATATTGGTTATAAATAGAATGTAATTTGCCAGGTTTATGTTTTTTATTCCTATATGATGGTCGTGATTCTAACCCTGGTTGATCAATGATACCATCCGTTCATATGGTGTACTGATCCTACTCTTGCTACATCCTTCTTGGGATGTATTATGTTATAGGTTGACTAGAAGCTTCTTATGTGGATGGTCCATATTCATAATCAACTTTTGTATCTCTCTTTCAGGTCAAAGTTATGTCTTTTATGTCTCATCTCTTGTTGAATCTCTTATACATGTCCAGATTAGGTCTTTGGTAATGTTATAAGTTATAAATCATGTGTTTAAATACTTGTAAAGATTTTGTTTTTATGATTGTGATGATTTATACAACTATATTTCTTATCTATAATAAGGATGTTAATCAATTTCTACTAAATTCAAAGTTGGGTGGTAAAGATTGTTCTATCTAGTTAGAATAGAATTGAATAGGTACCCGAATGATCTTGTAATTTGGGTTATGTAAATTGGCATCAAAGACTTAGGTTACTGGTCTATCAAGTACAAGAGAAAATGATGAATTAAGTATTGTGGATTGGTGCATTGTCGTCCACATCAAATCCTCAGGAGGTTATGAGACATCTAGGAGTTGTTTCCATTTCTTTCCTATCATGCAACCCACTTTATTGTATACTTGGGTTGATTCTAATTAGTATCTAGTCAATTTCAGTTGGTATCTTTATAATTATAATTGGAACCTAGTCAATCTCAAATGGTGTCTCAATGATGTTTTAAAAAGATTACAATATATTCTTTATGACTTAGTGTTTGTTAATAAGAAGCATCATTTGTGTTGATAATGAGAGTTATGCTTAAGATACTATAGTCACTGTTGTTATGGATTGTGACACATAAAGTCAAAATGCTTGACAATTTTCTTGGTGTTGGTACATTAATCATAAGTTTTAATGATAATATATTGGTGAAATAATGAAGAAAAGCGTTGAATCCAAATATTTGGTTAGACTACTTCTCCTTTAATAGTTTTGTACTAAAATTCTTAATTGGTGGTATAAAAATGATAGTTGGGTAGTTATTTCCTTCATAGGGGAAGTGTGACCCACAACCTCATGTCGGTATTGTCATATCGTGTTAAAGGAGAGGAGACAAACAATTTCCCCAAGTTATTAGTTAAGGACCACTACAAGGATAGAGGGTGTTGCTATAGTGGGACCACTATAGCGGTTAGTTGCTCTGTATGGTGGGGTTATGCCTAAATGTTTGGATGCCTTAGTGGACTACTTTACCACCACAATGGTACCACTTTAGCAGCTAGGGGACCACTACACCGTCATAAGACAGTAAGCTATAAACCTATTTCATGTTCTCTAAATTATTTTGAAGTTTTTTCTTTTCATGGTTCACTAGTTTCAAGGAATTTTTAAAATATTATTGTCAAATTCATAAAAAAGGATCTACAAATAAGGCCATCTTTCCATGATTCTACCAACAAAATTGAAAACCTACCAACACAGACTTATTATCCAAAAATGTAAGAAAATAAATATGTCTAACAAATGCCTATACAATGGTAAAAACAATCAAATCTAAATAATAAGGGACAAGGGGGAAAGTAGGTAGTGCCTAGTTCCCTACATTATCTTTAAGGTTCTATGTGTCTAGACCATCCTTGTCTAGTCTAGTTAAAAAGGAGAACTCTTATGCATTTTGTGTCTTGACCTTGGAAGCCTTCTTATCTAGACCAAATAGATTTGTGATGATATTCACACCATTCCACACAAGAATATGTGATTATTCCCAAGAGCGCCACTACTTTTTTGGCATCTAGGTGCCCAAGCCAGGGAAGCATAAGTGTCACCAAGTTCAGAAGGTCCTGCTATGGTACAAGAGTAGATGGATCATTGAGGAGGCATGTGAGTCTTCAATAGAATCTCCTTCATTGAATCAAGGTTCACCTTGAGTTGCTAAATTTCCTTGTGTAACACTCCATAAGTTTCTAAAACTCCATTTCAAAATTATATTATAGAACTAATTGAAGACCCAAAAAATTCTTCATAGAATAACCCAAACAATGAGTTTTTGCTAGAATTTATGATTCGTTATATGAGTCATTCTAAGGACTTAGGTAAACCCTAGAAGATGAAAAATTCCTAGTGGATATGACCCTAAGGATGAGTCGTACTAGCTGTTATGAGTCTTTGTATAAGTCATTCCAAGTCTAGTGGATTTACAGAACTCCATCTAAATGCCAACAAATCCTGGTAATAAGTCATCACTAGACCTTACGAGTTATCACCTTCATCTATTTTGAGAAAGTCATGAAAGTTAACAAACTAAACTCAACCCCGATAAATCAACTTAATGACACATTATTAGTGATGATGACTTTATACGTCTAGTTATTATAAGCCCAAAAGAAATACACCCAGTCATAATGAGTCATTATCAGACACGATGACTCGTCGCGTGATTTATGATGACTGGGAACAACATATCAACTACATTCTTAGTAGGGGTATTTTCATGCTTTCCCTATTTCCTAGACCTAAACTATGCATTTTTAAAGGTATTTTTGAAGGTTTTAAAGGTATTTAAACATTCTCTCAAACTCATTCTCATCAACACACTCAAAAACAAGAAGAAAGACGGGTTCTTTTAAGCCTTAAGAGTAAGGATACTTCTCCAAAATCTGTAAGTACAAGATTCCTAGCCTTAATTCTCCACTCTCTAGTTATGTGGGTGTTGAATAAGAGCGTCCTTACACTCTCATGCCCAAATATGCTTTCAAGTATTGTTATTATGAAAAACCATGAAGTAGGGAAAAAATTCAATTATCTCAATTTATGATTTATTTTAATAAATTATGCCCTTAAATGTCTTATGGTTGATAATAATAGTTTATGCTTTTTCATAAGTTGGCATGCTATTAGATTCTTAAATAATTAGCATGAAACACCTATGTGAAGCATGATTTCATATCAGTATCCGTTATACCATGATTATCATGTTTTTTGAGATACTAATTACATATAACTACTTCCATGATCTCAGTAATTATCAATTACAATAAATTAAACTAATTTATGTATTTTACTCTATTTTAAGTACAAAAATGAGCATATGTACATGATTACGGTATTAGTACTTAGCATCGAGTTGGACTTATTCTTAATATACGTAATTCTTAAAACTATGTACCACCATAGGTTAAGGGGTTCTTTCAAGTTGACAATGTCACTCTTGACTAAATGTGCTCATGAGTAAATTCACGCTCTTTGACAAGGTATAGAATACCTTCCTAACTTGGGTTATATTTTTGATTCTATATTTCTGTCATGATTTATGTTAGTTATGAGAATCTCCCACAAATATAGATTTGGATTAAAATGTGACCACTGATTCAGTTGTATTTGCTCAAATCTTATGATCCTTTGACTTATATTCCATAATAGTGTTTATATGTATATTTATGCGTTGTAGCTAGAGTCATTATATTTCAGTTTAGTTTTATGTTTCTTCATGTCATAAAGTTGCATTTCTCACATGCTCATTACATTCAAAGTACTGATTGTATTCATTTTAATGCACGATATCGTATCATGATATAGGTTTGGTTCGCTCAACATCAGCCCTGTACTTGATACATTCTAGTGCCATTTTCATTAGTTGATATTGTTAGGTCATCATCCTCTGAGGACAAGAGTTTATACTTTTTAGTATTTAGTTTACTTTCAAACCATTTAGAGTTAGATAGTGACGTGTCCTAGCAACTCATTTTATTAGAGGCTTTTAGACAGGCAATTAGATTTCCAGTTTATTGGTTATGTTAGATAATTCCCATATTAAGTTCAATATTGGGTTTCCTTTGGATTATTATTATATCACTTATATTTTATCTTTTTTTTAGTATATTTTAGTTATACCCAATTTTGTTAGTGTCATGCCAGGATAAGGGTTGGATTGGGGATACTTGTGGCCCTAAACACCGTGTTGCAACTAGGGATAGTATTGGTTCGTGAAAAATTTTGTGTCAGAGCATTAAGTTTAAAGTGTCCTAGGTTGTCTGAAGTTGTGTTGAGTATACTCTTGTTCATGGGTGTGAAAAAAGCCACACTTATGAGTGAGAGGCTATGAAATATTTAAGAAAGTTTCACTTCTTTCATGTTCATATCATATGCTAGAGTGTCAAATCTATTTTACCTCCTTCTAACTTATGATCTATGTATTTATAGAAAAATGCCTCCTAGAAGAGCAATGAAAGAAGGAATGAGAATAGGAATGGTATCGAACAAACTTCACCAGTTCCACTAGAGGAGGATCTACAAGTGTTTATTGATGAGATTTAAAAGGTCACTCAGATTGTGAGCATCACTCTAATTGAGAATGTATACTTATATTCTTATTACTTAAAAGGAGTGGCTGAGACTTGATGCAAGCGATGGAAGAAAGATAGAGGTGTAGATAAAGGTCCAATGGATTGGGATGAGTTTGTGACTGAATTTTTGGATAGGATTTTCCCCTTGAGTTAAAGAAAGTAATGGTACAGGAATTTATAAATTGGAAGAAGGATAGCATGACTGTAAATGAGTATTCTCTGAAATTTAACCAACTCTATAAGTATGTTCCAACAATAATGGTTGATCTAAGGGCTCGTATGAGTAATATCATTTTAGGTGTATCCGAGATAGTAGTCTAGGAGTATAGAACTGCTATGCTAGCCTTGGATAGGGGCATCACTCGATTGACGACCCATTCTTAACAAATCAAAGAGGAAAAAATTAAGGAGCGTGAAAGAGAGACTAAGAGGGCTAGAATAGAAAGTTTTTACTATTCACAGTAGAAGTCAGGGAGTCGTAATCACTCTTAAATTTAGAATAAATTTGAATCCAGCACCATTATCTTTCAGTGTTTCCTCGCTCAGATTTAGGAAGGATCAGAAGGCGAGAGCCCTAGGCTCTAAGTCCTATTTTAGTTCCTTCAACAGATTTACTTTATTGTATGAAGTGTTAGAAAGGCCATGTTGGTGAATGTTTCATATGATAATATGGATGTTTTAGTTGTGTTACTTCATGTCTGAAACTTTGAGATTATCCATCAACCAAGTGGGCTACCTATTCATCCACTCTAACAGGTCACCCAACAAATACTGTTCCTCATCTAGTATAGCTGGTTTCTAGCGTTAGAATAAGTTATATGCATTGTAAACTCAATAGGATTAGGATGTTTTAATTATATAGTCACTAGTATGTTATGAATCTTCCATATTAATGCTTATACTTTATTAGATCTCGAGGCCATACTTTATTTTGTAACTCCCTACATAGTAGTAGACTTAAGAGTCAATCCCAAA
>NC_061111.1:130896670-130927863 GCF_002878395.1 Capsicum annuum
AGCATAAAACGTTACTGAGAACAATGTTTATACTAGTTTGGTACAGTTTCAAAAAAAAATATATTACTTTGTTGAATTGATTTTAAAAATGACTTATTTTGATCCAGAGTTCTCAAAACCACTTCAATAACTATGGGTAGAGGGTGCTCCCTCTTTTCCCCGATTTTTACATGGTAAAAAGGGAACTTCTTCACTTGCAACCTTCTTATTAATGATAGAAATCATTGGAGTAAGAGAGATAATGATGGCATAACTAGAAGGTATTAGAAGACCTTCCACCAGGGAGGAGGGTTTTGTTCTTTCCCTGAAAAAATAATAGAAAGCTTTGAAAGAAATGGTAATATAACGAAGAGGATAGACTATATAAAAGATTGTAAATGATGATAAAAATAAAGAGAGAAAAATTTGCGGAGAATTTTTTGAAACCTTAAGCACGATGTGAAATAAGAAAGAACGACAAAGAATATAAATAGGTTTTGAAAAATAGAACCATTATTTCCTCAATACCCGATGAAAGGCTTGGTCCAATCAGGAGGTGACTCATGTTCAAATCACTAAATTCAAGGAAACACGTATCATTCTACTAGTGTTAGTGATCTTTTCATCTTCTTTCCCTCCGAAAGAAAAGTACTCTTCCACTTTCTGATCATAAATAAGTGAATGCCCAGAAACTAGGGGGACTATTTGTATAGGCCAAAAGTCGAGTTTAGCAAATTGATGAATCATAAAGTGACACACAAAAATTAAAGAAAGATTGGGCATGAATCAACAAAAGTGACATAAGTCTTAGCATTGAATCTCATTCAATAAGATTGATCCCCTTTCTCAGAGGTCCAGGCACCCATGATGTTGGTTTGTCTAGTCCAAGAGTTGGAAGACTAGGAACATAGAGGAAATGACCGATCAAGATAAAACTTAGTTACAATCATTCACAAAGAATTATATATCCTCTTCAACAATTACACAACCACGCGCGTGACAGACATGCCGTGTAGATATGGGCTACTATGAAAGGTGTGAACTATGGAAAATATTACATAGGGTTAGACTATAATATATCCCTTCTCCTCACTTATAAACCATCATATATTTATTACTCAATAATAGGATTGGGCATTGATATGAGCCAAATTGAGTCAATGTCAATTTAACTTTTTACAGTATTAAGTTGAACCCAAGTGTCACGACCCAAAAGTGAGGGTCATGATGGCACTTGTCACGGCGTACCTTGACAAGTAAGCCTATCACACAAACTAAATCATAAAGAGAAAAAGACAAAAACATCCTAAGGTAAGGCTTCTAGAACAAAGTCGAACCATATAAGTAATCATAACAATGTGGAAAGAACTTTCCAAAATACCAATCATGCCCAAAACAAGTTGTCAATAGTGTAAGAACTACAAGTACAATCCAGGGGTCAAATACATTAGAGAAACAACCTCAAGGGAATAATATCTTCCTCTGAATACTAATAAAGACATAACTACTAATAGAAAGATAGAGGTGAACTACGGATGCATAAATGTCCAAGTAAGCTGAGGTACACTCGAGTTAGGACCTGTACTGAAAAGGCGCAATAGGCATGAGTACGGTCCACTTGTACTCAGTAGGTATCATAAGCCGACCAAGAAAAGTAGTAAATAAAGCCTACAAATATACACTAAGGGCATGTTAGCTGCAGTCAGAAAATATTCCACAACGGTAGCCCACACTGCTTGTACTAACAGTTCTAATATATCACATACATAATAAGATAGAACACGAATATGCATTATATCACATATAAGTAGAATAAGGAGGAACATGCATATACAAGATCATCAAATATAAGTAAAAGAAGATTAGACAATTACACAGATGGCAAGTCAATACAAAAATACAACACAATATAAACATAATAAAGTAAGTACAATGTATATGATGATGATGCACGAGGTCATCGTACAACCTCCGGAATCATCGCTCAATCCTCATATACATCTATGGAGCTAAAGCTTCTTGACGTAGGATCCATGGGGGGTTCATCAACCTGTATACAATCCACATATCTCATATCTCCTTTCTGGCACATCCCTCAGAAAGGGTTTTATAAGGTGTTATAATATCTCCTCCTAGGCACATCCTTCAGAACGGGTTTAAAAAAGGTGTTGCCAGTGTTTCTTCTACGGTGGTACCAATGTTTCATAAATGAGTATGATATGAGGATGTAAGTCTCACAACTAATCACAATGAGTATTTTCACAACCAACCACATGATATATTTTCACAACCAACCACAATGATATATTTCCACTACCAACCACGTGATATATTTTCACAATCAACTATACTGATATATTTCCACAACCACGTGAGCAAATATCCACTCATTATTTTAGTTTCATCTATGAATTTCTACATGTCTCATATGCCAATAAAGTATGAATATAATCACAACACACTAATTGTACCATATTAAGCATCTTAACAATACAATATAATTATTCACATATATTCAAAGCTATTAAGATCACATAGGACCCAACAAGGTCACACATATCACATACTAACTCAATTTCGACAATTACATCACATATAGGTCCCCACATGGGCACAACACATAAATAGTCATTTTTCATGATTAGTTCTCACCCTTAACACGCATTTTGTATCATCAAGTTTGCAAAACCAGATATATTTAGATTAACAAATAATGACATGAATGAACACTTCATTGGATTATAGCAACATAAGTGAGCCCAACTTTTAATGAAATGATTCTTTACTACACAGCACAGTCTAAAAGAGTTATGCCATAACCTACCTCAAAAGCCGAAACCAATCCGCTACACTTCAAACCCACAATTTTACTTTTCATGAATGATCCGAAGCTTCTCTAAAAACATCAAATATGAAATCTACGCATCAAAACAAAACTAATGACATCCATATTGTCTACTTTTGATTCAGGGTCAAAACGGACCCCCAGAATGAATTTTCAAAAAAGAAGGGCAAAATTGGAAGTTTACTTTAAAAAGATATTTTCCATATTTTTAGGAACCGATAACTGAAAAATTCAAGTTAAATCGAGTCAAAAATGATGTTCAAATTGAAAACACTATTTTTGAGCTTTACCGAGTGAAATCTTTGAAATCTGGATTAAAATAAAAAAAATTGGGCTTATTTTAAAAGTTAAACTGATGAAAAAGTAGTAGTTATAAGATAAAAACATTATTCAAGTGAAAAAGAGTGAAATTGGAGTTTAAAACCAATCCACAAGATTTTTGGGAATTTGAGAAATTTATCAAGAAATTACTAAGAAAAAAGTGAATTCTTATCTTAAATCCGTAATAAAATCAAGAAATAGATGTCAATCTAGCTTCCCATGCTCCCACAAACTTTACTTTTAAGATCCCACACCATTTTAGGGTTTAAATCTCAAGAGAGAAGATGAAAAATGAACAAAATAGACCAAAAAGGGAGAAAATCTGCTATATATAGCAGAAAATCTTCTATAACAACAGTTTTTTTTCTTTTTAAAGTTCAACCCGCACTTCGACGGGGTGCCCAAAATTAGTTTAAAGTCTGATATGTGCAAATGAACTATGCAACCACATTAATTAGATGTTCCGGACGCGTTGGAAAATTTGAATTTTCAGAAAAACATCATTTTCACAAAGTTGACCCCCGAAACCCGAAATTGTAATTTTTCAAACCGAGGGTCGAAATGAGATTTAAAAGTCGTAAAATCACACCTAATATACTTAGAACCCTAAAATCGACATTTTGAATTTGCTAGTAAAGTTGGATTTTCATGCGAGGTCGTTTCGACCAAATGTTGATCCCACACCCATATTTTCAATTTTTCAACTTTTTGATCAATAGGTCGAAATGAGCTCAGGTGCACCGGGACCCGAACCAAAGGACTACCCAGACTAAAATCAATATTCCAGAGTTGTTGGCTCAGTCCATTTTGTTATCCACTGCACGGATAAAAATATCTCCCCATAATTCTAAAATATGGCTCTTAGATCCATCAAAAATCAAATATCGCATAAATGGTACCAAAATCCATCGAAAACCATGTCAATTACTCACACACCACAGAAATATCATAATACAACTATAGGGAGGGATTAAGCAGTCAAATCACATAAAATCACAAATTTTACATATTGCATCAAATTTTTTTCGGTCATTACATCATCCACTAGTAAAAATCTAGTTCGTCCTCGAACTAACGCAAAGAAATACCTGAATCAATAAAGATTGAGGATAAGAACTATGCATATCAGACTGGACCTCCCAGGTAGCTTCATCTATAGGTCGATATCGCCACAAGACCATAACCACAGGGATCACTCTAGAGCGCAAATGCCTAACATACCTAGCCAAAATGGAAACTGGCTCCTCAACCAATGACAACTGCTCATCTAACTGAATTGACTCTCAACGAATGACATAAGACTCATCTAATTGAATGAACGAGTGATTGATTAGAGGGCAAAGCCAACTCATAAGCCACATCATAAATAGTCCAAAAAATTTCAAATGGACCAATAAACATAAGGCTAATCTTGTCCCTCCTACCAAACCTCATCACACCCCTCATGGGCGAAACTCAAAGAAAAACATGATCTCCAATGCCAAATCTCAAGGCATGAAGTCGACAATCAACATAGCACTTCTGCCAACTCTGAGTTGCTCCAAGTATATCCTCAATGACTCGAACCCTATCCAAAGACTCACGAAGCAAGTCTGTACCTCGAGGTCTCACCTCTGAAACATCAAACTAACCAAATAGGGAGTGACAACGCCTATCATAAAATGTCCAAAAAGAGCCATATCAATACTGGAATGGTAGCTATCATTATATGCAAAATATTCTAAATCCAAAATTTGCTCCCACTGGACACCAAAATCTATCACATATGCGCGGAGCATCCTTAAAAACCTGGATAGTTTATGCTGACTTTACATCAGTATGAGGGTGAAATGCTATGCTAAGATCAACTCGAGTACCCAACTCATCCATCAAAGTCTTCCAAAAGTGAGATATGAACACAGAACCTCGATTTGAAATAATAAATATCGACACACCATGCAGACGCACAATCTCACAAATAAAGATAGGGGCTAACCTCTCAGCACTGAACGAGACCTGAACTAGAATAAAATGAGCTTACTTGTTCAATCGATACATGATGACCCAAACATTGTCAAAACTATGAGATGTACGAGGCAAACCAGTCACAAAGTCCATGATGATCTATTTCTACATCCACTCAGGAATGGGTAACCTCTGAAGCAATCTACCAAGTCTCATATGCTCAGCCTTCACCTGCTGATAACATAGGCAATGAGCCACAAAATCTGCCATATCTCCCCTCATACCACCCATCAGTAATAATACCTCAAATCATAATACATCTTAGTCGCACCTAGATGGATAGAATATCTAGAATAAGGGCATCCTCCAAGATCATCCTAATCCAATCACCTACTCTCGATACAAAAACTCAACCCCCAATCCTTAAAACTCCATCTAAATTAAGTAAGATTTCCTTAGCCTCTCCACTCAACACCTTATCTCGAATCAACTTTAATCCAAAATCATCAAACTGATGAGCTCAAATTCACTCCATCAAAGAAGATCTAGCTTCTACAAAATCCAAAACACGCCCAGGTATCAAAATATCAAGCCTAACTATCGAGTTAGCTAATAATTGAACCTATAAGGCCAAAGGCCTCTCTTGGGTCAAAAGATGCGCCAATATACCTATGCTAGTAGACATCCATCTCAAGGCATCCACAACCACATTAGCCTTGCCCGAATGATAGAGACTAGTCAAGTCGTAATCCTTAAGCAACTCAAGCCAACTACGTTGCCTCATATTAAGATGTCCCTAGGTGAAGAAGTACTAAAAGCTACAATGATCTGAGAAGATCTCATAACGGACTCCATACAAGTAGTGCCTCCACAACTTCAAGACAAACACAATTGTGCACAACTCCAAATCATGGGTAGGATAATTCCTCTCATAAGGCTTCAAATGATGAGATGCATAAGCAATCACCTTGACCTCCTGCATCAACACAGTACCTAACTTTACACAAAAAGTATCACAAAAGATGGTAAAACCTATGCCCTCTTTAAGCAAGGTCAAGAAAGGAGCTGAAGTCAATAAATCCTTTAGCTTTTGAAAGCTCATCTCACAAACATTAGACCACTGAAAAGAAATCTTATTTTGGGTCAACTTGGTCAACGGAGCTACAATGGATGAAAAATCCTCAATAAAATACTGATAATAACCTACCAAGCCAACAAAACTCTGACTCTCGATGGGTAAAGTATATCTAGCCCAATCACGAACTGCTACAACCTTGGCTAGATTAACCATAATACCTTTCTTAGTTACCACATAAACCAAGAGAGAAACAGACTCCAACGAAAACTCACACTTAGATAACTTAGCATGCAACTTTTTGTCCCTCAATCTCTTAAGAACAATCCATAAATATTCATCATGCTAAACCTCACTCTTGGAATAAAACAAGATATCATCTATAAATACAATAAAAAAGAGTAGAGATACTGTCGAAACACCCAGTTCATCAACTCCATGAATACGACAGGGGCATTGGTCAAGCCAAAGAACATGACCAAGAACTCATAATAACCATATCGAGTCTGAAAAGCTATCTTCGGAATATCCAAATCTCTAATTCTCAACTGGTGATAACCGGACCTCAAATTAATCTTCAAAAACACTGCAGCACCTTGAAGCTGATCAAATAAGTCATTAATGCGAGAAAGATGATACTTATTCTTAACCATCACCTTATTCAATATCGATAATCAATACACATCCTCATAGACCCAACTTTTTTCTTTACAAACAAGACAAGCAAACCCTAAGGCAAATTACCAGGTCAGATAAATCCTTTATCCAACAACTCCTGCAATTGTTCTTTTAATTTCTGTAACTCTATTGGGTCCATCCTATAAAGAGCAATAGATATGGGATTGGTGTCTGGCTCAACATCAATAGCGAAATCAATATCTTGATCCAGAGGCATACTAGGCAAGTTCTAGGGAACACATCCATAAACTCACGAACTATACGGACAGAATCCAAGGAAGGAGGCGAAACAACGCTAGTGTCATGAATATGAGCCAAGTAAAATAAACATCCCCTCTCAATCAATTTATGATCCTAAACATAAAATATAATCCTCTCAGGACCTGAATCAAATGCACACTTCCAAGCTATTATTAGCACCCGACGAAGCTAAAGTCATAGTCTTGGCAAAATAATCTAAGATAACATAATAAGGAGCTAACCAATCCATGCCCCAAAATAACATGAAAATTGACCATGTCTAACACAAGTAAGTCTACCAAAGTCTCACGCCCGGAAAAAGTCACAACACAAGATCGGTGTACTCGATTCACCACTAAAGAATCACCTACCGGGATAGATACATAAATAGTCATGGGAAGAGGCTCACTAATAGAATCAAACCCAATGCAAAATACACATACATATAGGAGAAATTTAATCCAGGATCAAATAATACAGATATATGTCTAAAATAAATGGGGATGGTACCAGTAATCACAACATCAGAAGCCTCTACATCAGGCCTGGTTGGTATAGCATAACACTAACCATGACCACCAACTATCTGGGTGGCCCCACAACCACCACCACAGGCTCCACCATTTTTACCTCTTGCACCTCTGGTAGAACCTCTACCTCTCACAGTTGAAAGAGGAGCAGCCCGATCACCTAATGGGGATAGTCCTTGGCCACATGGCCAATCTTATCACACATACAACAACCTCTACGATTGGCCTTAATAGAAGAAGGTACAAATAGCCCCGAACGCCCATCCTAAACTGCAGAACTAGAAGATCCACCACCTAAACTCTGTAAAGCTACCACTGGCCTACCATGGTATCCATAAGAACCTCTAAAATCTCTGCCTTAAGAAGTTTGGCTTCTAAACTCATCAAAACATCACTCTTTCTTGGTGCCTCCCTGAGATGCACTAAGTATACCCTCTGTCATCTTAGCAGATCTACTATACTCTAGAAAGAAACCCCAAACACAATCATTTAAGATGTAGCCAGCTAAAGAGAAAAATCCATACTTTTTACAAACTTTCAAATCTATATAAACTTAGTGGAAATGCTATCATAAGAATATCTGGATAGGGCATGAAAGTATGCCTCATACTCAGCAACTGTCATGGAGACCTTCTCCAAATAATCAAACTCATCATATATCTGATCCCTCAAACTATAAGGCACGAATCTCTCTAGAAAGGCATCACCAAACTGATCCTATAACAACTCAGGAGCATCAACAGGTCTACAACCAACAAATAATCTCCACTAATCTCTCACAATATCTCTTAACTGATAGTAGTATAAGCCACACAATCAGTACGAAAAGAGTGAAACACAACTCAAAACACAAGGTATGAAAGAATGTTGCACGATAAGAAATAAAATAAGAAAGGTTTCCCAATGACATCCTATAGCCTCTCAAAGATAGATCTGGATGTCTACGTACCAATTTGCAAGACTCTATTAGACATCTCATTCTTACACCATTTTGACCAATGATACTTGGCTACTCTGATACTAAATTGTCACGATCCAAAATTGAGGGTCATGATGGCACTTGTCATGGTATATACCTTGACAAGTAAGCCTATCATCCAAACTGATTCAAAAAGAGAAAAGCACAGGAACATCCCAAGATAAAACTTTTAGAACAAAGACAAACCATATAAGTAATCATAACAATGTGGAAAGAACTTACCCAATATCCAATCATGCCCAAAATCAGGTATCAATAGTGTAAGAAGTACTAACACAATTCAAGAGTCAAATACATCAGAAAAATAACTGCAAGGGAATAATATCTATCTCCACAATAACAACAACAACATACCCAGTGTAATCCCACATAGTGGGGTCTAGGTAGGGTAGAGTGTACGCAGACCATACCACTACCTCAGGTGAAATAGAGAGACTATTTCCATTAGACCCCTACTTAGGACCGATAATAGTATAACAAACACAAAAGATAAGTGCATATAAACTAGTATGGTACATAAAATAAACTAATAATATAATAAACATGAAATATAAGTGCATATAAACTAGTATGGTATGCAAAATAAACTAACACCACTAGCCACAAGATAATACTATAGCCACAACACCACAAACAAGAAACTCCAGACATAAAAGAACGCTCCCCTACTATTACCGACACACTCCCACCCCCTAACCCTCTACCCTAATCCGCATTCTCCACACTTTTCTATCAAGGATCATGTCCTCCATAAGTTGTAACTATTCTATATCATGCCTAATAACCTCTCTTTAATATTTCTTCAATCTACCCCTATCCCGCCTAAAATCATCCATAGCCAGTGTCTCACATCTTCACACTGGAGCATCAGAGCCCCCTTCATCACATGCCCCAACCAACACAAACTTACTTCTCGTACCTTGTCCTCCAATGAGAAAACTCCTACCTTCTCTTGAATAATCTCATTCCTTACCCTATCTTTCCTGGTATGTCCATATATCCATCACAATATTTTTATCTCTACCACCTTTAACTTTTGGATATGGGAGTTCTTAATTGGCAAACACCCTATTCCATACAACAAGCTGATCGGACTACCACTCTATAGAACTTACCTTTAAGATTTGGGGGCACCTTCTTATTATATAAAACTCCCAAAACGAGCCTTCATTTTAGTGACCCTGCCCCAATATGATGCATGGCATCCTCATCAATCTCACCAATACCCTAAATCATAGACCCCAAATACTTGAAACTCTCCTTCTTCTGGATGGACTGAGAGTCCAGCTTCACAACCACTCCAGTCTCCTAAGACACATCATTGAACTTACACTCCAAGTACTCTGTCTTGATTCTACTTAACCAAAATCTTTTAGACTCAAGTGTTTGTCTCTAAATCTCTAACTTATCATTAACTCTACCCCGAGTCTCATCAATTAGTACCACATCATCTGCAAATAACATACATCAAGGAACCTTTCCTTAAATATATCGCATCAAAACATCCATCACTAAGGCAAATAAAAATGGGCTAAGAGTTAATCTCAGGTACAACCCTATCAAAGCTGGGAAGTGCTTTGAATCTCCACATACCGTCCTCACACGAGTCTTCAAACCATCATACATATCTTGAATTGACCTAGTGTATGCCACGAGCACCCCTCTAGCCTCTAAGAATCTCTAAAGAATCTTCCTGGGAACTCTGTTATATGCCTTCTCAAGATCAATAAACACTATATGCAAGTCCTTCTTTCTCTCCCAAATCTTCTCCATTAATTTCCTCATGAGGTAAATGGCCTCAGTGATCAAGAGACTTGGCATAAAACCGAACTGATTCTTATAGATCATCATGATCCTTCTCATCCTCAACTCTACCACCATTTCCCAAACCTTCATTATATGAATCAACAAATTAATACCTTTATAGTTGTTCCAACTCTCGATGTCTTCCTTGTTCTTATACACTGAAATTATCATAATCTACCTCTATGCTTTAGGTATCTTTACCGCCCTAAAAATAATGTTAAACAACCTTGTCAACAACTCCAAACCTACCTCACTAGTACTCTTTCAAAAATCCACTAAAATTTTGTCTGGACCTGTCGCCCTACCCCGCTGTATCCTGTGAATAGCTCTCTTGATCTCCTCAACCTTGATATGCCTACAATAACCATAATCGCTACACTCCTCAGATTTCTCTAAGTCCCTCAATACAAAACCTTTGTCCCCCTCGTCCTTCAAAAATTTATGAAAATAGGATTGCCACCTCTCCCTAATGAGGGCATCCTCAATAAACATTGTACCATCCTCTCCTTTGATGCACTTTACTTTGTCAAAGTCACGAGCTCTCTACTCCCCCGACTTGGTAAGCCTATACAACTTTTTTTCTCTGTCTTTCGCCTCTAAAGTCGCATAAAATCTCTCAAAAGTTATTGTCTTAGCCACCATAACCGCTAACTTAGCCTCTCTTTTGCATACCTTATACTCCTCTTTATTCATCTGCCTTTTCTCATCATTCTTTCTCTCAACCAGCTTAGTATAGGCCACTTTTTTAGGCTCCATCTTTCTCTTAACCTCTTCGTTCCACCACCAGTCTCCTCGATGCTTGCCAGATTGACCTCTCAAGACACCCAACACCTATCTAGTGGTCACCCTAATGTAAAGAGAAGTCGTCTCCTATATACTATCCTCACCACCTCTACTCTCCCAAGAACCCCTACTCTTCAACTTCTTCTCCATTTCCAAAGCACTATCTAAAGTTAAGCTACCCCACTTAATTCTGGACTTAGCCTCCATACTTCTTTTCTTTTTTCCATTATTGATAACTAAGTCCATCACCAACAATCTATGCTGAGTCAAAAGATTCTTGCTAGGTATGACTTTACTATCTTTACATAGCGCTCTATCCCCTTTTCTATAAAGCAAAAAGTCTATCTAATTCTTGGCCACTGAACTACAAAATGTAATAAGGTGTTCCTCCTTCAAAAATGTAACGCCCTGAGTTTGGTACCCGAAACGCTACACGGTGCTCATGACTCCGAAGGACCACAAGCTAACCCATGACTAATATTTATAACTGAGCACTGAATAATAATAATAATAATAATATCATAAATGCAGAAACATGAACTGAAAGGCCATAAGATTCAATACTAATACATAACTAAAAATATGGTATAACAATACCAAAATAACTGTAGTAACTGTCTGAACATGCTGTAGTCAGAAAGCCTCTAAACTATCAAAATAAGGAGTTGATAGGACATGTCCCCATCTAACTCTATCTACTAAAATAGACTAAGTACTAAAATAGTAAAATAAATAATTGTATCTCCTCGAATGATTAGGACTCATTGCTAGCTTGTCTACTGAATGCCTGAGCTACTAGAGGTTCTCTAAATCTTGTACTTCTGAACCTATGGTATAAGACATCATAGCGCAAATGCGTCAGTACGATTGGATGTACTGGTATGAAAGTGAGGTTGGCTATATGGAAAAAGGTCATATGCATGAACAATACTGACTTAATAACATGAATGTGAGAAAGACTGATACTGTATTACTAAATTCTGAGGGACTGATACTATGTAACTGATATATGAATAACCGTATCTTATAGTTCTGATTATAAAGAATTGGTCTAGTTGACTATATTTGATAGTCCAGAAGCTGAATACTGATAACATAAGTTCTGATAACAGATATAATTGATAACATGAGTGATTGTATCTGATAGTCTTGAATCTAATGGAACTATTTAAGTTTCATACTATATCTGAGTGACTGTATTTGACAGTTCTAAAATTTGTAAAACTATCTGAGTTCTATTACTGAGACTGAGACTGAGACTAAAATTGAGATTGTGGGAGGTAGTCATCGAACTGGCATGCCCCAAAACTAAACTGGTAAGGTACAACCTATAACCCTAGTTGGAAGGGTGTCAATACCGTACCATGGATAAAGACAAGCTGTGAGTATACCCTCACTGACCGGGAGCTCTTTCATCAACCCCTCCTAACAGAAAACTCAAATGAGATGTATAAATTCTTAAACGTGTAGGGTTCATCTCTACCTACGTTGGATACATAGTTCTGGAATGCAAGGATTGCTATTAAGGATCATACCCTCTGACTCAGGTGAGTCCCCATCCTTGAGTTCACTGGGTGCTGAATCCTACGCCCAACTGAATCGACACTAAACATGATTAACTAAACTGAACTGGTACTAATGCTGAGCTGAACTGAGTTTATTAAGTTTCTTTGACTGAGAAAATATTACTGAGATCTGAAAACTGACTGAAAGTATTGAGATTACTGAGAATACTGAAGTTTTTGAGATTACTGAGTACTGAGATCATTGGGATTACCAAACTACTGGGATTACTGAGATTTCTAATATTTCTGGGTTACTGAGATTTCTTAAGTCACATGACTGACTGAGTTCTATGGTTCATGGCTTGACTGAGAATATCGTGAAAACATGACACTGGCTCTACGCACACAACTATATTTTTTGGGTACAAGTACCCCTAGGACTCGATAGAAGGAAACTGAAACAACATGACTTGACTCTTCTTGGACACATGGCTAATATTCATAATTCATAATACCATAAGTTGGGGGATTTCATACTACACATGGTTCTCAAAGTCTTATACATGGAAGGGAATGCATATACAACATGCCATAATTCCATCAAGCTAGTTTCATGAACATTCATCAACAATCATAATGCATAAAAATATCATAGAAGTCATTGTTTACATAGGGGTGTGGCATGCATTTGTCATTTAGGTCATAATTTAACTATAATATATGATTTCTAGTCTCTTAGGAATTTTATCAAATACCTTACATGCACAACTTACGCATAGGTGTAATTATTAGATTATTCATCATGAACAATCAAATTTTATATGTCGCCAACTCATATGATATCATAGATTCATAAAAACACAAAGATTTCAACTTGGGAATCATTCAATATCAACAACATGAGCAAAATTCATTCACCAAATAAATATCATGATATAGAATTTAAAAGAGAGTTTTCTTAGGCTTCATGGATGAAAGGAATCCATGAATAAATACTATACATACCTGGGTTGTGATTTCTTGAAGATTTATGGAGGAAAACTTAAATTCTTGGCTTGGAATTAAGCACCTAGGGTTTCTTGTTCTTAGGGATAGATCTTTGAGTGAAACCCCAATTTATTATAGTAAAAGAATAATAAACTTCTGAGCTATGGTTGGGTGTACTTAGGGGTTATATCGGGTGGAAAAAAACCCAAATACCCTTTTTAAAAATGGCTTAAAAATAATTGGACGAGTGTGCGACGGTGGGCGCGATGGTCCATCGCATGTTCGACGGCCCATCAGTCTCTCCCATTGAATATGACCAGAACCTGAACTTTCTGTCTTGCTTGTGATGGTATGGTCGACGATTGACCAGACCTGACTGTCACTCTTGGCTAGAAGATGAGTTTACTGCCTCATCACGACAACTTGGTCGACGGTCCATCGCTAGCCCAACGGTCCGTCGGCCTTCACTGTCGGACCTGGCAGTTTGACTGCTTTTGTATTTTGGCCATAACTTTTTTTTGGATGTTGAATTTGGACGAAATTGGTATAATTGGAAAGCTAATTCAATTTCCCACTGAAAAAAGTGAAAATCTTAGAAATTCCATGTATATAAAAGTGGATTCATCTTTCAAAGGAAGTTTCTAACATTCTTAGAACAATTTCAAGATAGGTAGAAGTACGGGGTATTACAATATCTCCCCCTTGAGAACATTGGTCCTCGAATAGAGCTGACTGAGATGGGAGAAAAGATCAACTGAAGTACGTACAAGACATACACTACTAAAACATGATTTCATAACTCTCATGACCGAAGAGCTGAATATAACATACTGAACATGCATATATGATGCATGATTGATAAGCTAAATTCATACATATCTGATGCATGGATAATTGACTCATGAATACATGACTGAATGTTCTGATGAACTAAATTTCTCGCAGTGAGAATGCATGTCTGATGCATAATTACACGGCGAAACTGATATATGGATGCATGACTAAATATGCAAGGGTACTTAGTACCAAGTTTGTAATGGGAGTCTAATATCAAGCTCGTAATGGTAGTTTAAACATGGAATTGAGTAGGTTCAAAAAAATTGTTATGGAAACTGAAAAGTACTAATGAACCCCATGTTATGCTTGAAGTATGCATGTACGGGCATATGAGGACATAACTGATACTGGAACGTGATGCATGAATTCTGTAGACTGAACTGAGTCTTGAATACATGGTGTACAACTGAGGTTGGATCTTAAGGGTTAACTTATGAGTACCCCCTACTTCTAAACTGGATTCATTACGTGAAGAGAGAATATGATGATTATGCTATGAAGGTTTGGGGGAATTATAGTGTATCTCCCCCTTGGGACACTATATCCCTTGAAGAATGATGACTTTACTGAGATATTGAAGAAAGACTGAAGCAATGTATAAGGCACCTAGAATATGAATCATAACTGATTATCTGAGATATGAATGGTACTTAGTTTGAATAATTGGGCTGAAGATATGAAGTTTTTATGAACATGATAAAGGGACTAACTGAGTAACGTAAGATAGCTAAGCGTGAATCTGTGAAATACTAAATTATCCGAGGATGCAAGGTCAGGCGGATAACCTGGTTTGGAAATATTTCGTAAGCTGGGGTATTGAAACACTGATGACATGCAGGACTGATAACTAAATAATATGGTCAAGCCACACCTAAAGTTAAACAGTGGTACTGATCTGATTTCTGAACTGGGGATGAGGCTAACACTATGTCTAAGACCATAGTAGAAATTGTAACTTAGTTTGTAATTAGGACTCATACAAGAAATGAATGTTAGTTTTTGATAATTGAGGTTTAGACTGATATTGAAGTACTGAGACTGGATACTAATAATTACTTAGGGAAGGTTGACATATGCATGGACCCGTGCTCAAACAATTACTATATCAAACTCAACACTCGACTAAGGCTTGAGGAACCGACTACCAACATCATGGATTTATCAAGAGATCTAAACTAAGGGTATATATCATGTAATCTAAGCTTCACTGATCACTAGGAGTAGAGCAGGAGTCATGTGGATAGAACATATGGTAAAACATGACATGAGTGCCTGAGTCATGAGCTACATGACCTAAGTCTGAAATATCCGTGTTCATGGAACATGAATCTTACTACTGAGGATATTGAAACTCGTCATGCTAGGAAATCTACATGCACACTATCCTATAGGAGGTGTGTGAAATATGCATAGGTAAAGTGATGACTGGGATACAAAACACTTGCACTGAGATAATAATAGGTCGGGAATCATCTTTCCTTAGTGATTTTCTACACATACTGGAACTATAACTAGGATATGAAGGCCTGACTTTCTGACCTTAAAGCTTAACTGCTATACAAGGCTACAACAGGAAAGAAACTCTTGAATCTAGTGAGACAAAGGAATAAAACACGTAAATGAGAGATCTGTAACATACCAGTTACTGCATCAGGAGGACTTTCCTGATTTTGTCAGGACTGAAAAGCGTGGAGTCTATTTGGGCATTGATCACTGATAGCACTAGAAGTGGTACCCTGCTGATTCGAGCAACCGGACTGAGCTGAGGAGCTGAGATGACTCTAATAACCTGACTGGGGGAAATCTTTGACTCTGTGGCCTAGATTGACACAACCAAAATAGACATTACTACTAGTTTTGCATACCTTCTTATGATACTTACCACACACTTTGCAAAGCAGATGAGTAAGAATTCTACTTTCACTACTCTGCGCCTTGAAGCCTGATGCTTCATTCCTATGATTATTTCTAAACTTTGATATTGATTCACTAGATGAAGAGTGAACTGGGGCTGAATATTTCTAACACAACTGAAAACGATTACCACCCTGTGACCCATGTAGAGCAAAACTATAACTACCTATTCTGGCTCTCTTATTTTCTCTCTTCTTCTTCTTAAGCTTCTGCTTTTTGATCTGCTGGGCATATACCATAAGCCTAGCTATGTCCATATCACCAATAAACATCGCAGTTCTACACTCCTTAACCACTCTATCTGATACCCATGACACAAACTTACTCATTTTAGATCTACTGTCTGCTACTACATGGGGAGCGTACCTGGCTAACTGAATGAACTTAAGAGAGTATTCTTTTACGCTCATTGTACCTTGTTTGAGATTTATGAACTCTAAAACTTTAGCCTCCTTCTACTCTATGGGAAGAACATATCTAAGAAAGTTATAGCAAACTCTTCCCACTCTATGGGATCTGTCTCTGTACCACCGTCTACCTTTCACTATTTATATTATGTATGGGTTACATCTTGTAGCTGATAGGTGGCTAACTTTATGCTCTCACTGGAAGTCATTCCCATGATATCTGTGACTTTCTGAACCTAGTCGAGGAACTCCTGTGGATCCTCTTCAAACTTAGAACCGGTGAATAGATGAGGATTCATTCAGGTAAAGTCTCGAATCCTGGTTATAGCAGAATTGGCCACTGAGTTGGCCGGAATGGCAGCTGGCCGTTCATTTTGAGCTACAACTGAACTGGCTAGGATAGTGAATGCAGTCTTGAATTCTACATGAGAGACATGCTCATCCAGAGAATCAAGCTGAATGGGCTGAGGCGCTGACTAATTTTTGGTTTCTCTTTCGTTAGTCCTTTTGCGAGGCATATTTTGTAAATAAAAGGAAGAAGCGGATTAGACTGAGAGTTTAACTTGGAGCTTATGCTCACTAGCACGACATGAATACTGAAAGAAGGAGAACTGTTCCTAAAATATCTCATAGCCTCCTGCACATAAGTGTGATGCAAAACACACCTATGTACAAGACTCTACTAAATATGGCTTTTCAGACTTCCTAGGACACTGTTGAACCTTAGGCTCTGATACCAAGTTTGTAATGCCCCGAATCTGGTACCCAAAATGCTACACGATGCTTATGACTCTGAAGGACCACAAGCTAACCCATGACTGATATCTATAATTAAGAACTGAATAATAATAATAATAATAATAATAATATCGTAAATACAAAAACATAAACTGAAAGTCCATAAGGTTCAATACTAATATATAACTGAAAATATGGTATAACAATACCAAAATAACTTAAGTAACTATCTGAACATACTGTAGTCTGAAAGCCTCTAAACTGTCTAAATAAGAAGTCGATAGGACATATCCCCAACTAACTCCATATACTAAAATAGACTAAGTACTGAAATAATGAAATAAATAATCGTATGTCCTCGAATGATGAGGACTCAGTGCTATCCTGTCTGCTGAATGCCTGAGCTACTAGGGGTGCTCTGAATCTCGTGCTTCTAAACCTATGGTATAAAACACCATAGCATAAATGTGTCGGTACGATTGAATGTACTGGTATGCAAGTAAGGTAGGTTGTATGCAAAAAGATCATATGCATGAACAATATTGACTGACTTAATAACATAAATATGAGAAAGACTGATACTATATTACTGAATACTGAGGGACTGATACTATGTTACTAATACATGAATAACTTTGTCTGACAGTTCTGATTACGAAGAACTAGTCTGGTTGACTGTATCTGACAGTCTTAAAGCTAAATACTGATAACATGAGTTCTGATAACTGATATAATTGATAACATGAGTGACTGTATCTGACAGTCCTGAATCTAATGGAACTAGCTGAGTTCCGTACTGCATCTAAGTGACTGTATCAAACAATCCTAAAATTTGTAGAACTATCTGAGTTCTATTACTGAGACTGAGACTTAGATTGAAACAAAGATTGTGGGACGTAGTCATCTAACCAACATGCCCCAAAACTGAACTGGTAGGGTCCAACCTATAACCCTAGCTGGAAGGGTGTCAATACCATGCCACGGGTAAAGACAAGCTATGAGTATACCCTAGCTAACAGGGAGATCTTTCATCAACCCCTCCTGATAGAAAACTCAAATGAGATTTATAAATCCCTAAATGCGTAGGGTCCATCTATACCTATGTTGGCTACGTAGTTCTAGAATGCAAAGATTGCTACTAAGGATCATACCCTCTGACTCAAGTAAGTCCCTATCCTTGAGTTCACTTGGTGTTGAATCCTACTCCCAACTGAATCAACACTGGACATGATTAACTGAACTGAACTGATACTGATGGTATGTTTTAGCTGAGCTGAACTGAGTTTACTAAGTTTCGTTGACTAATGGAAATATTACTAAGAGCTGAAGACTGACTGAGAGTATTGAGATTACTAAGATTACTGAGAATACTGAAGTTTCTGAGCTTACTGAGTACTGAGATCATTGGGATTACCAAACTACTAGGATTACTGAGATTTGTGATATTTCTGGGTTACTGAGATTTCGTGAGTCACATGACTGACTGAGTTTTATGGATCATGGCTTGACTGAGAGTATCGTGAAAACATGGCACTGGCTCTAGGCACACAACTATATTTTTTGGGTACAAGTACCCCCAGGACTCGACAGAAGGAAACTGACACAACATGACTTGACTCTTCTTGGACACATGACCAATATTCATAATTCATAATACCATAAGTTGGGGGATTTCATACTACACATGGTTCTTAAAGTCTTATACATGGAAGGGAATGCATATAACAACATGCCATAATTCCATCAAGCTAGTTTCATGAACATTCATCAGCAATCATAATGTGTAACAATATCATAGAAGTCATTGTTTTCATAAGGGTGTAGCATGCATTTTTCATTTAGGTCACAATTTAACTATAATACATGATTTTTAGTCTCTTAGGCATTTTATCAAACACCTTACATGCACAACTTAGGCATAGGTGTAATCATCAAATTATTCATCATGAACAACCAAATTTTACATGTCTCCAACTCATATGATATCATAGATTCATAAAAACACACAAAGATTCCAACTTGGGAATCATTCAACATCAACAACATGAGCAAAATCCATTCACCACATAAATATCATGATATAGAATTTAAAGGAGATTTTTCTTGGGCTTCATGGACGAAAGAAATCCATGAATAAACACTAAGCATACCTGGGTTGTGATTTATTGAAGATCTGTGGAGGAAAAATTGAATTCTTGGCTTGGAATTAAGCACTTAGGGTTTCTTGTTCTTGGGGATTGATCCTTGAGAGAAACCCTAATTTGTTGTAGTAAAAGAATAATGAACTTCTGAGCTATGGTCGGGTGTATTTAGGGGTTATATTGGGTGGAAAAAAACCCAATTACCCTTTTTTAAAATGGCTTAAAAATAATTGGACGAGTGTGCGACGGTGGGTGCGATGGTTGTCGCATGTCCGACGGCCCGTCAGTCCATCCCGTCGAATATGACCAGAACCTCAACTTTCTGTCTCGCCTGTGATAGTTTGATCGATGGTCTATCGCTAGTCCAACTATTTGTCAGACCTGACCGTCGCTCTTGGCCGGAAGATGAGTTCACTGCCTCATCGTGATGGCTTGGTCAATGGTTCATCTCTAGCCCGACGGTCCGTCGGCCTTCACCGTCACACCTGGCAGTTTGACTGCTTCTATATTTCGGCCATAACTTTTTCTTTCGATGCCAGATTTGGACGAAATTGGTATCGTTGGAAAGTTAATTCAATTTCCCACTGAACCAAAAGTGAAAATCTTAGAAATTCCACGTATATAAAAGTGGATTCATCTTTCAAATGAAGTTTCTAACATTCTTAGGACGATTTCAATTTAGGTAGAAGTATGGGGTATTATAGAAAAGCTCAAATTCTCTATCCACAACCCAAAGCCCTAGAAAAATCCAAAAGAGAATCTCTTCTGTCATTCGGCTCCCTAAAACCAAAATCACCATGCACATTATCATAACCTCTCGACAAAGACCCAATAGGACCATTTAAATCCCCTTCCATGAAAAGTTTCTCAGTGCTCGGGATGCTCCTCACCACCTCATCTAAAACCTCCCAAAAGTCCTTCTTCTTCTCCTCATCCAAACCTACTTGCGGGGTGTAGGCACTAATAACATTCATCGTAAACCATCCAATGACCAACTTAATAGACATCAACCTATCACTAACTCTCTTAAACTCTACTACTTGCTCTCTAAGTTCTTCAGCTACTAAGATAGCCACCCCATTTTTATGTCTCATGTTACCCAAGTACTACAACTTATATCTATTCACATGCCTCGCCTTAGTGCCTGCCCATTTAGTTTCCTGGACTCACGCTATACTAACCCTCTGAATATTGATAAATACATAACTATTAATAGAAAGATAGAGGTGAACCCCAGATGCATAAATGTCCAAACGCTACCTTGAAAGCTCCAACAATCGCCCGAGTCAAGCAAGCTGAGGAGTACTTGAGATATGACCTACACCGAAAGGGCACAGTAGGCATGAGTATGGTCCACTTATACTCGGTAGGTATCATAGGCCGACCAAGCAAAGTAGTAAATAAAACATACAAAATATACACTAAGGGCACGTCACCTGTAATTAGAAAATATTCCGTAACGGTAGCACATACCACTTGCACTAATAGTTCTAATATATCACATACATACTAAAATAGAATACGAGTATGTATTATATCACATGTAAGTAGAATAAGGAACATGTATATACTAGATCATCAAATACAAGTAAAAGAAGATAAGAAAATTACACCGATGGCAAGTCAATACAACACAATATAAACACAATAAAGTAAGTACAATGTATATGATGATAATGATAATGTACGAGGTCATCACACAACCAACAAAATCATCGCACAACTCTTGTATACACCTACGAAGCTAAAACTTCCCAACATAGGACCCATGGGGAGTTCGTCAACCCGTATACAATCCACATATCTTATATCTCCTTTTCGGCACATCCCTCAGAAAGGGTTTTATAATGTGTTACAATATCTCCTCCCCGGCACATTCCTCAGGGAGGGTTTTAAAAAGGTGTTGCCAGTGTTTCTCAGATGCTTCTACGGTGGTACCAATGTTTTATGAATGAGTATGATATGAGGATGTAATGCTCACAATCAATCACAATGAGTATTTTCACAACCTACCACATGATATATTTCCACAACCGACCACATGATATATTTTCACAACCAACCACAATGATATATTTTAACAACCAACCATGTGATATATTTTCACATCCAACCACAATGATATATTTCCACAACCATGTGAGCCAATATCCACTCATTATTTCAGTTTCATCAACGACTTTCCACATGTCTCATATGCTAATAAAGTATGAATATAATCACAACGCACTAATTGTACCATATTAAGCATCTTAAGTACATAATACAATTATTCACATGTATTCAATGCTATTAATATCACATAGGACCCCCCACAGTCATACATATCACAAAATAACTCAGTTTTGATAATTACATCACATATAGGTCCCCACACGGGAACAACACATAAATAGCCATTTTTCATGATTAGTTCCCACTCTTAATATGTATTTTTTTATCATCATTTACTACACAGCATAATCTAAAGGAGTTAAGTCATAACCTACCTCAAAAGCCAAAATCGGTCCGCTACACTTCAAACCCACAATCTTACTTTTAACAAACAATCCCAAACTTTTCTAAAAAAAAACATCAAATATGGAATCTACGCATCAAAACGAAACCAACAACGTCCATATTGACTACTTTTGGTTCCGGGTCAAAACGGACCCCCAAAACAGGTTCTCGTAAAAGAAGGGCAAAATCAAAACTTTACTTCAAAACATATTTTCCATACTTTTAGAAACCGACAGCTGAAAACTCAAGTTAAATTGAGTCAAAAATGAAGTTCAAATTAAAAAATATATATTTTTGAGTTTTACCGGGTGATATCTTTGAAATCCGGGTTAAAATCAAGAATCGGGCTTGTTTTGTAGGTTAAACTGATGAAAAAGTAGTAATTATAAGATAAAAGCATTATTCAAGTGAAAGGAATGAAATTGGAGTTTAAAATCAATCCCTAAGATTTTTGGGTTTTGAGAAGTTTATCAAGAAATTACTAAGAAAAAGGTGAATTCTTACCTTAAATCCGTGATAAAATCAAGAAATAGATGTTAATCTAACTTCCCAAACTCCCACACTATTTTAAGGTTTAACTCTCAGGAGGAAAGATGAAAAATGAGCAAAATAGAACAAAATGGGGGAAAATCTGCTATATATAGCAGAAAATCTGCTATAACAACAGTTTTTTCTTTTCAAAGTTCAACCCACACTTCGATGGGATGCCCGTGATTCGTTTGGAGTTCGATATATGCAAATGAACTATGCAAACACACTAAATTCAACGTTTTAGATGCGTTGGCAAAGTCGAATATTTGGGAAAATATCATTTTCACAAAGTTGATCCCCAAAATTCGAAATCACAATTTTTCAAATCGAGGGTCGAAATGAGATTTAAAAGCCGTAAAATCACACCAAACGTGCCAACACCCTAAAATAGACATTCCAAATCTATTGGCAAAGTTGGATTTTCCATACGAAGTCGTTTCGACCAAATGTGGGTCGCACACCCATATTTTCAAGTTTCCAACTTTTCGATCAATAGGTCAAAATGAGCTTAGGTGTATCGGAACCCAAATCAAAGGTCTACCTATCCTAAAATCGATATTTCGGAGCTGATGTCGCATTCCGTTCTGTCATTCATTGTACGGATCAAAATATATCCCCATAAATCTAAAATAAGGCTCTCGAAGCCATCAAAAACCACAATATCGCATAAATAGTACCAAAATGCATCGAAAATTATGTCAGTCACTCCCACACCCCAAAAATACCATAATACAACTACGAGGAGGGGGTAAAATAGTCAAATCACACAAAATCACAAATTTCATAAAAAAAAATTTAGGTCGTTACACTGAGCTAGCTCGAGTCAACTCTTTAATATTTAGTTTTTTACAGTACTACGCCATTAAAAATTAAATTTATGATAAATTTATTTGAAATATAAGCATTTCAGTTTTATTTGGTTATTACATTTAACTCGGTTGAATTAAATAAAATATTTGTCTAAATTAGAACTCACGTTAAATTACATTAACTTAATATTTAACGTAAAATAGAACTTTCAGGCAAAAACTAAATATAAAAATGAAGCAACACCAAAAAAAAAAAAAAACAATTGTACAATGTTAATTTATTTGATTTATTCTTTTAATTTAAAATATTACTTGCATTTGTAACCCCATAAAGTATCTTGAGTAATAAATGTATATAAATAATAACTTGCATCAAATTAATCAAAGTAGTACAAAACTATATATAACTATAATCATAAATAATTATTAAATTGACATTTTACCAACTTAATTAAGAACAATGGATGAATTTTTCTTAAAATAATCATTACATGGTCAAAGTAAGTCAATCTAGCTGAACCGAGCCAAATCAATAGTCCCGAGCTTTGATTGAGCTTTAATCTAGCCGAGCAGAGCAGAGCCTTGAGCCGGCTCTACTCTATGACCAAGCCTACTTACTGATTATTGCTCTTAAGCATGTAACTCATGCTCGGCTCACAAAATAATTTACTTTTTCATTGGCGTTGCTAGACAAGTATGTCAGAGATAAGCTATAATAAGATTCATTACTTTCTCTAGCCTACTATTTTGTTGTTTATAAGCTCTATTTTATTACATTATTTACATATTATTTTAAAATTTATCATCAAAATTACATTATTTATTCACTATAATCTGCAACTTGTAGACTGGAGTTATGGATCAGTTTACTGATTGTAGGTTCAACTCGTGAAAATTAGATTGTTCTTATCTCTTTAGTATCTAATTCACGACTGTAGTTCACGATCCATAGATCAGTTAGGCGAGTCATAGGTCCCCTCCATAAAACTTAAGATTTTTCTTCAACTTCAGGTTCTTGTTCACGAGTGCCTTTCACAGGTCATGGATTCAGTTCATGGATCGTAGACCACAAACGCATACTTTTTTCTTCCCTAGTTAATTTTGATTCTTTTTTCTCTACTTAGCCTCTGAACCCTGTTCTCCTATGCAACATCACAAAAACATATCATACACACCAAAAATACCTAAGTTTCTGCATATTTCTCATTTTAAGCATCAAAAGTGCCATGAAACCATGACATGTCAAGAACTAATATTTTAAAACAAAACCTATTTTGTTGATTATTAATTAATTAATATTTATTCTATATTTATTTAATATTGTGGTTAAAAAAGTAACTAAGTTCGATTAAAAAGTCATTCCAAAATAAAAAATTATTATGAAAAAGATGTCATCTCTTAAAAATATGAACAATTAATTTAAATAATAATAAATAATAATACTTTAAAAAAATAAATATATAACTTCACCACAATTGAGTAAATAAAAAATAGGAAGCTTATTTAAAAGATGACATCCCTAATACAAATAATAATATTAAATAAAAGAAGTATTTATTATATTTGTATAATTGAGTAAATCAAGAAATTATTATAAGAAAAATTAATCGACATATTGATCAATAATAATCAAGCAAATTATGTAGGAAAGATTATTATGAACAAAAAGTTATTCCGAAAAAAGTGCTATGAAAAAAAAATCATTTCTTAAAATATGTAAATAATTAATTTAAATAATAAAAAGATAATATTATAAATAATAAATATTTATGATTTCATTATAATTGGGTAAATCAAAAAAATATTACAAGAAAAATCAATGAGAAAATCAATTAGTAAATAATCAATCAAGCAACTTACATCAAAAATATTATTATACCCAAAGAATCATTTCAAAATTAAAAATATTATGAAAAAAAAAATTGCCTCAAATATATACACAATTAATTTAAATAATGTAATATTATTTTAAAAAATATTTATGTCTCACTACCATTAAGTAAATCAGTAAAGTATTTTACATGCCTAAAAATCAGAAGTTTAAGCTATATTCTAAAATAAGCATTTCTATTTATCATATTGTGTTGAAAATTAACTAAAACTAATTTGATTTTCACAAAATCAACTAAAATTTATATATTCCAAGCGCTTCCTAAAGTTATGACACTTGATTGTCTTGAAAATCAATTAATGTTATTCCTATGTTTCAGTAATTTGTATTTTTTAAAAGGAATTGTATTTATAAAAAAGATTTGTATAAACAAAGAGTAAATGCTATCTGAATTTGAAGAGTAAAATATGCAACTCTTTATGATCTTTTTAGATTTTCTTTTTTTTTAAGTGAATATTATCACACAAGGAAAAATATTAAAAAATTTATTGCTTATGGCTAAGTAGAGTAATGGTAAATGGTATAAAATCAAATATTGTGTTGAATTAGATTTGAAGAATTTTCTTACCAAACAAAGGTTCTTAGAATATTATATATCTAGGAGATAATTAATCTATTAGTAATTACACCATATATAGAAAAAAAATATTATAATTAAGAGTCTCTATAATAAAATAATCCTGCAAAGCATACTATATATTTAAAATATAACCCTACAATGTTGTATTTGGGTAAATTTAGTAATTCCTCTTCGTGAATTGCAAGTTAGGATTGACAAAGAAATAAGTTTTGCTCAGGTCTTCCTCTATTTGTATGTGCAATTGTATTTGACTTATTATTGAAATATTTTTTTCTTGATGTGCAAAATAAATTGTTTATGCAAGTTTTTTAATTTTTTTGGTACATAGTTATAGAATAATTTTATAGTAATACATATTTGTGACAAGGAGAAAAAAAGATAAAGAGAATTTATTTTTTTGCATTAAAAAATAAATATATATAATGTCTCTTTTTCAAAGTAAACATGTAATATCTCTTCTTTTATTTTTTTGATCCTTCGTGATTTGAACTCTCATTTACCGTCTCGTCCAATTGTTTTGACATTAATTTCTTTATTATGACATTCAAATTTCAAATTAAAATTTGATAAAAAAAAAATTAATGTGTATAACGCTAAAACATACCATTCATTATTTATTTATTTTTTAATTATATTTTGAAGTAAGTTACTTGACTACTAATAATTATGCCATATATACTTTTCTTTTTTAATGATATGCCTTTTTAAAAAAAAAATATTATAGATCAATACAGATCACAATATTATCTAATGTGCTTCAATAATTATATTATAATATATGATGCGGAAAGTAAATTTCAAAATAATATATTTAAATTTTATGTTATTAATGATATTAAGTTCAATATATTAATAGTTAATTTTAATATTACATAAATTTATTCATTTCAAATATATCAATAATGTAGAACAAAATTTTATTACTAAGATAATAATCTTCTATGATTAATTTTATTTAATATTGACCGCTCATCACACGAGTATGATTTCAGTTTAGAAGTAAACATGTATATATATAGCCCTGTTCTGGACTTTTTTGCAAATGTTAATGGGGAAGACAGGAACCTATCGAATTGATTAGAAAAGGCCATAGTGCAGATTTTGGCGTGGTAATTTACTAGATAATAAATAGTTATTAGGTAATAAGTATTTATTTTTATATAATGTATTTTGTGAATATTATTGATTGGATTAATTTTCATTTTTATCTTCTTGACTTAAGATGTTTTATTAATTCATATTCTAAATTAGATATTATCGTAATTAAATTATCTAGTGTTCTAGGATCATCGTTGGTATTATGTAATCTTTTGTATTCTAGGTATAAACTATATAGTTTATTTTCAATTTCTTTTAATGATTTATTCTTATCGTAAGATGTATCCATTAATTTATGTAATTTTTAAACACTTTGTAGTAATATTTATTAACTGTTTTTCTTCGTTCTTGTATCTTTTACTTCCATATATCTTATTAACATATTCAGTTTTACTGATATTCATATTTTGGGGGGTGATTAAATGGTAGTTGATTAAATGCTTTGCTATAATATTCTTTAGCTTTTTCTCTTAGTTTTTGTAAGTCTTCTATATTATTTTTAAGATATTCTAAATATTCTATATCTTTTGTTTTAAAATATTCAATTAAATTTATTTCTATAAGGTTTTCCGTTAATCTTATTTCTTCCATTTCTTGTCTCCAATATTTTAGATATTCGTAGTTTATCATTTTATTCTTCTAAAGTAAATGTATAGTAATATATTCTATTTGTACTATATTTAATATCTTGTTTGAGGTTATTAATACTACTAATTATTTTTTCTTGTTCTCTTCTTAATGAATTCTTTAAACTATCTAAACTTTTATCTTTGCTTTTTTCTAAATTTTTCAAGGTTTCGTCTATCCATTTTAATTTTTCTATTAGATTTTTAATTATTTCTCTAATTTATTTTCTATAATTAATTTCTTTATGTAGGTCTTCTTGGTTTTCTCTAATTTTCTTAATATATTCTGGCATTTTTAGTCTGTATAATATCCATCTGAATCTAAATAATATTGATGTTCATAATATATGCGTAAGTTTTCTATACTGTTTAATAATTCTTCCTTTTCATAATCTTGTAATTTTTCCCATATTATTCTTTATGTCTATAATTTCTATATCTCTAAGTATATATAAAACAAGTATTTTAATATCATCTGTCATTTAGGCTCGATTAAATGCTTTTTCATAATACTTACTAGTTGTTTGTTTTAGTCTAAATAATTCTTGCATATTTTCATTAAGAAATTCTATATATTTTATATCTTTAGTTTCCATATATTTGTTTAAATTTGTTTTCATTTGTTTTTCTACTAGTTGTATGTTTCTCATATCTTTTTCCCAAAATTCTAGATATATGTAATTTATCATGGTTAGTGTGTACGTAAGTATTTGTAAGAGTAGTTAGGTAGGTATGGTATGTAATTTACTCTAGTCATATAATTTTTACCAAATATTTTTTCTAATATGATTTTTGTTATATCTGTTATTTCTATATCCTTAAGCACATACAAAATAAGTATTTTAAATTTATCTACCATTTCGTCAGATAAATAATTAGTCATTTTTCATAAAATGCTATTATCAAAATATTCCTTCCAATCATATACATAACAAAAGATGATCATTTTAGATTACTATATACTAGATTATTCTTAAATAACATGTTCGTCGGTCACTATTAGCATGGTAATCCAGATGTTTTTCCCTTAAACAGCGCCTCTACTCTGGTTACTCTTCACCATGGCTTTTTGCCTCATTGGTTTCACCTTTAGGATGGTATAGTTCTTAGAGATTTTTCTCCGTTTCCACTTTGCTAATAAACTTCTTAACATGCTATTCTTCGAATAATTCTACTATAAAGTAACCAACATGAACTTATTTTATCATATCATGATTGTTAGGAACTTATGAATTTAGCTATTCATAACTGTAAATGAATATACCTGTTCTCGTAGGTTTGATAATTCTAAGTTTTATTTCTCCTTAGATTTTTCCATTGAAATATACCTGTTTTTTAATAAATAAGCAAAATATTTGTTGTAGACAAGAGAGTTTTTTGCTTCAACGCATGAAGGCTTATCTTTCATCTGAGCAAATGTTCGTTTATTTATAAGATGAAGTTGTAAACTTTACATGCACGTGTCTACTTCTAAAAGACCAAAAAACTTAATAATTAGTGTACAAAAATATCAAAAAGGCTAGGCTATAGGCTATAGCTATCCTAACTTTTATGCAAAAAAAAGTCTTCATCTTAAACTACTAAAAGATAAAAAAAATTATTAATATCTAAGACTTCCTTTTTACAATTTACGTAAAGAAAATTGTGAAAGTTACCTACATGTCTCTTTCACAATTTAATAGCTTGTCTTTTTTATCTCTTTCTTCCTTGTATTTGCTTTGGTTATCTTCTTTATTTTCTTGTCAGTGTAGCATCACATCTGGATTAAAGTTGTGCTTGCCACTACATCTGTTGTATATGTTGTCTTTGTATTTTTGGCCAACTTTTCCACAAAATTGATCCATAGCTTCTTCTGAAATAATTTCCTTTCTGATAGTTCTCGTTAACGGTTGTTCTTCTGGTCTGAGAAGTGTTAATCCCCATTTCCTAAGTTCTTTCATGTCATGGTCTCTAACTTCTTTGCAAGTTGAATAAATCAATGCTTGATTTCTTGAATTATATATCCAAACTGGTTTTTTATTTGAATAATTATTAAGTAACTCTGATAATATATTACTTATTCCAATAACTCTTTTGTTGCGGTAAAATTCTGGTATCGGTGTTTTTGATATCTCATTTTATTCACATATTTCTTCCGGAATAATACAATCTCTAGTCATACCCATTTTGACCACATTGATAGTCTATTTAATTTCGTCAAATAATATTTCTGCTGGTGCGGAATAAAATCAAACATAGAATAATTGTCCATTTGTAATTCTCTTGTAAGTCATAAATTCTTTGTGAATTTCTAGGATTCCTACGAACTCTTCTCCATTGGTTGTGTAAACAATAGATAATAATCCATAATAGTAACATGATTTAATAAAATTTGAGTTTGTTCCTGGTAGGGCAATAAGTTTATTGTAATTTTGGCATTTCTAGGTAATATATCCTTTTTATTGTGCGGCTAGCTCTTCACTTTGAATAGGTTTGGTATTTAATATGGTTTGTATGGTGTATATGTTGTCAATGTATTTACGAGAAGCATAGTTGTATGTCTGTTTTTCTTGGTTAAGTGATTCAGAATATGTATATATCTGGGGAGGTGCAAATGATTCTAAATTTTGTATATTTGATGTATATGGTTTTGAAAATATTTGGTTGAGGTTATAATTCTTTTTCTTTGGTATTTCAGGTCTATTTTGAGTAACTATATTTTTTCCTTTAGATGTTCCTGCAGCTGTAATTGTAATTTCGTCAGTAATTTGAGTTTTAAGGTGTTTTTCATCATCACCTTCTAGGTCTAGTTTTTTAATGTGCTCTTCCTGCACAGTATCTTATTTTTTATAGTGCTCGACCTGCACTTTTACATTTGTAATATCAGTAGTTAGTGTAATAACTCGTTCTTGTAATAACCCCATTTGTTTGAACATTTGGAGCAATAAATCAGTCTGGGTATCTTTGGCATCAACCTCTTCCATTGGTAAACCAGTTTGAGTAGCTTTGTCTTGATAAGTAATCTGCAATGATATTTTTGTTAGTATTGATTACTTCAATTGTAAATGTAAAATTCAGTATATTTAATACTAGTCTCCAAATTTTCTTTGTCGTAACTGAGTTTTGTATTTTTCTTGTTAGCCACCATCGTACATGTGTATTATCTATTCTAACAATAAACTTGTTATATACGATATATGGTTCAAATACTATTAAACATTTATATAAAGAACATAATTCTTTTCTATTTATTTCCTATTTTATTTCTGTTTCGTTAAACGTTCCTGAATAATATCTACAGTGATGTTCTAATTTTTCTTCTTCATATCTATATTTGAGTACTCCTCCATAACTATATTCACTTGCATCAGCTTCTACTATATATGTAAATTTTTTATTTTCATCTGAAAATTGTAATTTTGGCAATTCTTTACAAAGTAATTTTATTTTCTGTACCTGTTTTTGTCTTCT
>NC_061111.1:130930863-130934422 GCF_002878395.1 Capsicum annuum
TTTTTGTATCTAATTCTTCTTCTGAATTTATTATTTTTTGGACTATATGTTGTTGCATTTTTACTCCACTTTTATCTATTTGTATTCCTAAAAATTCTATCTAATTTTTCATTATTTCTACTTTCTTTTCACTTAAACTTATACCCGATTTTTCTATTATATCTGTAAATTGTTCTAATAATTTTAGATGTTCTTCTTTAGTTTTTGTATATAATAGTATATCATCTATGTATACTATACAATTAGGTAATTGTTTTAAATAGCTATCCATAAAATGTTGATATCTACCTGGTGCATTTTTATATCCAAATGGTAGTACATTCCATTCATAAAATCCTTGTGGTACCGTAAATGCGGTTAATTTCTTAGATTCTTCTTCTAACTTTAAATGGTAAAATCTTGATTTACAATCAAATTTATTAAAGTAATTATATCCTTGTATTTGTCTTATTTTTAATATCTTATTTGGTATTGGGTAACTATATGTCATAGTTTTTGCATTTAAATTTCTATAATCAATAATCATTCTACTTTTTTCTTTTTTTGTTCACTATGTTTATTTACTATAAATGCTGGACTATTGTGTTTATTATTACTTTTTTGTATATATTATTTTTCTAATAATTCTTCTATATGCATTTTAAATTCTTTTAAATCGTCAAAATTATATGTTAATGGTTTTTGAGTTATTATGTTATTTTTATCTATTAATTCAATTTTTATTTTAGTTTTATATTTTTCCCATCCTTTTAATGGATTTTCACTATATAATTGTTCTAATTTTTTCTTAATTATTTCTATCTTATTTATTGAAAATATAGTTTATTTACTTTTTATTTATTGAAAATACGACCAGTTCTATTGTATCTTCAGTATTTTTTATATTTTCTAATTTTTGTGTAATTTTTTCACTTCCTTCTATCCAATCAGTTTTCTTTCTTATTTTATTAATAACTCTTTTTGCTCTTACTTTCTGTTTACATGGTGTTGTAAACCACCAATCCGTTCTAGTTATTATATGTGGGCATAATTTATCTAAAAACGGCATTCCTAAAAGTATATCTTTTGATATTAGCTCAAATTATAGATTTTTTCTATTGTTAATATTTTATCCGATACTTGTGTTTTTGCATTCTTAGCTTTATAAGTAATTAAGTTTCCTTCGTTATTAAATCCTTTAACTGTTATTGGTGTTCTTAGTTTATCCCATTACTTTTTGGTAAACAATTATATCTACATAAATTAGCTTCTGCTCTTATATCTATCATAGGCGTATAATATCTACAGTAATATCCTTCTACTACTATCTTCATTAATACATATATTTTTATATCATGTTAAAGCACTTCTTAAGAATAATTTCTCTCTGTTATATTTTATAGATAATTGTGTATGCTCTATATTATATGGTTTTACTTGTTCTAACCATTTTATTCCTAATATTATGTCTGTTTTTTATATTTCTTCCTTTATTTCAAATTCTATTTTCATTTTTCTAACTCCTATTGTTATTTCTTTTTCTGTTATATTTTTAGCATTTAGGAAGCTTCTTAGTAGATCTGGGCATATATTATTATCAAATTTTATTTCCTTAGTTTTTACTAGATATTTTGCTATATAATTTTCTTCTTGTCCCATATTTAAGAGTATTAAATATTCTTTTTTATTTATTGTTCATGTTATGTAATATTGGTTCAAATTAACTGTTGAACTTGTTTCATAACTTGTTCTTTTTTATGAACTTGATGATTCTGGTTTTTCATAAGCTATTCTTTTTGTTGTACTTATTCTATCATTTATTATTTCTAAATCTTCTTCTTTATCTATGTCCCTATAACTATAATCATTATTATCAATTCTTTTTACAAATAGTTCGAAAGGACTTTCTATTTGTATTTTATTAATTTTATTTTTTCCTGTTATTTTGTGTTTTGTAGTTAATACATATAGATTTTTACATCTTGCAGTAAATATTTTACTTCCTGGGGTTAGTTCTATTCCTGATATTTTCCAATATAATATTAATGATTTATCTATATTTTTATCTATTATTGCTACTGAATAATTTGCACTTATTATAAATTTAAATTTTTGGTATATTAAATTTCCTTTTATTGCAGTTATTATACTTTTTTTATAGGTCTTATAATCCTATTATCTGCTAAATATAGTTCTATTGGTGTATCTATTCCTTCTCTAAAACATGCTTTTATCAATATCTCTATACCTCCAAAGTGTACATATTCTATTGGGTCTCTACTTTTTATATCGTTTATTTCTTTATTAATTATTCTTTTTGTTACTAGTGGTATACTAGCTTTACCTTTTGCACATCTATAGTCTATTACATGTTCTTTTTGACTTACTACGTAGTATTCTTTTTTTTTTATACTAAATATATTTTTTATTGTTGGTATTTTAAATATTTTTTCTATACTTAAATATAATTCTTTTTCTTTTATTTCATCAAATATATGACTATTAAATATTATTTTTTGATTTGTTCCTTCTTCATTTAAATATTCATCCTTTGTTATTATTTTTATATCTTCTTAAGTTATTTGGTTTATTCTTATATCTTCTTCAGTCATTTAATTCATCTAATTCACTATCTATTTCATTATTTGTTTCATTCTCTGAAATTTCATATATACTATCTTCACTTTCTAATTTGTAATCTAGATAATCCATCTGCATAGTGTTTTCTATTTTTATTTCTGATATTTGTTTATTTTTTGAGTTTTTAGATAATTTACAATCTCTAGCTAAATGTCCTAATTTTCCGCAATTATAACAAGTACATTCTTTTATAGATTTCTTTTTCCAATATGGTCTTTTATGTTTATAATTTTTTACATAATATCTTTTTCTTGGTTTCTTATATTTATATTTTGATTTTTTGTATTTCTTATATTCCTTATGCCTTTTTCTTTTCTTATAATATCTTTCTTCACATTCAAATTGAGGTGTTATTTTATCTTTGCAACATGCTAAATTTCTTATTAATGTTTTTCCATTTTTATTTCTTCTCTATATTTTTCACATAAGTTTCTATACCATTGTTGAAAAAATTTTATTCTTGCTTCTAGAGTATCTACTATTTTTGCTTCATCCCAACTTTTTATTATTTTTAAACTAAATGGTTCAGGTAATTTATTAAAATATAATTTTCTTATTTCTTTACTTTCCTCTGTATTATATGTTCCTTTATAATAATATTCTTTAAATGCAAGTATATTCATCTATGTAACACATATTACATATTGCTAATTTTAACATTAAATTCCTATTTGTATCTTTCTCTTTATTTTGTTCTTCTTCTGTTGTTGTCATGCTTGTAAGTTCGTCTTTTATAGCTATTTCATATTTTTTTTAATAATTCTATAGGTGTTAATTTAGTTGTAGTTGTTGATGATGTTTCTTCTGTAGGTTTGTCAGTTCTTAATACTCTTTTACTATTTTCAGTTAGATTTGAAAACCATAATTTCACTGTTCCTACTAGTGTTCTTTCAATATATTCTGGTGCATCTGTTACATTTATATTATTATCTAATAATTG